>NW_026652278.1:68719430-69009757 GCF_009828535.3 Hylobates moloch | reverse complement strand
TCTTGCTCTATTGCCAGGCTGGAGGGCAGTGGCACCATCTCGGCTTACTGCAACCTCCGCCTCCCTGGTTCAAGTGATTTTCCTGCCTCAGCCTCCCGAGTAGGTGGGACCACAGGCATGCACTATCACGCCCAGGTAATTTTTGTATTTTTAGTAGAGACGAGGTTTCACCATGTTGGCCAGGATGGTCTCGATCTCTTGACTTCGTGATCCGCCCACCTCAGCCTCCCAAAGTGCTGGGATTACAGACGTGAGCCACCGCACCCGGCTGAGCCTAACTTTTTATACTAGTATTTACCAAACTGTGTCCTGCTGAACTCTAATGTCCTCTGAAATGTAAAAAGGTGTTCTAGGAAAAACCCACGTTAAAGAAATCTGTTAAATTTTTGCATATTCTTACATTTTCCAACTGATTGGAAATAAAACTTTTTTTTTTTTTTTTGAGATGGAGTCTCACTCTTGTTTCCCAGGCTGGAGTGCAATGGTGTGATCTCGGCTCACTGCAACCTCTGCCTCCCGGGCTCAAGCGATTCTCCCTGCCTCAGCCTCCCAAGTACCTAGGATTACAGGCACCCACCACCGTCCCCAGCTAATTTTTTGTATTTTTAGTAGAGATGGGGTTTTGCCATGTTGGCCAGGCTGTTCTCAAGCAACTGACATCAGGTGATCCACCCGCCTCAGCCTCCAAAGTGCTGGGATTATAGGCATGAGTCACCGTGCCCGGCCAAAACTTTTTCATAGAATATGTTTTAGGAAAAATTGCTTTTCACCATATGTTAAGGTAGAGTATATATGTGTATGTTTTTAAAATATTTTGGTCAAGTTTTAGCTAATTATTTCTTTTTATTTTCCCTATTAAACCTTATCTGATCAAAAGAACTCTCTCGTAAGGGAAGAACTACTAGGTGGGTCTGTGAGATAGTACTAAAGGTAAGGCAGATTAGTACTATTTCAGAAAGAAACGGCATAGAAAAGAAAGCTATTTTCTTTTATTTATTTGTTTTGGGAGCTGTGAAAAGTAAAAGCTGATATACAGGTGTAGTGTATAGAATGGTCTGTATCAAACTAGATCTACATTACTTTACTAGAAATATAGGGCAATAATAAAATTTCCAAAGCCAAACTGAACGATAATATATATTTCCTTGGAAAGTTTCAGAAAGCCCATTTCTGAATGACAAAATGGAGAGGTAAGTTCCAACTAGGTGATATCTGAAGTTAAATTTTCTTGGTTATCTATTTCAAAAATTCACAACTATTCTTCACTAAAATGTTTCACTGGGTCAGGCACAGTGGCTCACGCCTGTAATCCCAACACGTTGGCAACCTGAGGCAAGAGGATTGCTTGAGGCTGGGAGTTAGAAAACAGCCTGGGTAACATAGAAAACCCCCTGTCTCTGCAAAAAAAAAAATAATAATAATAATTAAAAAAATAAGCCTGGGAGTGGTGGTGCATGCTTGTGAGTCCAGATACTTGGAGCCTGAAGTGAGAGGATCGCTTGGGCCTGCGAGGCGGAGGCCACAGTGAGCCGTGATCATACCGCTGCACTCCAGCCAGGGCAACAGAGTGAGACCTTCTCCCAAAAATAAAAATAAAAATAAAAATAAAGTTTTAATGCATATTAAAAAAGATTATTTTTCCCCAGTTTTACATTCAAGACGTGAAATACCCAATCTTTTTCTTTTTAAATTTTATTATTATTTTTTAATTGTACTTTAAGTTCTGGGATACATGTGCAGAACACACAGGTTTGTTACATAGGTATACACATGCCATGGTGGTTTGCTGTACCCATCAACCCATCATCTACATTAGGTATTTCTCCTAATGGTATCTCTCACCTAGTCCTCTACCCCCTGACAGGCCCCAGTGTGTGATGCTCCCCTCTCTGTGTTCATGTGTTCTCATTGTTCAACTCCCACTTATGAGTGAGAACATGCAGTGTTTGGTTTTCTGTTCTTGTGTTAGTTTACTGAGAATGATGGTTTCCAGATTTATCCATGTCCCTGCAAAGGACATGAACTCATCCTTTTTTATGGCTGCATAGTATTCCATGGTGATTATGTGTCACATTTTCTTTATCCTGTCTATCACTGATGGGCATTTGGGTTGGTTCCAAGTCTTTGCTATTGTGAACAGTGGTGTAATAAATGTATGTGTGCATGTGTCTTCATAGTACCATGATTTATAATCCTTTGGGTATATACCCAGTAATGGGATTGCTGGGCCAAACGGTATTTCTGGTTCTAGTTCCTTGAGGAATCACCACACTGTCTTCCATAATGATTGAACTAATTTACACTCTCACCAACAGCTTCTCTCTGTACCTGTGGTAGAATTTGGCTGTGAATCCATCTGGTCCTGGGCTTTTTTTGGTTGGTAGGCTATTAATTACTGCCTCAATTTCAGAACTTGTTATTGGTCTATTCAGGGATTCACTTCCTCCTGGTTTAGTCTTGGGAGGGGGTATGTGACTAGCAATGTATCCATTTCTTCTAGATTTTCTAGTTTATTTGAGTAGAGGTGTTTATCGTATTCTCTGATGGTAGTTTGTACTTCTGTGGGATCAGTAGTGATATCCCCTTTATCATTTTTTATTGTGTCTATTTGATTCTTTTCTCTTCTTAATTAGTCTGGCTAGCAGTCTATCTATTTTGTTAATCTTTTCAAAAAACCAGCTCCTGGATTCATTGATTTTTGGAAGGGTTTTTCATGTCTCTATCTCCTTCACTTCTGCTCTGATCTTAGTTATGTCTTGTCTTCTGCTAGCTTTTGAATTTGTTTGCTCTTGCTTCTCTAGATCTTTTAATTGTGATGTTAGTGTGTTGATTTTAGATCTTTCCAGTTTTCTCCTGAGGGCATTTAGTGCTATAAATTTCCTTCTAAACACTGCTTTAGCTGTGTCCAAGAGATTCTGGTATGTTGTGTCTTTGTTCTCAATGGTTCCAAAGAACTGCTTTATTTCTGGCTTAATTTCATTATTTACCTAATATTCATTCAGGAGCAGTAGTTGGGTGGTTTTCAGTGAGTTTTTTTTTTTTTTTTTTGAGATGGAGTCTCACTCTGTCATCCAGGCTGGAGTGCGGTGACGCGATCTCGGCTCACTACAAGCTCCGCCTCCCGGGTTAATGCCATTCTCCTGCCTCAGCCTCCCGAGTAGCTGGGACTACAGGCGCCCGCCATCACACCCAGCTAATTTTTCTATTTTTACTAGAGTTTCACCACGCTAGCCAGGATGCTCTCGATTTCCTGACCTTGTGATCCGCTCGCTTCGGCCTCCCAAAGTGCTGGGATTACAGGCGTGAACCACCGTGCCCGGCCTTGAGTGAATTTCTTAATCCTGAGTTCTAATTTGATTGCACTGTGGTCTGAGAAAGTTTTTATGATTTCTATTATTTTGCTTGTACTGAGGAGTGTTTTACTTCCAATTATGTGGTCAATTTTAGAGTAAGTGCGATGTGGTGCTGAGAAGAATGTATATTCTGTTGATTTGGGGTGGAGAGTTCTGTAGATGTCTATTAGATCTGCTTGGCCCAGAGCTGAGTTCAAGTCCTTAATATCATTGTTAATTTTCTGTCTCATTGATCTGTCTAATATTGACAGTGGGGTGTTAAAGTCTCCCACTATTGTTGTGTGGGAGTGTAAGACTCTTTGTAGGTCTCTAAGAACTTGCTTATGAATCTAGGTGCTCCTGTAATGGGTACATACATATCGAGAAGAGCAACCCCCAGACACATAATCGTCAGATTCATAAACGTTGAAATGAAGGAAAAAATGTTAAGCGCAGCCAGAGAGAAAGGTTAGGTTACCCACAAAGTGAAGCCCATCGGACTAACAGCAGATCTCTCTGCAGAAACCCTGTAAGCCAGAAGAGAGTGGGGGCCAATATTCAATATTTTTAAAGAAAAGAATTTTCACGCCTGTAATCCCAGCACTTTGGGAGGCTGAGGGGGGAGGATCACGAGGTCAAGAGATCGAGACCATCCTGGCCAACATAGTGAAACCCTGTTTCTAATAAAAATACAAAAATTTAGCTGGGCGTGGTGGCACACACCTGTAGTCCCAGCTACTAGGGAAGCTGAGGCAGGAGAATTGCTTGAACCAGGAAGGCAGAGGTTGCAGTGAGCCGAGATCATGCCACTGCACTTCAGCCTGGTGATGGAGTGAGACTGTGTCTCAAAAAAAAAAAAAAAGAAAAGAATTTTCAACCCAGAATTTCATATCCAGCCAAACTAAGCTTCATAAGTGAAGGGGAAATAAAATCCTTTACAGACAAGCATGATCTTCCTGAGTATCAATCGTGATCCTCCTGCCTTGGCCTCCCAAGTAATTAGGGCTATAGGCATGGGTAATTTTTAATTTTTTTTTTTTTTTTAGAGATGGGGTCTTGCTATGTTGTCCAAGCTGGTCTTGAACTCCTGGCTCCAAAAAATCCTCCCACCTCAGACTCGTAAAGTGTTGGGATTATAGGCATGAACCACCATGCAAGGTCGAAAATAAATTTATGGCAAACATTTTGTGATTGTTTCTTGTGGTTCATGCACTGTTCCACACAATTTACACATATTATCTCATTTTATCCTCATAAAGTAGATATTATTATCATCATTCCTATAGGCGCAGTTCAGGATATACTACCCCAAAATATAGCACCTTGACATATTGAAAATTTTAAGGTGAAGTAATGTGAGAAAACGGCAGAAGCAGGAAGGTCTCTCTGACTGTCCCCTGCCCTTTTCTCTAGAAACAGATCATAAAACCTGGTAACTATTTTTTGACCTTTCCCTTAAGTAGGTCACAAGACCCTTATGTGAATGGTACCCTCTCTATAAAGGAGCATCTTTTCTCCAAAGACAAAGAGACAGAGGGGAATCCAAACAAAAAGGCCTTGCCAAGTTTCACCCAGTTTACTATATTTACTTCATACGCTATCATTTCACCATTGAACCTAATATAAAAAACACTCAGATTTAGCTGTTTCTTTGGGTCTTCATTTCCTTATGAAGGCTCCCATGTCATGTAAAACTTACACTTAAATTATAGTATACTTTTCTCCTGTTAATCAGTTTTTGTTATAGAGGCCCCAGTCATGTATATATCAGGAGGGAAAGATATTTTTCCTCTCCTATACCGTTTTGCACATAAAGAGAGATTCAGAAGTTAACTGCTTAAGAAGTTAACTAGTAAGCAGTGAAACCTGGATTTATACCCTGCCTTCAGGGTATATCCTCTTATTCAATATACTATCCTTGCCTTAGTATGGCATAAAGTTACATTCCTACTAAATATTTGCTATTATTGTTATATATTTTTTAAAATAAAAAGTATAAAAACACCAATATTTTTTGCATAAATGAGTAACACATTCCATATACTCACTGCAATACTTCAAAACTTTTGCTACTTATTTCAAATCCTCCCCAGTGATCATTTCTTCAAATTTACCAAGCACACCAATGAAACAAACTGGATCAAGTACTGTAACAAAGTATGCCACCAACAAACAGTAGGAAAACAACTGAAACAATTTTTTAAATGGGGAAAGAAAAAAGATATGTCAATGAAGTTAAAGGATTTTAATCTAATCAATGTTGTCACATTCCTTAAGATTTAGGTGGCCGTTATTTAAAATTCTTACTTATGACCTGCTGGAGAATGGTCCATTGACTGTAAAAGTTAAGGAAGCAAAAATATCATGGACATCTGCTAGCTACGAGAAAACTTTAAGATGTTAATGAAACTACAATTTAGAAAAAGTTCTGTCTCATATACACAAAGTTTACACTATGTGCTTTTTGAATTTTTTAGCAATTATTAATAATTTTTAGATTCAATTCTTATTATTCTCCAAATTATGGTTTCTATCATGAATATTTATATGCTTAAAACAAAGCACCTCTTGAAAACACAAAACCAAAAATTTCATTAGCCCTTTAAAAATTGTGGTAATTAAAATATTAAGTTATTGAATTATAAGTTTATAAATTATTACTTTTAATGAAATCATTGAAATAGTTGTTTCAATCCTTTAGAATTTTATAGCATGGAGAGGGTAGAGAAAAGAGAAGGAAAGGAAATAATCATAAAATGATGAAGTAATTTTTAAAAGCAAAATCACTGAAAGGCCACTAATAACTTCAAGTGAAATGCCATATAAAAGCTTTTAATTGCCTTAAATTTGTGAAAACCTACCCAGGAGATCAACAAATTCACATCAATGAACTGCATTATACTAATAAGAGACCCCTGGCTTGAGAACAAACAAAATGAACCATTCTCACATGGCTGCAAATTATCTGAAAAGAAGAGAAAGAGACAAAGTCAAAGTAACATGTTTGCATGGTGGGAAAAAGATCAAATATTGATCAGTCCAAGCTGAGGTAATTAGAGCCATTGTCAAGGAGATAGGATGCATGTTCTTAGTAACACAGAAATACATTTTTGTGTCTTAAGTGTTGAGTAAATTAGCCATTCATTAGGTGGACTTTTATTTTAGAAATTCAATAAAACATCTGGATGGCATCAGGTATATATACATTTTAAATTTAGTAAATTCTTAACTGTTTTAAAAAAATCTCATTTGTGAGATTTTTCAGAAAGAGTTAAAAGAATGTGCTTGAACTTCTGGTAAATATTTTACTATCACCGTGGTTTGCACAAATGAGCAAAATGTAAAATTACTGCAAAATAAAGATAATTTAAAAATTAGTACATTTGATTGTGTATCCATACAAATCTATGAAGTGTGGAGCTTATATAAGTTGTTCTTATTTTTATTATAGTAAAGCCTACACATTTCCTTTTTTGAGTATACTGCCACTAACCATTGTTGACAATTTCAGAGATTAAAGTAACACTTAAAAAGTGTTAAACTCCTAATACTCTATGGCAGAAAGCAAACCAGAAATGTGTTTTATTACTTGTTCACAAAAAATCGTGGAGCTATTCAAGTTATAACCACAAAGTACATCTGGTAGTCCAATAGGGAAATGGTCACTCATGATTAACTTGCCATGAGAAATTCTTAAAAACACCTGAATATTACAGATGACTTGAACCTTTGGTAAAAATAAGAAAGAAAAATAAATTAAAAAACGACAAAAACCAAAAAGAAAAAAATCACCTGAATATATTTCTAATTATCACATTTCTGAAGCAAAATGAAGCTCCCATTTATAAATTTCCTAATACAGATCCAAAGGATTGTGTTTTTATATCAATTTACAAATTCATGGCTTCAATGATGTTTAAATGAAAAAGAACGCTTGTATGCTTAATCTCATTTCTTCCCACTACACTCATATGTGTCAATCAGAGACAGACTTCCAAAATTCAGAAAAAGCAAATCATTGAGCTCTGAAGGCAGCACCACAAAGCCTCATTTCATAAATTTAGTACTACAGAAGCTGTAGGTGAGTAGAATAAATGACTATTTTCATGTTCTAGCTAATGAAATAATCCAAACTTAGATAAAATTCTAGTCTACTCTGAAAATTCAAAATTCATTTATTTAAAAGATCTTTCATATTTTTGTTAATCAAGCCTATTTTCTCTGTTGCAAATTTACTGAAATAACTGTTATTTGTTCAAGGGAGGTATATCTTTCAGTCATGCATTATTATACATGGCTTAATTTCTGTGTAATTTTGTGTACATCATATCTATACACTGAGAAGTTATAGTTTGTCTAACATGAGCAAACACAACAGGCAACTGAAAATTGAAATGTTTCATCAATGTATCCGCTGTTTTTCAAGCCCACTTTCCCAAAATACCAAATACAGGAAAAAGTGAGCAAATAATTATTAATGTAATCATTATTTTTACATTGAGTTCTGCTACTATTCTATCAAAAATACAAATTTTGTTTTCTTTCACTTTCTGGTATTTTGTTCCTTCATTTTAGGATGATTTTGTTCCATCATTCACGTCTTTGTAAAAAGAGAAGGAATTACATCCATTTATGCCAAATTCTTTATCCCACTGAATCTTTTGACAGATGGAATGAAATACTCAAATAGTCACTTTAGTAGCTTAGCTACATATATGCTTTCCCACCTCCACCTTTCTTTCTGAATTGCTGGCAGAAGTGGATCAGGTGTGATGAAAATGAACCACAAATGTGGATGTCACCTCAGAAAGATAGGTTTCATTTCCAACTTTTTAGTCACATTTCAAAGAATATAAATTATACTCATCTTTCATCATTAGCATTTTCCAAAATATAATCATTTAATACGGGCTACCAGTGCTCCCTAGGAAAGAACTCAGCAAATTGTTCCACTGGAACCCTGCTTTTATCATACCTTTGGGAAAAAGTGGAAAAGTAAATACACTGCTTTGCATTTTGTTACCTACTTTGCAGGCAATTTTACTGGCTAAAATAACAAGGCAATGTTTATCTTTCTAGTAATAAAATCACTAAAAAGCAATCAGGGCAGAATACTTTTTGCTCTCTCACCCTCTCCTCACAGCAAAATCTCTGCATGTCATTACTTGACTAGATATTATAAAATCAGAAAAACCTGAAAAAAAATCATGAAATAAAAACTATTGTTTTATTTTTTTCATAGAATCCCAGGCCAAATTCATCTAACTACAAAAAAAAAAAAGCAGCAGAGCCACAATTTTTACAAATTTTAAAAGCATGAAAATCAGAAAGGAAGCTCAGTTGTATTGTTTTTCCTTGGGCATTTTTCTAATATTTAATTAAGAAATGGAAAGATAGCAGGAAATATAGCAATTTCTATATATTAACAGACCAATGGCCTACAGATAAGATAGGAAGGTAAAAAGATAGTATAGTTAATTAATCTTTAAGCCATTTATCTAATAAATCTTTAATTCCCCAACAAATATTTGTACTCAGTAGGATAAAACTACAGCTGCTTTCTTTCATATTCAACAGAAAAGCTATTAATATGCCTTGTTCTACAGAAAAGCTATTAATATGTCTTGTTCACTGGAAGATAAAGCAGAGAATTTTTATAAAGATTTTAAAACAAAATAACTAAACATTAACTTCAAATACATAAAAATAGGAACATTAAAGATCAGTTTACTGTTCCTTATTCAATTAAATGATGTATTTCAAATATTCTGGTTTTCTTATTATTCTCGGAGGTGATGTATTACAAAATTAAATTTGGATCTCTTCTGTATGCTGTTTTTAATTAATTCATCAAGCAGTATTTATTATCTTTTTAATACAAGGCAATAAAACATTTAAGACCAGACAAAACTGCATAATTCTTACCCTCAAAGAGTTTACAATCTAGTGGAGGAACAGAGGGAGATGTAATAGAAAATGACTTTCTCCAATTTAGAAATTGGGGCTGTATTGCTGTATTGATTCCTTTATTTATTTATTTGAGAAAAAGTCTCACTCTGTCACACAGGCTGAAGCGCACAGGTACGATCACAGATCACTGCAGCTTCCACCTCTAGATTCAAGTGATCCTCTACCTGAGCTTCCCAAGTAGCTAGGACTACAGGCACATGCCACCATGTCCGGCTAGTTTTTATTTTTTTAATTTTTTTGTGGAGACAGAGTTTTTCGCTATGTTGCCCAGGCTGGTCTCAAACTCCTGGCCTCAACTGACCTCCCACCTCAGCCTCCCAAAGTGCTGGGATTACAGATGTGAGACAATGTACCTGGCCCTGAGTCTTATTATTAATTTAGATACGGTGCTTTCGACTCCAAGTATAATCGGATCTGAATGCATATAACAGATCACACTTCAATACAGATAGCTTTTAAGTTATGTTTTTGCTCATTCCTTAATCCACCTAAACAACAAACCATTGTTGAACTTTTTCAATTACTGTGCCAGGCCATGGCAATACAAGGATAAATAACACACAATACCAGCTTTTAGAAAGCTCACAGTCTAGTATTCTCGAGATCATCATTTCTTATCCTCTTAGTCACCACACATACTCCTGCCTCAATCTAAAGCATATGCATCATCCATGCTCCACCTCTTCTAACAATACTTAATCAATGAATCCAGGGAAAATGCTTGAAACAACTTTAAGATGTTAAGATTTGAAAAAAAAATTAAGATACCTTTGTTTCCTTTATAACTCTTGGCAAAATACTAGGCACTAAACAGATTCTCAAAAATAAAAAATAAAAAGATATAATAGGCACAATACACAAAAATAACGACCAAAATGCCCTGAACTTTCTATTTCTTTTTAGAAAAAACTTTATCCCAAGATGACTTTTTTGAGGTGACAACTTGACTAGGCTACAGACTCTAGTTATTCAATCAAATTCCAATCTAGGTGTTGCTCTTCAGGTATTTTTCAGATGTAATTAAAACTCCCAGTCAGTTGACTTCTAGTACTGGAGTATCCTGGATAATCTGGAGGGGCCTGATTGAATCAGTTGAAAGGCCTTAAAAGCATGGCTTAAGTTTCCTTGACAGAGAGAATAAATTCCATCTATGAATGACAACTTCTGCCCATGCCTAAGAAGCTCAAGGCTTTCTCCCCTTCCTAGTTGCCTGCCCTATGGTTTTGGACTACTTAGCCAGTCTCCACAATGACATAGGCCAATTCCTCGAAATCGATCAACCAAAAAATAAATCTTATTCTCACTCTATCTTCCCTAATGGGTCTGTTTCTGTGGCTGAATCCTATTAATACAATCTCATTATTTCAAATTATATAATTACTATACTAATATATTTTGAAAGAATGTGTGCCTCTGCTTTTTAATTTGAAAAGTGGGGATTTTTTTTTAAAAAGGCAGTATACTATCTGTTATGGGATAAGAGGGAAAAAAAAGCCAGTATATATTATTGTATGTGTGTATATAACATGTATACGTAAGTATACATCTTGTATATAAGCGAGAACTGGTATAAACCTAAATAGGAATTCCTAACAATTCTTGGCCTAAACGTCAGCTTTCGATTAAAGGAGCCCAGATGTAGAAAAAAGCAGTCTGTCAACATTATACTTTAGTTTTTTGTGTAGCCAGAGCTCTTCATTAAGCATTGAGGAGTGTCATAAAGGAAAAAGAGAACATGGCTTAATGTAAAAGTCACTTATCTTCCTGCGGCAAGGTGAGAGTCTAGAAAGTCTATATAAAAGATGAAATTGCATGTAATAAATACTTATTATATACAAGATACTATATGTATATATGCATTTATATATATATATACACACACATATATACATGGTGCCTCATTTAATCCTCATAAAAATCTAATGAGGTAAAAATGATTCTTATTTCATAGATGGGAAAGTTGAGGCTTACAGTTGTCCAAGGTCATACAGCGAATAGGTGGCATAATCAGCACTGGGAACACTCCCATCCTTTTTAAGAGATGGAGTGGAGACAAGTGTTCACTAGGTTGCCCCGGCTGGACTTGAACTCCTGGGCTCAAGAGACCCTCCCACTTCACCCTCCCAAGCAGCTGGGATTAAACCTAACTCTTTTATTTATTTTTTTGAGACAGAGTCTCACTCTATTGCCCAGGCTGGAGTGCAGTGGTGCGATCTCGGCTCACTGCAGCCTCTGCCTCCAGGGTTCAAGCAATTCTCCTGCCTCAACCTTCCAAATAGCTGAGATTACAGGCACGCACCACCACATCTGGGTAATTTTTTGTATTTTTAGTAGAGATGGGGTTTCACCACATTGGCCAGGCTGTTCTCGAACTCCTGACCTCAGGTCATCCACCCGCCTCGGCCTCCCAAAATGCTGGGATTACAGGCGTGTTACACCGCACCCAGCCAAGCCTAAATCTTAAGCTCCAACTTTTTCTTTTGCACTATGTACTCCTAGAGGGAAATGACTCCTTAACAGTATATACATTATTCATTGAGAATTTACTATGTGTCAGCCCACTTTATTAAGCATTTTTTGGTGTTTTTTTTATTGACTTCTTATAATTTTTTGAGGTATGTGCTATCATGATCTCCATTTTACAGATGAGAAAACTAAGATAGGAAATTGACAAAGAGTAGTAGATTATTAGCCAAGCCTTCAGAATTATCTTAACTCAGTACCCTGGTATTAGAGAGTAGTCTATAGTGAAGGGGATCAGAGTATGACACCCCCAAATATGCCACTTCAGCATAAGGATTATTTTGAACTACAGGCAATTAAAACAGCAAACATAGGAGGAGCTCTCTGCCCTCCCCTTTACTTCCTAAAAATAGGGCATAAATTTCCCTTTTGTAAAGGAAATTCATATTTGTAATGGTGTCCTCCTCTCCAGTACCAGGAAGAGAAGAAGCAGACTCTTCTTACTTGACTCTGCATAATAAACCTTACTAAACAACCCTTATTTACCATTCATTTCTTAGTCACCTATCGTTAATGCCCACCCTCACCCCACCAGAAGTCCAAACTTCCATTTTGTCTAGTCTCTTCTCCATACTTTATCACTCTTTATTAAAATGGTATGTAAGCCCCTTGGTCTCACTGGCTTTTGGGGGTTTTCAATTCTTTTCTGTGAGGCTTCTCACCTGCATACAAAATAAACCTTTTGTCCTCCTAATTTTTTGTCAGTTTAATTTGCAAGCACCAACTACTGAACATAAGAGGGTAGAGGAAAAGTTTTTCCTCCTATAGTACCTGCTCTACCCCTCTTATGGGGGGATGAGGTAGTGGAGAGATGTTTAAGTAAATATAGCAAATAGTACAGCAGATATAAAAATATATTTGACAAAAACTATTACTGGAGAGTAGAAGATTAAAAATGCTTTGGGTAAAGCATTATAAAAACAAAACAACCCCCCCAAAGCTTCCTAAGTGAAAATCAATGAATGAGAACCATGCAGTGATTTATAGACTAATAATATATTTTGGATTTTAAAATCAATGTTAACAGTTTGCTCAAAATCACTGTACTATCTAAACAAGAGCAAATACAATTGATGGAACTAGTTTACATGTCTTTTTTAACATATTTCCAAGCTCTAAAACCAATAAGAAATGAGAATAGTTGAAGATATTTGTCTCCTATATTTCATTCACTGTATGTACATGGGAATCATTAGCATAAAGGAATAAAATCAAATGTACAATTATCTACCTTCTCACTATTCTTTCAAATTAGTCTTAATCACAATACTTCTTAAAAGGATTTTATGGTTCCCAGCTGCTTATCATATACAGTTTATACTCCTAAGCATGGAATGTAAGGTTCTTCTGACCCCATCCTACCTTCTTTCCTATTGTCATCTCTCACTATTCTTCCACAGGCAACCTAGTTTAGTATTTCACAATTTGATCCATAGGAGAGGTTAATAAGCTCTCTTTGAAAAATGGCTTGACTGGAAAATAGATTTTTTAAAGTTGCATATCATATCTCCCTCTGGGAAATCCAAAATGAACATCAGTGTATTAAGGTGGGGAGGGGCAGGTTGGAAGGGTTCCTGAAAGAGTAAATTAAACAAGGGTTACACAATTAGTGACAAGATTGCCCCCCTCCTCCAACAAAAAGGGTCAAATAATTAGAATAAGTAAAGAAATAAATTATCAGTCTTAAATCAGTATGAAAGAAAAAAATTAAAGCCCTTCAAAGTATATACTATTCATTTCAGCATTCAACTAGCAGAATCTATTCCCAATTTATTTATTGGGTTTTGGCTAACCAACTGTTTATTTTTTCCCAACTATTTAAATGTAATAAAAATATGTTTAAGCTGTATGCTTCAATTAATTCTGAATCACTACTAAAGTAATTATAATCAAAATATTATAACATCCATTTATGTATTTAAATTTAAATAGCTCGTTTAAAAAGAGTTAGATTCAAGATAGAAATTCAATGTGTGAACGACAATTCTTTTCAAAGGGGAAAACAGTTATAACTGTTTCATTTATACTTGATGTTTTCCATTAGCCTTTCTTAGATTTCTCAGTAAACAATTAACTTGCACTCACTTTATGATTTAGGTAAGGCTCAACAGCCACTTCCTTTAAATACGGAAGCCAAGGTTAAGAAAGGTTAAATGCCTCAGTGCAGATCAGAGGTTGAACTACCTGTATAACTGTGGGGTTTTCAAGAAATATTTTACTCTTTCCTTCAAGCAGGTGTAAATATACTAACACATTTGTTATTACAAACATTCCAAGTAGCTTCTTTTACATTTCAACCACTTCTCTTCACTTAAAGGCACTTAAAAAGTATTATATAACAGTAAAGGAATATATAAAAGAATGAGTATAAAAGTATGTTATAAGGAATGTAGGAATTACTATTAAGAAGAGATACAATTTATTGCTTCATTAAATAAAAATGATATAATAATTGCCACTTAGTTATAAATGGAAAAATCCTTCATTTGAGGAATGAATAATAAGAAACATAAGGTGTTAATACTGAAATTAATTATAGGAACATTAATGACATTCACACTTGTTATTAACATGTTAATCACTAAGAACTCAAGATATGTCAAGCTAAGGGCAGCTGATTTTAACAGAAGGTCTTTTCAACAGAGGCTGTATATAATGTCTATAAATTTTGTTTGAGAATAGGGCGAGAAAATTTTTTTTGGTAAGAAATCTAGGCAAGTATGTAAAAATAAGTGTGCATGTAATGAATTAATTCTTTATTAAAATATTGAATAATCTATTTACAACCCATTGTTTATATTTGTTTTTCTAAATTAGTTATTATGACATTAAAGAAATAAATTCTACCATGTTTTTATCCTCAGTGCCTTCTTATTGCTTCTTTTCTAACCTACACCTTTAATCTTCTGCATGTATGTGCCACTAAAATCAGATGTTGTGAAAATTATTATACTGTCACAGGAAAAATGGATTTTGTGATTTCTGGTGGGAAATAAAGCAGTCAGACAAATGAACCATTACGGGAAAAAAATCTTATCTTTTAGGAAAAGTAATAGATCAAGATATTAATGACCATCACCCCTGAACTCACTGCTAGATGCTAAAGAAAAAGAACGTAAACTCCTTAACTCTGAAATAAAAAGAAATGGCTTTGTTAAAAGACCAAAATCTCTTTTCCCATATTATAAATTATATGTTTACACTATACTTATAAGAAAGATAAGTTGTCAGAGAGCAGCTGCCTTAGACAATACTCCCCCAACCTCTTGCTACAAAATAGTGTCTATCCATGTTTATTTATTTTAAATAAACACTTCAAAATACTCCAGAGAAGTAGGAACATTTAACTTGTAACAGGGAAGGCTACAGAAAAATTTAAAGATATTTACTCTTTAAAGAAAAAGGTTCACATTAGTGAAAAGATCAGTATCAAACAGGAGATGGGCAAGTCTACTTACTCCCAAGTATGTGTTTAACAGAAAACGGACAACTCTGCCCCATTAAAATTCAAAACCTTGGGTCAGGATCTAGCCCTAGGAAAGACTTTTCTTCCTCTCTCGCTGCAGGTACTGGGTTTCCTACCTAATTAAGCCTTTATGAAATAGTAATAATCAATTAGCCAGCATTTGCACAGGATATTAATTTCTGTGGGGAAATGCATTTTGCAAATAGACTTTGGACATACTACTCATTTGGGCATAGTGGATGTTTCTGACTGATGAAGCACCACAGAGTTAATCCTCTGAACAGGTAGGTGAGTTGCATATACCTGAAATGGAGGGATAGGAGATAGAACTGGTGATCTATAAAGCTCTGGTATGATTCTTTCTCACTGGCTTCCCAACACATGAGTTTTATTCTAAATACTATAATGTATTTATCCAATGGGGTTACAGTGGCGTGAATAATTCTATCACAGTGTTTGATTAAAATAAGAAATAAAATAGCAATAATAACACTTCTACATTATATATTTCTTCAAGAGGTTACATGCCCCCATCTAAATTCATGCCTTTCATACTATAATGTACATTTAAATATTAATCTCTTTGGATGCTTTGTTGTTAGGTGTGCCAAGTGGTCACAGTAGTCTAAAAGTTTTGTTAATAACATCTATTTTTTAAAATAAAAGCTTTATTGAGATCTAATTTACATATAAATTGCATCTATTTAAAACATACAATTCAGTGATTTTTAGTATATTGACAGAGATGTGTAACCATCACCACAGTCAATTTTAGAATAGTTGTCTAACTCCCAAAGAAATCCTGTATCTGTTAGGAGTGTAGCATTGTCCCACAACACTTTCAGCCTAAGACAACCACCAATATACCTTCTGTCTTTATTGATTTACCTATTTAAGACTTCTCATGAATGAGATCATACAATAGACAGCCTTTTATAAATGGCTTCTTTCACTTAGCCCAATGTTTTAAAGGTTTACCTATGTTGCAGCATGGATGAAAGTACTTCATCCTGTTTATTACTAAATAATATTTCACTGTGTGGATATAATACATTTTTCTTTCAATTTTTTTGAGTTATAACTGACAAAAATTACATTTATTCACAGTATAAAATATGATGGATGTTTTGATATGTGCATACATTGTGAAATGATACCACAATCAAGCCAATTAACATATCCATGAACTTACAAATTTATCTTTTTTTGTGTGTGGTAGAAGACTTAAGAGCTACTTTCTTAACAAATTTCAAGTATACAAGTATTATAAACTATAGTTATCACGTTGTACATTAGGTCTCCAGAACGTATTCATTCTATAGCTAAAAGTTTATACCCCACAACCAAAATCTCCCCATCATTCCACCACCCTTCTCGCCTCCCGCAACCACACTTTCTACCCTGTTTCTATGAGGCTGACTTTTTAAGATTTCATATATAAATGAGATCACACAGTATCTATATTTTTGTGTCTGGCCTATTTCACTTAGCATAAAGTCCTGCAGGTTCACCTATGTTGTTGCAAATGGCAGGATTTCCTTCTTTTTTAAGGTTGAATAGTACTCCATTGTTTATATATACATATACTTTCTTTATCCATTCATCTGTTGACAGACCCCTAGGGTATTTCCCTATTTTGACTATTGTGAATAATGCAGCAATGAACACGGGAGTACAAATATCTTCAACATACTGATTTCATTTCTGTTTATTTAATTATTTATTTATTTATTTAGAGATAGAGTCTCACTCTGTCGCCCAGCCTGGAGTGCAGTGGCATGATCTCAGCTCACTGCAACCTCCACCTCCTGGGTTTGAGCGATTCTCCTGCCTCAGCCTCCCAAGTAGCTGGGATTATAGGCATGTGCCACCATGCCCAGCTAATTTTTATATTTTTAGTAGAGATGGGGTTTCATCATATTGGCCAGGACAGTCTCCAACTCCTGGTCTCAAGTGATTCACCCACTTCAGCCTTCCACAGTGCTGGGATTATGGGCATGAGCCACCATGCCCGGCCGATTTCCTTTAGATTTATATCCAAAAATGAGACTGTTGGATTATATAGTAGTTCTGTTTTTAAAGGAACTTTCATATTGTTTTTCATAATCTCTGTGCCAATTTACATTCCCACTAACAAGGGATCCCTTTTTTCCACATGATTTTGACTTTTTGATAACAGTCACAAGTTTAAGGTGGTATCTCATTGTGAGGGAGAGGAAAGTAGGGGGGTAATTTTTTTTTTCTTTTTTTAAAGAGACAGGATCTTCCTATGTTGCCCAGGCTGGCCTTGAACTCCTGGGCTCAACTGATCCTCCTATCTCAGTCTCCTAAGTAGCTGGCACTACAGGTATGCCTCACCACCACTGGACCCAGCTTCATTGTGGTCTTTTGATTTCTATTTCTTTGATGATTAGTGACACTGCACATGTTTTCATATACCTGGGTCATTTGCATGTCTTCTGTGGAAAATGTCTATTCAGGTCCTGGGCTCATTTTTTAATCGGGCTGTTTTTCTGCTATTGAGTTGTATGAGTTCCTTACATATTTTGGATAATTAACCTTTTATCATATAAGGGATTTACAAATATTTTCTCCCATTCTGTGAGTTGCCTTTTCTTTTGTTGTCTCCTTTGCTGTGCAGAAACTTTTTAGTTTGATATAGATACACTTGTTTAATTTTGCTTTTGCTGCCTGTACTTTTAGTGTCATACATAAAAATTCATTGCAAGACCGGTGTCACAGAGCTTTTCTAATATGTTTTCTTCTGAGTTTTAAGGTCTCAGGTTTTATGTTTAAATCTTTAATCTGTTTTGAGTTAATTTTTGTGTCTCATGTAAAATAACAATCTAATTTTATTTATCCATTCAGCAGTTGATGAACATTTCAGTCATTTCTACTAATGCTGCCATAAACATTCATATACACATTTTTGTGTAAACACAGGTTTTCATTTTTCTTTGGTATATATCTAAAAGTGGAATTGCTGGGTCATATGGTAACTCTGTGTTTAGCCTTTTGAGGAACTGCCAATATTTCCACCAGTGGTGCCTGAGGGTTCCAAGTTCTCCACATCCTTGTCAACACTTGGTATTATCTGTCTTCTTGATTATAGACATCCTAGTGGGTGTTAAGATGAAGCTCACTGTGGTTACGCCACTGTCTGATGGCTAAGATTAGTATCTTTTCAAGTGCTTATTAAAACTCCTTGCTTTGTGTATATGTGTTTTCATAAAGTGGAGGTAAGGTCCTGAGTTCGTAAAAACTAAGATTAATACTAAGGTGGTGAAATTACAGTTAGCTTGTTACTTTTTGGAACTTAGCTGAGGAAACCTTCACATATACAAGGACTCATCACTCTTGTTTATATTACAATAGATCTTATTCTTCCTAGAAGATGGGTAGTTCACTAAAGACAGCACCCATGTTTTCTTCATCTTTGTATCGGTCACATTGCTTCACAGGATACGTATAGTAGGCAGACTCATGAATGATGGTTAAGTGAATACTTTTAACATCTGATGTCATATTACCTTTATAATGCCCCCCTAAGATATACAATGGAAGAATACTATTCAACCCGTTTTGGAAAAACGATAAACATATACAATTATGCGCTGAATTGGTAGGGCCATTTGAAAACTCCAAATTTTACAATCCCAAGTTTAGTTCTCAGTGTGCCTTTGACTAGGCCAGAGATTTTTCATGTTTAGATGATCTAAGTTTTAAAACATTAACATCTAAAATAAAACAATATCTTTATTTTTATTTATGAACATAATGGTAGATCATTTATTTTAAACAAATAACGAGATATCTCATTAGGATATGATAAAGCCTAACTTTATTAATTGTAAAATGAGCATTCAGTGGAATCTTTTGTTCTTTTCAAGTATAAAAGGCACAACTGGGAATAACTTTATTTCTATAATCCTACAGTATGGGCTATGAATATAGGCTCTGGTATTAGAGGACCTGAGTTCCAGCCCAAATCTGTCACTTATCAGCCGGGCGAATTTTAGCCAATTATTTAACCTCTCTAACCTTGAGTTCCTGCATTTTTCAAGTGGATAACAGAATTTAACTCAGAAAGCAACTGAGAGAACTAAATATGTAATGTATTACTATGTGGTAAGCTATTATTATTCAAGGAAATATTGTAAATATGTCCAATGTGGAATCAATTTTCGAATAAAAAAATTCTTTAAACAACACTAAGCCACTAGGATTAGTCTTAATGCCTTAGCTTAGAGAGGAACCAGGAAATAGGGATAGGAAAAATATATTATAGCTTTTGAATTATATATTATTTGTATGTACCATATATTTAAAATAATCAACTAAGTTTAATTATTAACTATTAAGAGAAATACCTTATTATAAGAAAACTATTTCTACATTATAAGTTGTAAGGAGAAATTACATAACCTAATAAGAGGGGCTTCTAAAACGAAGCATATATGCCTACCAGAAATTATGCTAGTCTATATGTTAAAATTAAATTGGTTTATAAGGAAAATCTGTGATTATTTCAAATTGAGACAATAATTTAAACATTAAAATAACATAAAATGATTTAACATTAGATATTTAATTATATGCGATATCCCTAGAATGTTTGCTTGATTTATCGTATATTATAAAATGTATATTCAGGAAAATATTTACTGATTTAACTAATCATTTTCAATATAAAGGTGAACTTTCTTTTGGAAGCCAAGACAGATTATAATCCATTAATATATCTTTCAACAAAAAGGATGAAATCTTCCACTGGGTAGGCTGATAAACTCTTTCGTGTCAAAACTAAGCCTCTTTATCATGATAACCCAGAATAATGGTCGGCTGCTCTAGGCACTTTATCTACTTTACAGATGAAAAATCAGTTCTACTTTCATGGAATTAGATTAATGCCATAACAGGAAATACTTCTAGGGCTGAACTTGCTTCATGTCTTCAAAGCTGCCTGTAAATTTAAAGTACTTCCTGAACTCAAAAGATAAGACAGGAGAAGGAAAAAGAAAAACAGTACAGTGACCCTTTTACTGAAGGAAAATATTGCTTCCTGAAAAAGATGTTGAAAGCTACTTGCTAAGGGCATTATGCTCTAGAAAGCCTAGGGCAAGTCTGTTTCAGTGGAACATAAGGATTCTGGTCATATATCAGATAGTTGCTATAAATCTGTTCTTTCTATAATCCTTTTTGATAAACTTACTTTAAGTCTTACCAGTGAAAGCTAAAATAATAACTTTCTCACCTTTTAGTATACACAGAATTGCTTACTCTTTTACATATGACATTTTATGAAGGATTACAGTTTTACACATTTGGGAAAATGCTGACTACAAACTCTAGAATTAAATTTTGGTTCAGAATGTAGATCAAAGGCAGTGAATTCAGTTGACACCTTATCAGGTAGTCTAACATAAAAAACAGGCCACATTATCTAGAACATATAAAAGAGTTTTTGAATGGTGATGATACTGAAGATGATATATATAATAGATAATTAGGAGGAAAAGAATATTAACTGTATGCATTGAAACATATCCATATAAAATCAGGGATGAAAATAAAACTAATGATTATACAACCTAAAAAGAGGGGGTAAAGGAGGAAATGAACCCACCATGAAAACAGTAAAGAAAATTTAGAGAGAGAACACCATCTATCAATTTATGCATATCGGGTTGCTTACAACATGCTCATCACTATAGAGTATACAAAATAATAATATTCAACAGATGCATACTGAGCATAATAAATACCAGGCACTATGCTAGTTGCCAGAGGTAATATGGCTATTAAGAGAGGCAAGGCCGGGCGCAGTGGCTCATGCCTGTAATCCCAGTACTTTGGGAGGCCGAGGCGGGTGGATCACGAGGTCAGGAGTTCGAGACCACTCTGGCTAACACGGTAAAACCCTGTCTCTACTAAAGATTAAAAAAAAAAAATTGCCGGATGTGGTGGTGGGCACCTGTAATTCCAGCTACTCAAGAGGCTGAGGCAGGAGAATCGCTTGAACTCGGGAGGTGGAGGTTGCAGTGAGCTGAGATGGCACCATTGCACTCCAGCCTGGGTGACAGGGGAGACTGCCTCAAAAAAAAAAAAAAAAAAAAAAAGAGAGAGAGAGAGAGGCAAGGACCTTACCTTCTTATTAGCTGGCATTCTAGGAGGGTTTAAACAAGTTAATTACCAAATGGAGATAACTGCAACAAAGGAGACAAGCATGGTTATATAAGGTGGGGGTTGGAGGGATATTATGAAAATAGCTCATGGAGGAACAGGGAAAGCTATTTTAGATAGCTAACCAGAAAATGACTCTCTAAGAGGATGGCATTTGAGTTGAATGTTGAAGGTTATACATGAGTCAGCCCTTAGAAAACAGTGAAGAGCATTCCAGGAAGGAGTAAGAGTGAAGGACTTTCGAAGGAAAAGGGCTTGGTTGTTAAAGGAATAATCAATGAGAAAGAACTAGAATAAGATGATATTTGACACGTAGGAGGAAAGCCATGTAAGACATATAGGGCTTTATACACCATGGCAGAAAGTTTGGAGTTTATTCTATGAGCAATCATTGGCAGCCATGAGAGGGATTTAAACATCAAAATGTTTTATGCTGGTTTGCATTTTTAAAAGGCCACTCCAGCTCTTCTGTGGAGAATGGTTTGAAAGGGTTAAAAAGTAAAAGGAGATCAGTCAGGAGGCTATAGCAGTAGGGCAGGAGAAAAATACTAATGCTCTGTAATAGAATGGTAATTGCTGATAAAAGAAGAGTAAATGGGTTCCAGATATAAAGACAGGGACTTATTGAAGGAAAAGAAAAAATCAAGGATGACTCCTAGGGTTTGGCTAGGGCACATGAGTCAAACCCTACAGTGGTACCATATACAGAGATGTATTAAACATAAGAGAAACAGGATTGACACTGTATATTAAGATGTCTATTTGCATATAATAATCAAAATAACTAGTTGGTCATTAAGTTTGGAGATCAGAAAAGAGGTATGCGCTAAAAATATACATTTGGAAATAGTTTTTTGGATGGTACTTTTGGCCATGAATCTAACTAAGAAACCTATGACAATAAATACATAAATACCAAAAATATATAAACAAATTACAGAACTTCAGATTTTGTCAAACTTTTATTGGTTCAAATTTCTTCTTAGAATTGTTTACTGATTAAACATTGTTTTTCACTTATAATATTGCTTCTATCTTTTCTTTTTTCACTTGCTTAGTGTTATGACCACTTTGACTATTTTGTTAATTTTATTTAAAAAGGCTTTAGATTTAATTCTATTTTCTTGTTTTCTATTTTATTACTTTCCGTTTTTGTATTTATCACTACCTGTCCTCCTTTATTTTTCTTAGTGGATTCCTTAAGATTTTCTATATGCAAAACGTCATCTACAAATAGGAGTAGTTTCACTTCTTTCCAATCTTAATGCCATTTCTATTTATTGCTTATTTGCTGTGGCTACTACAATTTTCAGTAGAAATTTCATTACCCCTTGATCCTAAGATTGTCTCCTATGTTTTTCATAAAAGTTTTATCATTTTACATTTAAGTCTGTGATCCATTTACTTGATTTTTCTATCAGGTCAAGGTTCACTTTTTGGTCTTTTGGCCACTTTTCACTTTTGATGTCATGTTGCAACATTTTGAAAAGGCTATCTTTTCACCAATTAGTTGGCTTTATACCTTTGTCAAAAATCAGTTAAGCACATTTATAGGGGCATTTTCATAATTTTTTAACTAGAATTTTTTGTTATTTTCTCATTAGTTGCCCTAAGGGTTACAATATACATCTTAATTTATAATAATCTACTTAAGAGTCATGGAAACTTTTCTTTTTTTTGGAGACAGTAAATGAAGACTAAGAGGATGAAGACCTTTATGATGATTCAATTCCACTTAATGAATAGTAAATATATTTTCTATTCCTTATGATTTCCAGGCTGGAGCATAGTGGCATGATCTTGGCTCACTGCAACCTCCACCTCCCAGGTTCAAGCGATTCTCCTGCCTCAGCCTCCCAAGTAGCTGGGACTACAAGCATTTAAAGAGTTTATTATATTAATCTTCTTATTTACCATTCTGATTTTCTTCATTTCATCTTGTGAATTTAGTTTACCATCTGGTGTCCTTTTCTTACTCACTTCAAGAGCTTTGTTGCCATGCACCTCCTTTCTGCTGTTATCATCATATATATTACATTCTAATAAGTCATAGGGCCAAAATACAATTAAATACATATTGTTATATGCATTTGCTTTTAAATGAGTTGAGAGAATAGTGAAGAAATATGTCACTATACTGTCTTTTGTAATTACTTACATAATTACCTTTATTGATGCTCTTTGTTTTTTGTGTATAGATTTAAATTGCTATCTGTTGTCATTTAATTTCAGCTTAAAGAATTTTCTTTAGTATTTCTTGGTAAGGCAGATGTTCCAGCAACGAACACTCTTAGACTTGCTTATCTAGGAAAATATTTCATTTCATTTTTGACATATTTTTGCTGGACATAAGGTTATTTGCTGATAATTTTTTTCTTTCAGCACTTTAAATATGTTATCTCATTACCTTCTGGCTTCATTGGTACCGGTGAGAAGTAAGCTGTTAATTTCGTGTTCCCCTGTCGTGATTTGCTGAGTTTAAGATTTTCCTTTTGTCCTTGTCAAATAGTCAAGATTTTGACTATTATGAGGCCAGGTGTGTATCTCTTTGCATTTATCCTACTTGGTGTTCAAAGAGCTTCCTAGATGTATAAACACATGTTTTTCAATAAATTTGGACTGTTTTTTGCCATTTTTTCTTCAAGTATTTTTTTTTCTGCCTTTATGAACTGGGCATGAAAATGTCTCCCCATTTACTAACCACATGACTGTGGATAACACACAACATTTTTTGTGTCTCAATTTTCTTACATGTAAAGGGGGATGAATTATACCAAGCATATGTCACCTAATTCATAGGATTACTGTGAGGCTCAAGTTACATAATATCTAATTTAAAAACTAAACATTAAATAAATGTAAATGTATTTTTCCAAGGATAAAGTCTTCATCTATAAACCTTTGATCTCAGTTCCATCTAGTAGTTATCACTCTTCCACACTGCATTATCAGTCTTCTGTTCTATCATATCTTCCTTAGACAATATACAAACTCAAATCTCTTATATCTTTAAGCAAACCTTCCCTCTCACCCAACAGTCTTCACTCGATGTAATCTGCCTACTAGTACCATCTTTCTGATGGTATAGTGATTCTTAAACTCTCTGAGGTGAAGGCCAAGTTATTTTTTATCCTCTAGTCCAACACAGACCCATATACAGTGCTATTGTGCATAACTAGTTTACAGATTATATATAAGCAACTCACCACAGGTGCTCTCCAACATTCAAAGTCGTCCATTCCCTGTTCAATCAGAAATCTGATGATCGTGCACCAGGATGTTGGCAGTGTTAAACAAAATGTATAGGATCCCATTAGTTTGGACTGAGCTCCTGCACTAAGCCCACCAGACCAAACCAAAATGGAGTCACTCAAGCTGATGTTCCACATCACTAAGCTAAAACATAGTTGTTTATCTTACTTTCCAAGAAATCAGGAGAAACAGATAATAGCCAGATCCCCAAACAGACCAGTTTTAGCTGGTATAAAGAAGTCCCCTCTGCTTTAACCTTTATAAGAAAAGTAACTTTGGAAATACCAATCCACGTTTTGTTTTCTGTTTTTGCTTTCCTCAGCCCTTTTCTGTCTATAAAGTCAACTTCCTCTGCTCAGCTTACTGGAATATTCATTCTATTTAATAGAATGAGGTTGTTGTCCGATTCTAGAATTGCAAATAAAAACCAATTAACATCTTTAAATTTGTTATAATTTTGTATTTGCTGGAAGGGGGTGTAAACTTGTTAAACAGTTTCCAAATAGTCTCAAATTTTATATTTCATTCATTACAGACCAAGATCAAATAGTTCTCAGACTATACTTTTCTCTGATAATTTTTTTTCTATCACCAGTGGTGTAATCAAAATCCATTAGTCATTTTAGACAGCGATGACCTCCTATCTTTCATAACCATCCTTTTCTGTCTCTTCTGTTGATATTAATTTCTTTCTTCACTATTTAGGAAGCATTCCTTAAGATGTTATTTTCAGCATTCTTCCTGTATTCCAAACTCATTATGTACATAGACAATCATTTCTTCCTCTGGATTTACTAAAGGAGCCATGATTCTCTCAAGTCATGTAAAAGGGTAACTTCTACCTCATTTTACTCCACCACAGACAAATACTCATTTCCAAGGGCCTTTGCATCCTTTCCTACTTTCTTACTTATATCAGCCTCAACCTAGACTAATATAACACCTTTCTAATTAATGTATCTGTAACTAATCTTCCTCACCTCCAATTTAAAGACACATGGTCAAATTAATGTATCCAGCATAGTTTTGATCATAGTAATTCCCTGCGTACTCAAAGTACTTCATTGTTTTAGCAATCCATACCAGTTTCAAATTTTACCACTGTTACTCTCATATGAATCAACTTTGGCAAGTCAACAATTCCTTTAATATAGCTGGCAACTGTAAACATTGGTAAATAGTTACTGAATGACTGACTTAAATGATTATTGGATTCAAATAATTTTGAAAATAAAAAAATCACTCTATACTGTTTATATCATGACTATATATTTTTATATTACTATTCTTACTTTACGAAAATCATCCCATAACCAATGCTATTTTCACATGTCTAATAATACTGCTGCTAGTTTTACTGTTGGATGAACTACATTCTAGCCTCCTGCTGCTACTGAGAAATGCATTAAAGTAGGTCACGTGGTTTTCTTCATGTCAACAAATGATGGCTCAATTAGGCAGATAAGTATCTACAGCCCTCAGCAGAATCTTCAGTCCATTCTTAGCAGTTTAGAAAAGCACTTTGGTTAGCATTAGAGCCAAGGAAAGGAACACTTGTAATTCTTTAAGCATTCAATTAAATTTTTTTAATTCAAGACTGGCTATTGAATGTTTCCAAACAAACAGTGTGGAAGTAGACATTCATCATGAATGAGCACTCTAAAATCTGGTGTGTATGTAAATTTCTTAATGAATGAGATTATGACATTTCTGATACACTCTTTGCAGTATAAACACTTATGTATGATCCATTTTGGTAATTTTGTCATCAACAGATGATTCTACGTTGGTTTGCTAATTAATGGGCAGTGTTTGCACGCACAGAGCCAAAGGCATTTCCAACTAAAAGATACATAGAGCTACTGCTGAGTCACTTTGTAAAGTAAAGCCTTCCAGTTCATGAAAGGAAATCTCAGGAATGCAAAGTAAAAAAGAAAAATCATGAAGCAAAAAGGTTCCAGAATAGACAAATACCTAAATATTTAGACATCAGTTTATCTACTCTTTTCTAAAAATTCAATCTAATGAATTAGATTTTTCCCACCCTAAGAAATTAGAAGTAATTTAAAAAGGAGGTTGAAGATGAAACACTACCAGCTCCAGAGCTGGTAAAATTATTAAAATGTATATATAAGTACTCAAAATATATAACAATTTGAGTAACTTAAAATAAAAGCAAATAAATGTATACACTTGAAGAGACTCACAGAATAGTCCTATAAGTAACAGACGTTATAGATGATGATCCCGTGTCATGAAGAAAATTGAATTGTATTCATGGAACTGATGAAGAAAGAAAGAACTACATCAATATTTGGAAGAGGAAAATTTAAAGAAGGGTTCACTTCGGCAATAAACGATTATAGATAAATGATACATTCCTAAACTAAGTTTCAATAATACTAACAGCAGTGCTAAATTTATCTAAATGAAAAAAATACCATAATCATTTATCTCTATTGCCAATATAAGGATGATCAATGTGAGATATCCCTCAATAGCATGGAAATAACAGATATTAATACTGCCTTTTAGTCAACCATCAACCCACTAAGTAGGATCAGATATGGAATATGTCCTGTCTGAATATATTAACAAATCTACAGAAGGATTATGCTGGGGGTTAGGGTAGTGTTGGTGCATTATGAAAGAGAAACAAAAGCAAATGTTTGTGCTACTTTAAAAAAAAAATAAAAATTCTGTTGCTCAGGCTGGAGTGCAGTGGTGCAACCACGGATCACTGCAGGCTTGACTCCCCGGGCTCAAGGGAGCCTCCCACCTCAGCCTCTCGAGTAGCTGGGACCTCAGGCACAAGCCACCATGTCTAAATATTATTATTTTGGTAGAGACAGGGACTTGTTATGTTGACCAGGCTGGTCTTAAATTCTTGGCCTCAGGGATCCTCCTGCCTTTGCCTCCTAAAGTGCTGGAATTATAAGCATGAGCCACTGCATCTGGCCAACACTACTTATTAAAGAAGAGGTCAGGAAGCCTTTTGTCTATGGAATTTAATTTTTTCAGGTCCCTACTAAAGAGATAAATGTATCTTATTGATTGATTGATTGAGATAGAGTCTTGTTCTGTTGCCCAGGCTAGAGTGAAATGTATCTTACTGATTGATTGATTGATTGATTGATTGGAGATGGAGTCTTGCTCTGTTGCCCAGGCTGGAGAACAGTGGCACAATCTAGGCTCACTGCAACCTCCACCTCCTGGGTTCAAGCAATTATCATGCCTCAGCCTCCCGAGCAACTGAGATTACAGGTGCCAGCCACCACACCTGGCTAATTTTTGTATTTTTAGTGGAGATGAGATTTCACCATGTTGGGCATGCTGGTCTCAAACTCCTGACCTCAAGTGATCTGCCCACCTCAGCCTCCCAAAGTGTTGGGATTACAGGCGTGAGCCACCATGCCCAGCCTCAGATGCATTTAAAGATTGATTTATTCAAGTCCCATTATCCTGACTGTAGTTGCCATTACATTCCAATGCAAGCTTGCCTAAAGAAACAGATATGCGGATTAAGCAGACACAAACATTTGGGCCCATGTGATAACTAGATTTCCTACTATAAATAAATAAGGCAATCTATTGGTTTTTATAATCATTCTCTTGGAACCTGGTAAATGGAATCATTCTTGCCTCCTTTCCTTTTCTCATATTCAACTGTCAGCCCATCAGAAAAATTTTTGTGAGCTCTTCTTCCAAATATATCTAGAATCTGAACCATCTTTAACACTTCCACCATAAGTCTAAGCTACCATCATCTCTCACGTGGGCAGCCTCTTAATAGTTCCCCGTGCTTCAACACTTGCCCAACCACCATCTATTTTCTATATAGTAGCCACATCTTATAGACCTGGCTCATAGCTCCTTGTAGAACCCATCTCCTTCCACCCGCCTTGCTCTGTCTCAAACACTCCAGGCATATTTCCTTCTTAAGGCCTCTGCACTTGTCCCCTCTGCTTGAAATGTGCTTTCCCCAAACAGCTGTATGGCTTTTTTCTTCACTTCCTTCGGGCCTCTTCTGAATGTCAACTTAACCATCAAGTCATTCTCTACTATTTATTCCCTAGTATATATTGAGAGGTGGTAGAATGTAAGAATTAAAAGCTTAGAAGCAGCCTAAAGAAATGAAAATCGATGTTCTTTTTAAAAAATAATTTTTTATTTTTATAAAATGAGATGGGGTCTTGTTATGTTGACCAGGCTGGTCATGAACTTCTGGCCTCAAGCAATTCTCCCATCTCGGCCTCCTAAAGTGCTGGGATTACAGGTGTGAGCCATTGCGCCCAGCCAAAAATTGGTGTTCATACAAAAACTTATGTGCAAATATTCACAGCACCTTTATCTGTAATAGCTCCAAACTGGAAACAACCAAGATGTCTTTCAATAGATGAACAGAGGGAAGTGGGTGGGCAACATGAAGGATCACTGTGGTGACAGATATATTTGGAGCCTTGACTATATCAGTGTCAATATGATGGTTATGATATGTTTCTATAGTTTTGCAAGAAGTTACCTCAAGAGAAACTGAGTAAAAAGTACATGAGATCTCTCTGTATTATATTACAACTTCATATGAATCTACAAATTATCTCAAAATAAAAAAAATTAATTAAAAAAAGCTTGGACACAAGCCAGTCTGATGGATTCAAAATCCTGGGTCTGCTACTTTTAGCTGTGAAACCTGGAGAAAGTTAACACGTCTGTGCCTCTGTTTCTTCATCAGTAAAATAGAGGTAATAATAGTACCAATCTAATCAGGTTGTTTGAGGTAAAGGAATTACTATATGTAAAGATCTTAGAATGGTATGTGGCCCAGAGTAAGTATCATATGAGTATTAGCTATTATCGTTAATAATTTCAGAGAATAATGTCTGCTATACTGTCTATTTTAACATATGCTCCCGATTCACAGTATAACACTATCTGGTACATAATAGGCACTGGATAAATACTTGTTGAATGAAAACATGAAAGCTCCTGATAGATGAATTTGCTTTTAGTGTACTGATAGAATCACTCTTCTGGATATCCAAGTTTGAGAGTATCACTAGTCAAACATTTTTTCCTTTTGTATTTGTATAACTGATTATGGCATACCATAAACATTTTCTATATTAGACAGTTCCTGCTGCTCTTCCGGTCATGAAAACTCTCTTAGCTCAAAGTCTATTAATATTACACCTAACTTGACTGAAAGAACTGATAGATATTTTTTAAACATCTTCCTTCCCTACTCCCACGGCAGATATGAATGATGGTAATAAGACCACTTGACTAAAGAATATGCAAGTGTCTGCAAATAATTCTAACAATCTTTTTCATGCATACAAAAATTGCTCAGAATTAATTCTTAAAATTGGGATAGTTTGTTGCAAGTTATAACTTCACTATATTAAACTACTATTATGTGTTGAATCTCAAATTGATTCTAGGTAACATAATTTAATGTTGTAAGAGACATAAGGCCAATGTAATAATGCATTTCATAATTAGCACAAAATCAGTTTCCTAATTGAATAGTTTGAATAATTTTCAACTAAGAAGATTTGCTAAGTGTCTTTTATGACTCTCCACTATTAGTCTACTTTAAGATGTTTTCCCTCCAAGTTCTCTGTAACTTTAGGACAATTTATCTAAACTTTTCCACTGGCAATCATTTCAGTGTACAAAAAGTTCCAAAAATAAAAACACAGAAAATACCTTTATCCATTTTCATCTGTTGTCACATTTTTACCTCATTTTCTTTATCATCTATGTTCAGTTGTATTCTTTCTTTTTCTGTATGTATGCATAATATTCTCTTGTGATTGAGTTGAGATGCATTCTGGGCCAGAAACTGCATAGATAATGTTGTGTACTTCTCAGGGACAGATAAACACATAAGGAGGCAAACAATGTTCATTTGACTCTCACTGGAGGTGATCATTGTGATCACCCTGTCACTGTGTTGTCTGATTTCTCCACTGCATTGTTGCTGTTTTTCTCTTCTCCCATACAACATTTCAAGACCATGTAAATATTCTGTTCTTTGTCGACATATCTGTCCTCTTAGATGTTACAACCGTTGATGATTTTTGCCTTATCTAATCTTTAACATGATGACTGCAAAATGAGGTTTTCTCGTTTTGTTTTTTCCCAACTCTAGCACAACCTCCACATTTGCTGGTCAACTTTCGGCATGCCATTGTAAGCAAACTATCTTCATTTTCTATCCATCCACCCATCAGTGATTGGAATGGTCTTATAAAATTCTTTATTTCCAAAAGCTTATAATTCATTACTGTATTTAATTATTTGATGCTTAAATTGTCCTAGATTTTACCAGTGGGGAACTCTTCAAGCTAGATTCTGTATACTTAACAAACAACTTATCTTACTTTTTAGCATTTCCTTACTTTTTGGCATTACAACATGTTCTAGGTTCATCTTGTACCTACCCTGCCCCGGACTGAAGCCAGTCATTTGAGTGAAGAGCTTTAGTTTTAGTAGGCATTAGGGACTGAACTGTGCTCCTCAAAAAATCATAAACGTTAGCTTATTTAGAAACAGGGTCTTTGGAAGTTAAGATAAGGTCACAATGAACTAGAGTGGGCCCTAATGAGTGGATTACTCTGATAAAAAGAGTAAAATTTGGACAGATAAACATAGGGTGAATGTCATATGACAATGAAGGCAGGAATTGAAGTTATACTGTCACAAACCATCAAGCTCCAAGGATTATGCACAACCACCAGAAGCTAGGAGACAGGCATGGACAGGTTCTCCCTCTGCCTTCCCAAGAAGGAACCAACCCCACAAACACCTTCGGTTTGGAGCTCTGGCCTCCTGAACTATGAAAGAATAAATTTCTGTTAAGTTTGTGGTAATTTATTACAGCAGCCTTAGGAAACTAACAGTGGGAAATAACGCTAGGTGTGTCACTACTACTTTTATGACTTTGCTCCTTTGCTCTTTCAGCAATAGAGCTAAGAAATATGTGAATGTCTCTTCATACACATACACACACACACATATACATATACATACACAAAAATACATGCACACACATCAACAGATACATACACACACAGAAATGTCCATATTTACACAGACACCTCCAAGCCAATTCCTCTACACAGAGTTCTTACCTGTCTTCCTCCTGTCTATATGTTTGTCCCTTTTTCCATAGTGAGAACCCAGGCTCACTCATTTGCTCAAAATAGTCTCTGATTTAGTTTACCCACACCATTAAAATAAACCTACAGGCCGGGCGCGGTGGCTCAAGCCTGTAATCTCAGCACTTTGGGAAGCCGAGGCGGGTGGATCACAGGTCAGGAGATCGAGACCATCCTGGCTAACACGGTGAAACCCCGTCTCTATTAAAAATACAAAAAATTAGCCGGGCGTGGTGGCGGGCGCCTATATTCCCAGCTACTCGGGAAGCTAAGGCAGGAGAATGGCGTGAACCCAGGAGGTGAAGGCTTGCAGTGAGCTGAGATCGCGCCACTGCACTCCAGCCTAGGCGACAGAGCCAGACTCCGTCTCATAAATAAATAAAATAAAATAAATAAATAAACATACAAAAATGAGTTCAGGATTTGTTTGCAATTCTTCATTTCTCTCCCACCCACCCCAAGCTAAGGACATATAGTTGAATCTGGTGTTCGTAAATTAGTCCTCATTTCTTCCTTCATTTCTTTCTCCTTTATCCCCCTTCGGTATGGATATAGTATTCATTTTACTTTAAAATTGAGTTTATCAATGAGAAGACATGGACACAGGGAAGGGAACATAACACACAGGGGCCTGTTGAGGGTTGGGGGGTTAGGGGAGGGATAGCATTAGGTGAAATACCTAATGTAGATGATGGTTGATGGGTGCAGCAAACCACCATGGCACATGTATACCTATGTAACAAACCTGTACACTCTGCACATGTATCCTAGAACTTAAAGTAGAATTAAAAAAAAGATAAGTAAAAAGAAAAACAAACAAAAAAAAGAATTAAGTTCATTTGTTTGTTTATAATTTTAGGTCCCTGTCCCAGTGATATCATTTTTATTTAACTGTTCGAATATGTTGGACATCAACATGCTTTCAAAAGTTGAAACTATGCCCAGAAAGTATACCCCAATATCCAAGTCTCCCTCCCTCCCACATCCCTTCCACCTCACTCTCCCTTCTACCTCTTGTAACTAATTTTATTGCTTTCTGCTTTATCCTTCCTGAACATACATTCTTTAATTCTCCCTTTTTCTTGTATGACAAGTAGCACTATGGGTATTTGTTTCTGCTTTTTGCTTCATGTAATATTTCCTGGAAATTACTCCATATATTTATAAAAACAGATAGCTTTTATAAACATAGTAGTCTATTATGTATGTTCCAGAGTATATTCAACCAATCTTCTAGAACTGGTCATTTATATGGTTTCCAATATTTTGCAATTATTAATAATGCTGCATGAATAACCTTCACAAAATTATTTCCAAATGCAATACAGACTGAATTTCTCAATTATACTAATTCCTATGGTGCAGCATTTTATGTTTAATCTCATATATAATGGGGGCTGTTTTAAAGGAATAGTTAATGGTATGAGCAAACGTTCATTATATATTGACAAAAATCATATTGTGAAATAGTAGATATAATATAATGCAAATTATATAAAAATGTATAGAGACATACATGCACATAAAATGAACATATATGATAGGATTATGGGTCATTTTCATATTCTCTGTACTCTTCTCTATTTCTCAAAAAAGAAAAATACATTAAATTTACAAACAAGAACAGAGACTTCTACTTCTTTCTATATTTCCCCAAAAAGAAAAATAATACATTATACTTACAAACAAGAACAGAGACTTCTATTTCTGACTAAATAGGTACCCTAACACTGGCCTTTTGCTAAAAAGAACAACAAATGCTGGGTTAAAATAAAAAGAAAATAAAATAATCTTTTTTTGAAGTATATTGCTAAGTTGACACAGAATAATCAAAAGGTTAAAACAAAGTAAAAATGGAAATCCAGGGGGGTAGGCAAACACTCAGATTCTTTCATTCTGAGGGATATGCCAAGCCCTGTGCATTGAGCTTCAGTTTTCACAGCCATGTACAGAACTGGCAGTGATACACTGGAGTCGGCTCGAGAAAGCTAACTGTACATATCTTTTCCCAACTCCACGTTCAATGGCTTCAGGTTGGTGTCATGAAATCAGCCATAGTGTGAAATAGAAAAATGTGAGAAATTAGGATTTTTGTTTTGCCCTGGACAGCCAGTTTTAAAATATTTACCAGGACACTACTGAACCCAAGGTTTAGGGGATGAATTCTAGGGTATATTAAAGATATGAAGTCTAATTAGACTCTCCACATAAAGTTGGGACCCTAAAGAGCTACACACGTTTAGTGTAAGAGTTGAATAGAATGATGTCTACCCCGCAGAAGGAACAAGCAAGGAAATTAACCTCTTTCAAACTTGATGCTGGGTGCAGGTAAATACATCTTCCCTGAAAATTTAACCACAAGCCCACCCTCATGAAGGTTTATGGATCTGGGAACTCATGTTACCTTTGCAGCCCACAAGACTTTAAGCCCAACATTTATTTGAATGTGTTCCCAGGTTGACAGTATCCCCAGACTTTTGGCAGATTCAAATGTAAATACTCTCTTTGGAAACATATCTTCATCTCAGTCTCAGAAATCACCACAAATAACGAATACAAGCTAACACACAGGAAAATAAGGCAGTTAGAGTAACAGCCAGTGGAAACAACAGACAGCAAAATCAGAACTGCATAAGCTTTAAATATTAGGCTAGGCACAAAATAGAAAATAAGTTTAATATATTTAAATAAATAAGAGGATTGTATATATGAGAATGAAGTTGAGTTTATCAAAATGATAAAGTAAACTGATTTCGGGGAAGAAATGAAAATGGAAGTAATGATTATTACATAAAATTCAATGTCAGGTAAAACAGAATATGAGACACTGCTGAAGATACAATTACCAATATCAGAAGATAGATCTGAAGAAATTATCCAGAACATAGCATATATGACAAAAAAGGGAAACTATATAAGAGGTTATGAGATATAGTAGAACAGTTAGTGACACATATATGGTTATGCTATAAAGAAAAGCATGTGAATAATAATAATAAAATTTAGGATAATGGTTACCCTCTGGGGTAGAGAGAGGCAGGGCAATTTTTTTTTTTTTTTTTTTTTTTTTTTTTTTGAGACGGAGTTTTGCTCTTGTTGCCCAGGCTGGAGTGCAGTGGCGGGGATCTTGGCTCACCGCAACCTCCGCCTCCCAGGTTCAAGCAATTCTCCTGCCTCAGCCTCCCGAGTAGCTGGGATTATAGGCATGCACCACCATGCCTGGCTAATTTTGTATTTTTAGTAGAGGCAGGGTTTCTCCATGTTGGTCAGGCTGGTCATGAACTCTTGACCTCAGGTGATCCTCCTGCCTCGGCCTCTGTGCTGGGATTACAGGCATAAGCCACCATGCCCAGCCATATTTTATTTCTTTAGACAGGTGTTTAAGTACATATATGGTCTCTGTGTTTAAGTAAAATTTTTATTTGGAGATACCACCAGAGGTGGGGGGAGAGACGCGCAGCCTGTCTGAGCCCCAGCCCCAAGTAATGCTACTGCCCTTGCATCGTCTTGGAGACCCCCTTCCCAACTAAGTGACTCTTTGCATAGCAGTGGCTCCCATCCCCATGCTCTCTGGTACCACAACAGCTGGAAGGGTAGTGGCGGGTTAGCGAGGCACAGCACACGACCTACTGGACCAGCCACTGGGAACAATGAGTCTGTGGTGGCCAAATCCAGCCTTGTCCTCCACTTTATCAAGGGACAATTTCAAGAGTACCAGGAGAGCATAATCAGAGCAGCCTTCCTTACACAGACTGTCTGCTTAGACGACACAATAGTCAAGTTTGAGATCTGGGGCAGCACTGGACAGGAGCAGTATCATAGCCCAGCCCCCACGTACTATGAAATCACCAAAAAAGATACATTTGCACCAGCCAAGAAATGGGTGAGGGAGCTACAGAGGCAGGCCAGCCCCAACATTGTCACTGTACTTGTGGGTAACAAGGCAGACCTGGCCAGCAAGAGAGCCCTGGAATTCTACGAAGCACAGGACTATGCAGACAACGACAGTTGACTGTGGAGACATCAGCAAAGACTGCAATGAACGTGAATGAAGTTTTCTTGGCGAGAGCTAAGAAGATTCCTAAGAATAAGCCCCAGAGTGCACCTGGTGCTCCAGGCCAAAACTGAGAACCACCCAGCCAGCAAGAGCCAGTGCTGCGCAACTGAGCCTCTCTTGCCTGCCCACTGCAACCACTTCCTCTGCCTGAACGACTAGACTGGAATCCATTCTCACCAACAGCACTCAGCAACTGGGGCCACCACTGGGGACAGGGGAAGGGGGCCACCATGATTTCTCCATATAATCATTTCTCCATATAATCTCTGATCAAGGGCCAGAGTGAGTTATTCCACCTGCACCTTTCTGTACAAATACTAATTCAATTTTAAGTCTTAGGTCACTTTTTAAATAATATTGATTTTCTGCTCTTCCCACTTCCTTCCCTTTCTATTGCTCTCCTACTTTTCCTTTGCTGGTAGCAGCCACATGCTCCTGTTCCCCTCACCCTTGTATATGACGGCGGGGTTGGAGCAACTACCCTTTCTTTGCCTCTTGCGGAACAGACTCAGCAAGAGCATCCGCATCCATACCTTGTTTGGCGTGGTCTTGGGTTCAGGTGATGAGCAGCTAGGGAAGGGAGAGGTATGCTCTTCCTTCAGCTGGCTGTCATCAGGCTGCAGCCCCCTCCCCACTCCTAACTCCCAGCTGGGAAACCACAGAATTGCCACAGCATTATTGTGACAGCCATGAACCCATTGCCCACAACTCTTCCACCCTCAGTCACCGTGACCTCTGGCACTAAGCCCTGTTCTGACCAAATCACAATAATGAGTACTGGGGATTAGGTAGGTAAAGGGGGAGTGGGAAGGGATGGAATTGACTTTTTCTCTATTTTATATTGTATGTTTTCTTCAACATGTAACCTATCAGTATCTTGTCAATATAGTCAGCCCATTGATCGACCTCAAATAAATTTTTTTTTATATTTGGGAATTTAGATATACAGAAAAATTGCAAGTTTAATATACAGACTTCCTATGTACCCCTCATCCAATCTGTTCTAATGTCACTATCTTAGCATCTTACATTAATGTGGTACATCTGTCCAAACCAAGAAACCAATGTTGGTGGATTATTGACTAAAGTCAAGACTTTATTTAGATTTCACCAGTTTTTACACTAATATCCTATTTCTATTCTGGACCTGATCCAGGAAACTATGTAACATTTACTTGTCATGACTCTGTAGACTCTTCTTGTCAGTGAGATGTTCGTAGTCTTTCTTCATTGTTCACAACCTTGACAGTTTTCAGGAATGCTCAACTTATGTGGTAGAATGTCCATCAGTTGGGATTTGTCTGATGTTTTCCTAATGATTAGATTGAGGCTACAGGTTTAGGGAAAGAATATCAGAGAGATGAAGTTTCCACCTCTTCACATCAACATGACTTCCCATTTGTGATGTTAACCTTGATCACTTAGTTAACATAGTTGTTTACCAATTTTCTCCAATGGAAATAGTCAAGTCAGTATTTCGCTGTCTTCCAAACTCAATTTTTGGATATGACTCACTCAATCCAGCTCATACTCTCAAGGAGAAGGTGGCGGGCAATATGTTATTTGGAATTCTTCTGTCAGGGATATGTATCTCTTCTCCTCCATTTACTTATTTATACAATTTATACATAACACTGTGAACTCATGTATATTTACTCAATAATTTATCCTTAATCCAATGCTACATGTTTTATTTTGTTGCTCTAATTATTCCAGCTATGGTCACTCAGAGTTCTTTCATGTTAGCTCATGTGTCCCTTTTGGCATGCTTAATCTTTATTATTTTTAAGAAATCTCTTGCCTTCTGGCACTACAAGATATTCCATGCTTATGTTGTATTTTCTCATCACCAGCCTCAGAATCAGCCATATTTAAAAGGAGTCGGCCGGGCGCGGTGGCTCACGCTTGTAATCCCAGCACTTTGGGAGGCCGAGGCGGGCGGATCACGAGGTCAGGAGATCGAGACCACGGTGAAACCCCGTCTCTACTAAAAATACAAAAAAAAATAGCCGGGCGTGGTGGCGGGCGCCTGTAGTCCCAGCTACTTGGAGGCTGAGGCAGGAGAATGGCGTGAACCCGGGAGGCGGAGCTTGCAGTGAGCCGAGATTGCGCCACTGCACTCCAGCCTGGGCGACAGCGAGACTCCGTCTCAAAAAAAAAAAAAAAAAAAAAGGAGTCCTGGATCCTTTTATTGGAGAATAGGATTTACAAACTGGGATGTGAGCATTGGATGTGTTTGTGGCTACTGGGGTATCACTGCTTCTAGGCCTTCTCAGTAAACACAGCTAGGAAACATATGCATGTATACTAATCCACATATACACATGTATCTATAATTATTTCTGCATCTATCCATCTACATATATTAAGCTAAACATGAGTAAATACTTGTATCTCCAACTCTAATCCAGTACTACAGGTTTCATTCTGGCTCTCCCCTCTTGTTTATTTATCTGTAACATCCCTTCCTGACAGTGAGAAATCTAGCTTCCACCATTCATCATCCATTTACTTATTTGTTCAATCCCAGGATACATGTAAAGGGGTTCAGAACTGTTAACCCATACTGTTATGAGAAACAAATTTACCAACTAGAATAGAGTGTTTCTATAGTGTTTCTTAGTCTTTAGCTTTATATTGTCCAATCAAAACACCATTTTCCAAAGTTACTTAGGTCAGCTCCTTTTCCCCCACCCATTCAGTGAAGTTATGCCATACATTTGTAATACAATTAGATTCATTTGTTACAGCTTGCATTCCATCCTGAAATCCCTAACATTTAAAAAACCTGCATACATTAAAATTAACCCTTTGTGATGTACAGTTCTTTGGGCTTTAACAAATGCATAGAATCACGTATCCACCACCATAGTACCGTACAGAACAGTACATCACCCTAAAAATTGCCTTTTGTATCCCCTTTGTAGTCAACCACTTTTCTTTCCCATCATTTGTAATTTCAATACCTGAAATAACTGAAACATTAGGATGCAAAAATTAAAAATCATGAGTCTTCACAGAATAAAACCTAAAACTGTCAGAAGAGTTACTGCTTAACAGTTAAACTGTAGGGAGAGTTACTACTTAAAAGTTATTGAGTTCTAGACAGGAGAAAAAACATCTAATTCTTTAATTAACTTTTTCGTGGTATTATTCCACAACGTGCAAGATTATGAGATCAACTTTGAAGTTGTTCATGGTAAACAGAGTTGGATTCCAATCCTAAGCAACTACTTTCTGCATTTATAAAATATTTTCCAGGGATGGAACCTACAAGCTTTGGTCATAAAAATGTTTTGAATTTTTAATTGCTTAAAATAAAGCCAAAACTATTTATTAAAAACAAAATCACAGTGTAGTAACAAAAAAATAGAAAACTACCTTACAGTCTATTAATTTTGCTATATTAATTATGTGATTATTAGATCTTAATAGATGTGGTATGATAGCTGCCCAGTTTCATAGATCTAAAGCACTCACTTTCAAGGATAGCTCTTCAAGTAGACTAACAGATAAGAGAAAAACAATAAAAATGTCCAGGTTGCTTATTTGTACTTCCTCTTCCCGACCTCAACCCACCAGAGTGTGAAAGTTTCCATTTTATTTACAATTAATAGCGTGCTAAGTCTACAGGTTTCACATATTACAGGTTGTGAGAATCATGTCCCAAAAGGCGGTATTATCTGGGGGAAGTAGTTAACTATGTAGGGCTAAGCAATATAATCTACCTACTGGCAGTATCATCATCAGTTAAGAACTTTAAGATTTTAGCTTCCTCCCCCTGGTGGCAGTGTCTGGGGTGATAACTTTTTTAAAATATTCAGATAGCATCTTAAGGTTTATAGCTGCTATAGTCAATTATAGGTAAGTAATTTGGGGATAGAAGTAGATTTAAATGAAACAGAAGCAGATTTAAAAACTCTTCTAATGGAAGCACTTGCTTCCTATAGTTCTTTTTTTCTAAAATGCAATTACAACCATTACATCGTTGTAAATTACATGCTGGGGTTATCTCAGTAGGTATCTGCCAAATGTAAAACTTACAGAGGGTCTTCAATGTAATAACGATGTTTTATCATTTTAATTACAAACTCTTTAAAAAACTCCCTAAAGTATACCAATTGGGGTGGTCTAAATTAACAGTATCTTGGTAGCCCAAGGGTAGCAAAAATAGATTGAACTACAAAATTTCATCATACTTATAGCAGCTGTCTTCCTGCCTCTAGGAAGCTAAGTATTTAACAAAGCAGACAGCTTGGCATTGGCATCTGATTAGCAGTGTGTGCATTGTCAGATAGAATGTGCTTGGCTCTTTTGTTCCAGGATTTGATTAGAAATCTGGAGAGCAGAGGCATCATGTAACTTTATTTTTAAAGCTTCTGAAAGGTAAATAAACTGTGATGCTTCCTCTGGTATTGTACCTGAAAGACCTATTGATGCTTTTCTAGTAATATGCTTTATCACACCCTAAAAAATTTAAATAAGGGATCTTTGGGGGGGGAAATACTTCAAAGATTGAAATAGGCCAATCTTAAAATCACTTTAAATATTGTACATACCAAAAATATTTTTGCAATAGAGTGCTTTGCATATTGAGTCTTGCACTAAAATACTGTTGTTGGGGAGGAAGAATGGTCATTTTATAGTGTAAATACAAGACTCTATTCCTAAATATATGAATAGTCTAAATGAAGATTTAGAATTTTTTTCTAAAACCACGTGAAAAGCTTACTGGAAAAATAACACTGTCTTATAAGAATTATATTATTTTGATGGAGGTGCCCAAACATTAAACTATAAAAGGGTGACTCTCATTACCTTTTCCTCACAAATTTCTTTGAAAATTTATTACAAATGATTGTGCTTACTGGCAGAGTTCAAAATCAGTAGAGTCCATGCAAACAATCTACTTCAATGAGAAGTACATTCTTTTACTCTATCAAATCCATCGGAGGTAATCAGACTGGATGTTTTATTCAACAGGGCTGAAGAAAATTGTTCTACAATAGGTTAATTCAAAATGGCAGCATAGAAAATGCATCTGTCAGTGGGGATCAAATTACAGGGCAAGCTCCTCTCAATGCTTAGAAAAACAAGTCTGCAGTTCTACAGATTATGTGCCTGTGTGTGTTTAAAGGGGTGGGAAAGGAGCTAAATATCTGAGCTAACCTCCAATTAAAGTCAATCATAAAAACAGCCAATTTAATGAGTGCGGATTTCTTTGGGTAATTATAACACCAACCACTTTTTTCTCTTTTAAATCTGTAATTCTGCCTTCTTGTTATTGCTTGCTTTGTCATTAATCGCCTCAGGACCTTGATTTCCTAGCAACAGACTGCCACCAAACATTTGGCTCCTGTTCAACATTTTCTTTGTGAAAAATGGCACTGCTGTTGCCGCCTGGGCTGCTGCAGCTAGACTGGCTGTGTAAGTGCTCTAATAATGTATTCCACTGGAAAAAAAATCACATGATACAGGGTGCAATGACTGAGCTCAGTTAATTACTGAGCTGGGAAGTTTATCTACAATCTAAAAGCTGTGTTGGGGGAAAGGGGACTAAGGATTGAAAAGGTGTTCCTTCCATTATCAATAACTTGCAGGTAACAATATACAAAGAAACATTTTATTTTGGGGAGTACAAGTTTCTGTTTATTTAGGAAAGAGTACAAAAGGCCAATGTTCCCAAAATGTTGCTTGATGAAATTTTCCTCTACAAACAGCCCCAAACACACAAAAGATTCACAGAATAGTTTGCTAAAATTTTAAAAAGCAAAATAACCTATGTATCTTTTAGCTGTTTCTTTCCTACTTAAGGCAAAAATTATTTGTATATATAAATATGCTATGAGATAACAGAATGAGGTTTTCATTCACAACATGAACACCCAACACTAAGAATATAGAATTCAAAATGTTTTGATATATTGTGCACGTGAGTAAATATTTAATAATCTATAAAAGAAAAAATATGCTTATCACTATTTTTGAAATTATTCAAGTGGGACTGAAGCAGTCAGGGCTCGTGAATGGAAACCCAGTAATAAAATAGATATTTTGCTTTTTTTTTTTTTAAGTAGATTTACTGAGATTCTCCACGCCTTAGAAATCCTACCACCTCCCAGAAATGATAGTTATGGAAATTAACATGGCATGTCAGATATGGTTCGCTGATGCCTTGCTTTAGTTCTCAGAAATAAGGCTTTATAACACTGGCATGTTTCAGGATTGCTGTCAGGATATGATAATTTAAAATACCCAAGAGTACACTAAGAATTATGGAAGCACCTGTGAAACTAATAAGCCAGTGGACATATTGATTTTTACCAATGTGTCTACATACTATATAAAAAACTTCCTACAAAGTATTGTCCCAATTCAGTTCATCTGAGGATGTGAAAACACTACAGTTTACCTTAAAACATCATAATCACAACCCTGACAGACTGAAATAAAAATGAAATTAGGGAATATCTATAAAGGAAAACTAAGCCTTAAAAAGTCTTCAGCTATATTAATGTAGTTAAAATGTACAGCTTTTGAAAAAGACAACAAAGGAATTAAAGATATTTGAATGATTTTAAATAATTCTGCTTATTGCTGGCACTAAGTCTACAACATTTCACCTTGAATCTGATTCCCCACTTTATTTTTATAAAAACAAATTCTCAGTTAATATAAGAAAGGAAATACATATTTACAATGAGAAAAGTTTTAGAAGTGGGCTCAAAACTTGCAAATGATTAAAAACTACCACAAGAAGCCTATCAATCTACCAGGAAAACATCAGTTGACTTTAGTAAGTAAAATATTTTTAAAATTTAATTTAGTTTATTGTAGTTTTCACATTAAAAAAGTTAAACTTACAAGAAGCAACATACCTGTGAAAAAAATATTATTGAGGATAAATAATAAAATATATAATGCTCATTTACTTTATTATACGTGTACCTCTCTGGAAAAGATGAAATAAAATATTTTTGGTGGACTATTCTACATCTGGTATTTTATTTGATTTTTACTATTTCTGTAATACAAAATAATCTTAAATAATCTGGTTACTTATAGAATGAAGACAGAAACAAATACTTTGAGAGATGAATACAAAAAATGATTAGTTAGGACAGCAGAGCTGAAAAGAGTTGAGAGACTGGACAGAAATTAGATGTTTACAGTGAGGGTGTGATAAGGGAAAATGGGAAAGTTATAGAGAAAAGCATCCATGGACTTACTACAATTGAAAAAACAAAAACAAAAAAAAAACCTTGTGCCAGAAATCTGTATAGAGAACAAGATAAATAAATTTTTAAAAAGCAGCAATATATCTTTCAGAACGTCTTCAACTATTTAGGATTTACTAATATCCCTAATTAGTAAACCAGGACAATGTTAGTTAATATGAATGTGCTCTAGAAGTCTGGGGCTTCAAGAAGCTATTTCCAAGGTGAAGAAAGAAAACACATGATAGATTTAAGAGGTTAGAGTCAAAAGATCCCTATTACATAGATGAGAAACCAATATTGGTCTGAAAATGGGTAACAGGAAATATGGGTTCATACAAGAACTTGCCTTCCTGCTAAGTACCAAAAAGGAAAAATGTTGTTCTCTCATTTTTTCATACCAATTTACCAAATGGTTTTTTTAAGCTTCAAGTACCATGTCATCCACCCAAATCAGAACTAGTATTTCAAAGAATTGACCCTCATGACCCTCAAACATGGTAGCATTACATATATATATGTGTGTATATATATGTGAGTGTGTGTGTATATATATATATAAATGTATGTGTATACATATATTTATATATATGAACAAAAGCTTAAAAGACTCTTTATAACACTTGCAATAAATAGGTAAGAGCAAGAGATCAAAGTAGACTTATTATGTCTTCCATTACATGCCAACAATAAAGACATAAATACATTATTTGTGTAATCAGGAACAATTGTATTGTTTGTAGTCATAATAACTAGATATCATTGAAATTATTATGAGAGATGTGGATATAAGATTAAATCCAGGGGGTATGGAGCATTACTGCTGATGGGTATAACGTTTCCTTTTGTGGTGATGTGAATGTTCTAAAATTAGATTACAGTGATGGTAGCAGAACTCTGTAAATACACTAACAGCCACTGAATGATATTTTTTAAGTGGGTGAATTCAATGGTTCATAAATACCTCAATAAAAGCTGTTAAGAAAGATTAAATTCAACTTTATCTGAAAAGATAGCAACAACAGAACATGTGGGGTAAATCATATTAAACTATAAAGATTCTATAATATGTTCAGTAAATATGTTGGAAGACAGATACGCTTCTGTAGACACTTGATTGTTTATGTCCAGTTTACATACAATTTCAAAGATATGACAACTAGCACATAAAAATGTACACTGCCATCCGAATGTTTATAAGTTTTTCCTCTCTTAAACATGTTTATTAAAGAGATTTAGTAAACATTTCATTTTCTCAAGCAACTGCTGATTGGTCTAAAATACATAAAGTAAACAGAAGTGAAAATATTTCAGTAGATGATTTGTTAATTCATTTGGGGCTCTGCATAAGTGCCTACTGTCTTAACAACTAAATGCTATACATATGCTTATTTTCTTACCATTCTGAGGCAATTAGCACATAGTGTGGTTTCCAATTTCACATAAAATTCCCAGACTTTGTTACAGTGCCGCAAGTCCACAACACAAAATCTTCCAATCTTTATCTTTAGGGTTGTAAGCTCCCATAACCAATACTATCCCAATTCTTCTTAGTAAAAAGGTTAGTCAGTGTGATGAAAAATAACATTACTTAATATTCCCAAAGATTTCTTCTCTGTCTTGGTAGAGAGCTTTACTTTTGGTAGCTGCCAAAAATCAGACTTAAGAAAAATTACAGGAATAAAAGATTACATTCTCCAATTTGGAGAAAGTCTTTCTGTATAAAAATCACAGTGATACTCTAAAAAAAAACTGGTATTAGAATTTTACTTACTGAAGAAAACAAATTCTAGAGAAATTAAAAATAAACACAAATAGGATCTCTATAATCACACTTTTCTTGTTTTTTTTTGACATGGAGTCTCACTCTGTCACCTAGGCAGGAGTGCAACTTCTGCCTCCCAGGTTCAAGCCATTCTCCTGCCTCAGCTTCTCAAGTAGCTGGGATTACAGGCATGCGCCACCACGCCCGGCTAATTTTTGTATTTTTAGTAGAGAGGGGGTTTCACCATGTTGGCCAGGCTGGTCTTGAACTCCTGACCTCAGGTGATCCACCCACCTTGGCCTCCCAAAATGTTGGGATTACAGGTGTAAGCCACCACGCCCAGCCTATAATCACACTCTTGTTTGAAAATTTATCCAGCAAAAATCAAAGATTCTCCCTACTAAGGTGGAAGTAACAACAGTATATAATTTGTGTAACTCACTGAACATCAATAACATATGGAAAATGAAAAATATTAGAAACTGAACTCTAATACTAATGGTAAGAAATAGCATAATTAAGTCTGTTTTGGTATAAACATACCTTATTTTATTGCACTTCACAGATACCTTTTTTTATTTTTTATTTTTTTACAAATCAAAGGTATATGGCAAGCCTGCCTTGAGTATGGTGTCATTATTTTCCAACAGAATGTGCTCACTTGGATCTCTGTCATATTTTGGTAATTCTTTCAATATTTCAAAATTTTATATCTTTTATAGTGATCACTGATCTATGATATTATTATTGTAATTGTTTTGGGATGCCACAAACCACACCCATAGAAGAAGGTGAACTTAACTGATAAAGGTTGTGTTTTCACTGCTCTACCAGCTGGCCATTACCCCATCTCTCTACCACTCCTAAGGCCTCCCTATTTCTTGAGACACAACAATAGTGACATTAGGCCAATTAATAATTCTACAATGGTCTCTTAAGTGTTCAAGTGAAAGGAGGAGTTGCATGTCTCTCACTTTAAGTCAAAAGCTAGAAATCATTGAGTTTAGTGAGGAAGGCATATCAAAAGGTGAGACAGGCTGAAAGCTTGACCTCTTACAACAAACAGGCAAGTTATCAATGCGAAGAAAAAGTTCTTAAAGAAAATTAAAAGTGCTACTCCAGTGAACGCATGAATAAGAGAGTGAAATAAGCTTATTGCTGACATGGAGAAAGTTTTAGTGGTCTGTATAGAACATCAAACCAGCACAGCATTCTCTTAAGTCAAAGCATAATCCCGAGCACAACCTTAACTCTTTTCAATTCTATTAAAGCTGAGAGGTGAGGATGCTGTGCAAGAAAAGTCTGAAGCTAAAAGAGGCTAATTTGTGAGGTTGAAAGAAAGAAGCAATCTCCATATCATAAAAGTGCAAGGTAAAATAGCAGGTGCTGATGAGTTACCCAGATCTTGCTAACATCATTGATGAAGGTGGCTGCACTGAACAACAGATTTTCAACATAGACAAAAGAGTCTTCTACCAGAAGAAGATGCCATCGAAGACTTTTACAGCTAAAAAGAAGTAAATGCTTGGCTTCGAAGCTTCAAAGGATAGGACGACTCTTTTTTTTTAGGGGCTAATGCAGCTGGTGACTTTCAGTTGAAGTCAATGCTCATTTACCATTCTAAAAATCCTAGAGCCCTTAAGAGTTATGCTAAATCTGCTCTGCCTGTGTTCTGTGAATGAAATAACAAAGCCTGGATGAATGCACACCTGTTTGAGTATGGTATGCTGAATTTTTTTTTTTTTTTTGAGACAGTTTCACTCTTGTCACTCAGGCTGGAGTGCAATGGCGCGATCTTGGCTCACTGCAACCTCTGCCTCCAGGGTTCAAGCAATTCTCTTGCTTCAGCTTCCCGAGTAGCTGGGATTACAGGTGTGCACCACCATGCCCAGCTCATTTTTGTATTATTAGTAGAGATGGGGTTTCACCGTGTCAGCCAGGCTGGTCTCAAATTCCTGACCTCAGGTGATCTTCCCGCCTTGGCCTCTCAAAGTGTTGGGATTATAGCCATAAGCCACTGCGCCCGGCTGGTATGCTGAATATTTTAAGCCCACGGTTGAGATCTACTGCTCAGAAAAAAAGATTCCCTTTAAAATATTACTGCTCATTAACAATGCATTTGGTAACTCAAGGGCTCTGATGAAGACGTACAAGGAGATGAATGTTGTTTTCATGGCTGCTAAAACAACATTCATTCTGAAGCCCATGGATCAATGAGTAATTTTGACTTTCAAATCTTATTTAAGTAATATATTTCATAAGGCTATAGCTGCCATAGTGACTCAACTGATGGGTTCAGGCAGACTAAATTGAAAACCTTCTAAAAATAATTCATCATTCTAGTCATCATTAAGAACATTCACGTGCTGGGCATGGTGGCTCACACCTACAATCCCAGCAATTTGGGAGGCCGCAGTGGGAAGATCACTTAAGCCCAGGAGTTGGAGACCAGTCTGGCCAATATGGTGAGACCTTGTTTCCACAAAAATAAAACAAATGATGAGGTGGGAGGATTGCTTGAGACTGCCTGGGAGGTTGAGACTGCAATGTGCAGTGATTGTGCCACTGCACTTCCCTGCCTGAGTGACAGGAGTAAAACCCTGTTTTAAAAAAAAAGAACATTCATGATTCATGTGAGGTGGTCAAAATATTAACATTAATAGGAGTTTGGAAGAAGTGGATTCCAACACTCATGGATGACTTTGAGGGCTTCAAGACTTCAGTGGAAGAAGTCACTGCACATGTGATGGAAATAGCAAGAGAACTAGTATTAGAAGTGAAGCCTGAAGACAGGACTGAATTGCTGCAATCACATGATAAAACTTGAATGGGTAAGAAATTGCTTCTTATAGATGAACACAGAGAGTGGTTTCTTGACATGGAATCTACTCCTGATGAACACGCTATGAATGCTGTTGAAATGACAACGAAAAATTCAGAATACTGCATAAACACAATTGTTAAAGCAACAACAGGGTTAGGGAGGGCTGACTCCAATTTCCAAGAAGTTCTACTGTAGGTAAATGCTATCAAACAGCATTGTATGCTACAGAGAAATCTTTTATGAAAGAAGAGTCAATTGATGTTGCAAACTTCATTGTTGTCTTATTTTAAGAAATCGTCACAGCTACCCCAACCTTCAGAAGCCACCACCCTGAGCAGTCAGCAGCCATCAGCGCTGGTGCAAGATCCTCCAACAGCAAAAAGATTATTACTCGCTAAAGACTCAGATGATCATTAGCATTTTTTAGCAACAAAGTATTTTTAATTGAAGTATGTATATTTTTAAAGATGTGTAAACATAACTTTTATATAAATTCAGAATCCAAAATATTCATGTGACTTGCTTTATTGTGATATTTGCTTTATTGTTAAGCAAAGATGTCTTTGCTTAACTCAAATGTTAACACAGTTTGGGCTTTACTTGAAGTGACTCTCAAATAAAATTATTAAACATGAATGAAAAAGATTCATATGTGTTAAGTGTCAGGAATTTTTTTTTCTCTTTTTATTTTTTTTTTTTTTATTATACTTTAGGTTTTAGGGTACATGTGCACAATGTGCAGGTTTGTTACATATGTACCCATGTGCCATGTTGATTTCCTGCACCCAGCCATCCCATTACTGGGTATATACCCAAAGGACTATAAATCATGCTGCTATAAAGACACATGCACACGTATGTTTATTGTGGCACTATTCACAATAGCAAAGAGTTGGAACCAACCCAAACATCCAACAACGATAGACTGGATTAAGAAAATGTGGCACATATACACCATGGAATACTATGCAGCCATAAAAAATGATGAGTTCATGTCCTTTGTAGGGACATGGATGAAAGCGTCAGGAATTTTACACCAACATGAAAAGCTCCAAATAGAACAAACAACTCTACAGATTTTTTTTTCATTTTATTCTCTGTATTTATAAATGAAATAGTTAAGGACACCTGCAAGGACATTGTAAAATAAAGGCTTAAACATTCATAGTTAATCCCTAATGAAGTTAATGAAGCAGTCCAGAATAGGACAGTTAAAAATTTGAGGCAAAAATGCAGGAATAAAATCTTATGGTGATCATATGGTGATCATCGACTTGACCAATATAATGGGAGTTCTAACACATACGAGTTCAAAACTGCACTTGGAACAATGATAAAAGGTGAGACACAGTTTAGCTATCCCACCTCTTTAATAATCTCAGAAGAATATTATAAATTAATAAATTCCAAAAATACTTTGAACTCTAATGTTATATATAAAGAGCTGTGACATTATTTAATCAACTGTCATTCACAGACTAGCTTAAATTATTTTAAAAATCATTAGTTCACTTACTCTGCCAAAGTGTACTTATTGTAACATCATAGATTACAAAGGCTTGTTCCATGTTACAAAGGCTTGTTCCATAGTCTAATAAGGTTTAAAGCTATCAGTTTAAGTAAGTTTTTGTTTGTTTGTTTGTTTGTTTTCAGACAGAGTCCCTCGCTCTGTCAGCCAGGCTGGAGTGTAGTGGCGCCATCTTGGCTCACCGCAACCTCTGCCTCCTGGGTTCGAGTGATTCTCCTGCCTCAGCCTCCCCAGCAGCTGGGACTAAGGCGTGCACCACCATGATTGGCTAATTTTTGTATTTTTAGTAGAGATGGTCTGGTCTCTACTAAAAATTTTGGCCAGGCTGGTCTCAAACTCTTGATCTTAGGTGATCCACCCACTTCAGCCTCCTGAAGGGCTGGAATTTCAGGCATGAGCCACTGTGCCTGGCCTAAATAATACTTACCTTTTTTTTAAAAAAAAATTACTTCAATTTCTACTAGGTTACCATTACAAAACAACTTAATTCACTTTCACTGAAACTTTCTCAAATCTTTTCATGACAGAGCAAAGAATACTAGATGACACGTTCTAAATTCTGAGCATGAAATTTTGAGCAATCTTTTTAAATTTCTAGTTACGTTTTAGTGTAACCATATCTTTTGGTAAATACTGCCAAAAGATAACCAAATCCTAAAAAATAGAAATTATTTATTTAATTATAAATTCATTCTAACTTGTTAATTCAATGGACACAAACCACATTACTGACACGTAAAATTTCAAATACATGATTTCTTAGATGAGATTTCTTATAATTTATCCCACTACCTCATTTTAAGGGCTTTATTGCTTTTAGATTACTGATAAAGATATTTAATTGTAACTGAGCATAAATGAAAGTTTTACTAAGAAAAATTGTTACTCATGGCATAGGTATGAAAAACCTATAGGGCAAACAAAGCAGGAGATGTAAAACATAAACATTTGGTAGTGATTCTTACTTGCCTTTAATATACATATACTTCTATTTCTTTGTAAGTATGAATTCTATTGCTTACCGCCAAGGCTGTACATTTCTTCATACCATGTTTCTTCTACTGACCTATAATCATATTTCCCTTATTCCAGAAGCAAACATTAGTGACATTTGAAAACTCTGCCCTCACAAAAACCACATTCTCCAAAGTAGTAAAATTCTAGGCTGAAAACAGATGTTAAGTGGTCAAGACAGAGTTATAAATAAATGAAGAGAGGAAAAGAGAAGACCTGTAATAAGACGTAGGAACTGAAAAAATAATTTAAAAAAGAAAATAGGCATGAGTGCTGAAGGAAAACTCACCGCAAGTCTCCTATTCTCACAAAATTATTGACAAGATATGACTTATTATTCTTTCACTTACAGTGTTTGATTTCTATTCCATGAAACAGGGTACAAATTTGGCTGACCTTGTTTATGCAGGGTAAGTCACAAGGTACTCAAAGTTTGTTAAAATCTATTTCTTAAATATTTTTTTAACACCTAAAGTTTAAAAATTTCCCCATAATAAGCCTAAACTTGCAAGGTGATTAGTTCTTTACAGTGTTATTTCAAACTTGGAAACTTTTTTCCTATCATAAAGAGATGTTATTTGAAATAATGCATAGACTTCTAAACAAAATCCTACTGTACTCACAATGCAGAGGTGACTAAGAAATTACAAAAAATTACAATACTAGTAAATACACATAGATGAACAACTATATCTTAGCTGAGAGCTTTCACATTTATTTTTAAGTGATAAAATGGTATCTAGAACATTTTATAGAATCTAGAATAATATTTGAGGGAATTCTGACATTAAATCAACCTGAAAATGAATTTAAGATTACAAATGATAGTATAACAATATGAATTTGAACTGTGCGGGTCAACCTATATACATAGATTTTCTTCTGCCTCTGCCAACCTCTGAGACATGAAGGCCAACCCCTCCTTCTCTTCTTCTTCCCCTCCTCAGCCCACTCAACATGAAGATGACTAAGATAAAGACCTTTATGATGATCCATTTCCACTTAATAATAAATATATTTTCATTCCATATGATATTATAGCATTATTTTTTCTTTAGCTTAATTTATTATAAGAATACAGAATATAATACATATACAAAATATGTGTTAATCAACTATTTACATTATCAGTAAGGCTTCCAATTACCCACTATTAGTAGTTAAGTTTTTGAGGAGGTAAAAGTTGTATGTGGATTTTCGAAGAGGTCAGTGCCCAGAACCCCCACATTGTTCAAGAGTCTACTGTACTTTCTCACCACAACTTGGAATTTCCGCTTTTACTCTAATATTCCTCATAACACATTTATCAGTGATGGTTATGGTTATTTTCTGACACTCCAATAGGTCAAGTAAAGGAGAAACAATATTTGGGGACAAGAAAGTTAACTGGGAATGAAATCTACAGTTTAAAATGAATACATTGTTCAAGGAAAACTCAATACAGAATTTGCATAGAGATAAATCATAGTTATTATCAAATTCAAATTCAGGCTGGGGGCGGTGGCTCATGCCTGTAATCCCAGCACTTTGGGAGTCCAAGGCAGGTGGATCACTTGAGGTCAGGAGTTCAAGACCAGCCTGGCCAAAATGGTGAAACCTCATCTCAACTAAATAAATAAATAAATAAATAAATAAATACAAAACTCAGCCAGGCGTGGTGGTAGATGCCTGTAATCCCAGCTACTGGGTAGGCTGACACAGGAGAATCATTCAAACCCAGGAGATGGAGGTTGCAGTGAGCCGAGATTGTGTCACTGCACTCCAGCCTGGGCAACAGACCAAGACTCAAATTCAAACAAAAAAATTAGGCAATCTTGAAAAAAAAAGCAAGTTACCTGAAAAAGGGAAAAACCAAAATCAACCTAGAGATTTGCACTTCCAACCACTATGAAGGACCAGGGAGTAGATTTATATTCCCATCTTAAACAACTAACAATGAACAAAATATATGAAAACACAATTTTCAGGCACTGGATAATAATCAAAGAAGGGGCACAATAAGTGCTACAATTACTCAAACTTACACCTTGACTAGAATTTCCAGGTTGCAGAGCAGGAAGGAAGAACCTAAATAGAGTCAAGTGTTTTCCATTCAGGGGGGCCAAGCTGGCTACCACATGCTGGGGCAGAGTACTGGAGAGGAGAGAGCTGCTTGGAGAAGAAAGAGGTGGAAAGTGAGAACTCGAGCTATGCAAGGGATTCCTTTGGAGTCTTTAGTACACACGTATGAGGAAACAACCCATACCCAGGTAATCAGGAAAAACCAATACCGAAGTAATCAGATAAAAAAAAGTGATAGAATTAGTAGACATGGATATTAAAACAATTGTTATAACAACATTCCATGAGCACATGACAACATAAGCATACTATGTAGAGATATGGCATGAGTAAAAGAGGTCCAAATCAAAGTTCAAGAGATGAAAACTATAATGTCAGAGATAAAATGTCAACTGGATGAGATTAATGGCAGATTAAACATTGTAGACGAAATAATTAGTAAACTTCATAGTAATAGAAATTATTCAAGGCCGGACATAGGGCTCATGCCTGCAATCCCAGCAATTTGGGAGGTCGAGACAGGTAGATCGCTTAAGTTCAGGAGTTTGAGACCAGCCTGAGCAACACAGCAAAACCTGTCTCTAGAAAAAATACAAAAACTAGCCAGGCATGGTGGTGCACTCCTGTAGTTCCAGCTACTTGGGAGGCTGAGGTTGGGGTTGCATTGACTCAATATTGTGCCACTGCACTCCAGCTTGGGCGACAGAATGAGAACTTGTCTGAAAAAAAAAAAAAAAAAAAGGAAGAGGCCAGGCGCAGTGGCCCACGCCTGTAATCCCAGCACTTTGGGAGGCCGAGGCAAGAGGATCATGAGGTCAGGAGTTCAGGACCAGCCTAAACAATATGGTGAAAACCCATCTCCACTAAAAATACAAAAATTAGCCAGGTGTGGTGAGGCGTGCCTGTAGTCCCAGCTACTCAGGAGGTTGAGGCAGGAGAATCACCTGAACCCGGGAGGCAGGGATTGCAGTGAGCCAAGATTGCACCACTGCACTCCAGCCTGGGTGACAGAGCAAGACTCTATCTCAAAAACTAAAAATAAAAATAAAAAAAGAAAAGACAAAATAGGGGAGAGAGTAATTATTCAAAATGAAGAACAGATAGAAAAAAATAAATTTTGAAAACAGAATCACTGAGACATGGGTCAACTACAAGTGGCTTCTTCGTCTTCCTCTTATTATTATTATTTTAGTCGGAGTCCCAAAGGTAGATGGAGATGGAAAGAGAAAATTAATTGTAAAATAATTTCCAAAGTGAATGAAACTATAACAAACCCAAACCACACAAAATATAAAACTATGCCAAGGTACATCATAATAAAATTGCTTAAAATCAGTGATAAACAGCCGGGTGCGGTGGCTCAAGCCTGTAATCCCAGCACTTCGGGAGGCCGAGGCGGGCGGATCACGAGGTCAGGAGATAGAGACCATCCTGGCTAACACGGTGAAACCCCGTCTCTACTAAAAACACAAAAAATTAGCCGGGCGTGGTGGTGGGCGCCTGTATTCCCAGCTACTCGGGAGGCTGAGGCAGGAGAATGGCGTGAGGTGGAGGTTGCGGTGAGCCAAGATCGCGCCACTGCACTCCAGCCTGGGGGACAGAGAAAGACTCCGTCTCAAAAAAAAAAAAAAAAAAAAAATCAGTGATAAACATCTTAAAAGCAGATAGAGGAGGTTAAAAGACATATTAGGCAAGAAGGAACAATGATAAGAATGGCAGCAGGCTTCCTTTCAAAAACAATGGAAAGCAGAAGACAGCAGAGGAACAGAAACTAGATTTACTCCCTATCATGAAACAACAATAGCAAAACTAGACACAAGGCAAGAAACAATGGTTTTTAATACACTGGACATCAAGAATAAAAAATACGGAACTCTGAGAGATGGGAAACAATGGAGGTCAGCCATATGACTACAGCAGTTTATCGCAAGAGTTTCCAGAATATGGTATAAGGAGGAGAACTGTAGTAGATTCCAGTGAGTTGAGGAAATACAACTGAGAGTCTGGGAATTTCAGAGCAGTTAAGAACTGAAAGACCACAATATCAGAGAACAGAAAGATTTGCAGAGAAACCTGGAATTCCGTAGAGGGTCTTTTCTTAAGGTCAGTACCTGGGAAAGAAAGATCCGAAAGTATTAAGAGGAAAAAAATAATAGAGGGAACAGTACCTGAGGCACATATACATTTGGAAATAGTGGCTGTTTCCAAGACCTAGAGCAGAAAAACTCACCATTTTTCTCATCAAAGTCTCCAACATTTTTGGCACCAGGGACTAGTTTTGGCACCAGGGACAATTCTTCCACGGACAGGGGTAGGAGGCATGGTTTCAGGATGAAACTGTTGCACCTCAGATCATCAGGCATTAGTTAGATTCTCATAAGATGCATACAACCTAGATCCCTTGCTTGTGCAGTTCAAAATAGGATTTGCACCCCTATAAGAATCCTCCGCTGATGTGACAGGAGGTGGAGCTCAGGTGGTAATGCTTGGTGGCCTGCTACTCACCTCCTGCTGTGTGGCCTGGTTCCTAACAGGAACTGATACAATTGCAGTACCAGGGATTAGGGACCCCTTAGTGCTCTGTGCCATGGAGTACTAAGAAAAGTCTTGCCCCAGTAGTAAGAAATATTTAGCTTTATTTATTTGATGAGATTAATAACAGTTCAGGTATTACAGAAGAAAATATTAGTGAAATGGAAGGCACAGCAAAGGAGGTATCCAAAATAAAACATAGAGAAAGAGACAAAATAAAAAAAGAGTGTCAGTGAGCTATGAGACAACTTCAAGTGGCCTAAAAGGGTCAGAAAACCAATTTGAAGATATATAACGGCTGCAAATATTCCAAACATAATAAAAACTAAAAACCCATAGCTCTAAGAAGTTAAACGAAACCCAAACACAAGAAACATGAAGAAGAATACACTAAGGCCCATCATAACTAAACTGATCAAAATGAGTAATTTTCTGTGTGTGTGTATTTTTTGTAGGGATGGGGTCTCACTATGTTGCCTAGGCTAATCTTGATCTCCAAGCCTCAAAAGCCATCCTCCCATCTTGACCTCCCAAAGCACTGGGATTACAGGTGTGAGCCACTGCACCTGGTCTCATATGGAAAATCTTAAAAGCAGCAAAATTTGGGGAATGGGGGATGTGAAATACTGAAGAAGAAAAGAATGTCAGATTTCTTATCAAGAACTATGCAAGTAAGATGGCAATGGGGTAACATTTTTCATGTACTAAAAAACTGTCAAACTAGAACTATATACCTGGCACAAATGTCTTTCAACAATGAAGGTGAAATAAAGATGTTTTCAAACATACAAAAGCTGAAAGAATTTATTACCAACAGATCCAAATACAAGAGATGTTAAAGAATGCCCTTTAGGCAGAAGGAAAATGATACCAGATGGAAATCTAATTCTAACCAAAAGGAATAAAGAGAACTAGAAATGATAAATACCTGAGTAAAAATATGATTTTTTTCTTATTAAGCCTTTAAAAATATATATTTGACAATTTAAACAAAAATAGCAGCAAGGTTACAATGTTTATAATATATATGTAGAAGTAAAATGTATGTATTGTAAGTTGTGAGACATATATTAACAAAGCTGATAAAAACAAAAACAATTAGGCTGGGCGTGGTGGCTCATGCCTGTAATCCCAGCACTTTGGGAGGCCAAGGTGTGTGGATCACGAGGTCAGGAGATTGAGACCATCCTGGTTAACACGGTGAAACCCCGTCTCTACTAAAAATACAAAAAATTAGCCGGGCATGGTGGCGGGCAAGTGTAGTCCCAGCTACTCGGGAGGCTGAGGCAATGAGAATGGTGTGAACCCAGGAGGCGGAGGTTGCAGTGGGCAGAGACTGCGCCACTGCACTCCTGCCAGGATGACACAGCAAGACTCCATCTCAAAACAAAACAAAACAAAACAAAAAAAGGAAGAGGAACAGCTCCAGTCTACAGCTCCCAGCCTGAGTGATGCAGAAGACGGGTGATTTCTGCATTTCCAACTGTGGTACCAGGTTCATCTCACTGGGGCTTTGTCGGACAGTGGGTGCAGCCCGTGGAGTTCAAGCCAAAGCAGGGCGGGGCATCACTTCACCTGGGAAGCGCAAGGGGTTGGGGAATTCCCTTTCCTAGCCAAGGGAAGCCATGACAGACGGTACCTGGAAAATCGGGACACTCTCACTTTAATACTGCGCTTTTCCAACAGCCTTAGAAAACAGCACACCAGGAGATTATATCCCGCGCCTGGCTCGGAGGGTCCCACACCCATGGAACCTTGCTCACTGCTAGCACAGCAGTTGGAGATCAAACTGCAAGGCAGCAGCGAGGCTGGGGGAGGGGTGCCCGCCATTGCTGAGGCTTGAGTAGGTAAACAAAGTGGTCAGGAAGCTCGAACTAGGTGGAGCCCACAGCAGCTCAAGGAGGCCTGCCTGCCTCTGTAGACTCCATCTCTGGGGGCAGGGCATAGCTGAATAAAAGGCAGCAGAAACTTCTGTAGACTTAAATGTCCATGTCTGACAGCTTTGGAGAGAGTAGTGGTTCTCCCAGCACGAAGTTTGAGATCTGAGAACGGACAGACTGCCTCCTCAAGTGGGTCCCTGATCCCTGAGTAGCCTAACTGGGAGACACCTCCCAGTAGGGGCCAACAGACACCTCATACAACTGGGTGCCCCTCTGAGACAAAGCTTCCAGAGGAAGGATCAGGCAGCAACATTTGCTGTTCTGCAATATTTGCTGTTCTGCAACCTCTGCTGGTGATAGCCAGGCAAACAGGGTCTGGAGTGGACCTCCAACAAACTCCAACAGACCTGCAGCTGAGGATTCTGACTGTTAGAAGGAAAAGTAACAAACAGAAAGGACATCCACACCAAAACCTTATCTGTAGGTCACCATCATCAAAGACCAAAGTAGATAAAACCACAAAGATGGGGAGAAACCAGAGCAGAAAAGCTGAAAATTCTAAAAATCAGAGCACCTCTTCTCCTCCAAAGGAACACAGCTCTTCGCCAGCAACAGAACACAGCTGCATGGAGAATGACTTTGACAAGCTGACAGAAGAAGGCTTCAAAAGATGGGTAATAACAAACTTCTCCGAGCTAAAGGAGGATGTTCGAACCCATCCCAAAGACACTAAAAACCTTGAAAAAAGATTAGATGAATGGCTAACTAGAATAAACAGCATGGAGAAGACCTTAAATGACCTGATGGAGCTGAAAAACAAGGCACGAGAACTACGTGACACATGCACAAGCTTCAGTAGCTGATTTGATCAAGTGGAAGAAAGGGTATCAGTGATTGAAGGTCAAATGAATGAAATGAAGCAAGAAGAGTAGTTTAGAGAAAAAAAAAGAGTAAAAAGAAATGAACAAAGCCTCCAAGAAATATGGGACTATGTGAAAAGACCAAATCTACATCTGATTGGTGTACCCGAAAGTGACAGGGAGAATGGAACCAAGTTGGAAAACACTCTGCAGGATATTATCCAGAACGTCCCCAACCTAGCAAGGCAGTCCAACATTCAGATTTGGGAAATACAGAGAATGCCACAAAGATACTCCTTGAGAAGAGCAACTCCAAGACACATAATTGTCAGATTCACCAAAGTTGAAATGAAGGAAAAAATGTTAAGGGCAGCCAGAGAGAAAGGTTGGGTTACTCACAAAGGGAAGCCCATCAGAATGACAGCAGATCTCTCTGCAGAAACTCTACAAGCCAGAAGAGAGTGGTGGGCCAATATTCAACATTCTTAAAGAACAGAATTTTCAACCCAGAAATTCATATCGAGACAAACTAAGCTTCATAAGTGAAGGAGAAATAAAATCCTTTACAGACAAGCAAATGCTGAGAGATTCTGTCACCACCAGGCCTGCCTTACAAGAGCTCCTGAAGGAAGCACTAAACATGGAAAGGAACAACGGGTACCAGCCACTGCAAAAACATGCTAAATTGTAAAGACCATCGATGCTAGGAAGAAACTGCATCAACTAACGAGCAAAATAACCAGCTAACATCATAATGACAGGATCAAATTCACACATAACAATATTAACCTTAAATGTAAATGGGCTAAATGCCCCAATTAAAAGACACAGACTGGCAAATTGGATAGAGTCAAGACCCATCAGTGTGCTGTATTCAGGAGACCCATCTCACATGCAGAGACACACATAGGCTCAAAATAAAGGGATGGAGGAAGATCCATCAAGCAAATGGAAAACAAAAAAAAAAAGCAGGGATTGCAATCCTAGTCTCTGATAAAACAGACTTTAAACCAGCAAAGATCAAAAGAGACAAAGAAGGCCATTACATAATGGTAAAGGGATCAATAAAACAAGAAGAGCTAACTATCCTAAATATATTTGCACCCAATACAGGAGCACCCAGATTCATAAAGCAAGTCCTTAGAGACCTACTTGTTGCCCAAGCTGGACTCAATCTCCTGGCCAAAAGCAATCCACTGGCTTTGGCCTCCCAAAGCACTGGGACTACAGGCATAAACCACTATGCCAGGAAATATTATTTCTTCAGTGAGAAAAAAACAGATATATCCCAATCTAATTCTAAGGTGAAGAGAACCTGAGACTTATGTTTTCAAAAACATAATTACCTAGTCACCATAACCAGTAGTCCCTAATTACCTGCTAACAAAGAATCTGAGAAGTTGGTTTAAACAGGAAAAACTTAGTTTACGTGGCATAAAATGAGACATTTATTATGAAAGGTAAAAAATAAATTTTAAAAGATCTTGACACTGTATTTAAACCAAAAGAGGATGCTGGTGTATCCATATTCAATTTTAGCTTTTCAATCAGGAAGGTTTCCAGTGTGAACTTACTCAGTAAATTATATGGTGAAGAAAATGAAGGAGGTTTGGAATTTTCTTAATATTCATGAAACACTGCTAGTTTAGAGAACAGTGTGAAGAAGCAGAGCTGAGTATGTGGATCTGGTTTAGCTTATGTGATGCAGACTGATGTTTTAGTTACGGAAATTTGTTGAATAGATAAACTGAGTTGCTTCCTTAGATCAAAAACATTTTAGAATTAAAGAGCCCCCAGAACTTTAACTTCTTAAACCTCATTAGTTTATGATGATAATGTAATGAGACTGCTGACCTCATAGAACCAGAAAGTATGGGGCAGCCCACTTAATTTATGGTTTGACCATATGCTAAGAAAAAACTAGATTAGATTACACATCATTTCGGAATGATCTGAAATCAAAGGGAATTACAGATTTGCAAAACCTGCAGTGTCTTTGTGGAAATAACATTTTATTTCAAAACGAAGTTTACAGATTTCAATGAATACGAATTATGCTCTTAGTTATTCACCAAGTAAATATTTGTTGAATGTTCACTAAGAATATACAGCATCCCAGGTATCCAATATGAGTCTACTATTTTCAGAACTATTTTGGAATTAGCCAAGCTATGAGAAGAGTATAGATTTACCTGGCAACATAAGAGATCATTCTTTTTATGAAACTGCTGAAACAGAAGCTACAAGCTAACACTTGTATCATAGATAACAACTGAAATCCATTTTGTTATTTCTTCTGGATGAATACACCACCCAAATCTCAAAAATAATCTCATTTGCCTTACTAATTTGACCAAAGCTGATCACTTTACACTGTAAAAAATTGCACATAAGTATAAATATTTAATACTACTATAAAACTCCATTCACCCAAATATGGCTAGATACAATATAGTGCATAAATGCTAAAACTATGAGTTGTCTGCAAGTTGAATCTATACTTTCATAAAAGTTCCATTCACCCAAAGTTGGCTAGACGTGTTATACTGTATAATCATTACAACTATGAGTTGTTTGCATGTTAGCTCACAATTCAGGATTGAACAACTATATGTTGAAACACAGAAGACTGTAATTGTCAAGTTAAATATACTTTTTCATCAGAATACACTGTCTTATTTCATAGTCAACAAGTATATATAAATTATGCCAAACTCTAAACATGGTGCTTTTTGAAAATCAGACTTTCAAGTGTAAGATGGTTTGAAATAGTACATAAATCCCCTCTAAAGAATCACACTACAAGAAATATAGTATCAAGATTTGAAAAATGGAACGAACATGAGACCAATTTGAGAAATAAAATGAAATGGAAATAATAAAGGGGTAAAATATTTAATTCTTGAAATGTTTTTCTCACATACTGGCAGAAAAGATAGCATAACTTTCCATTATATAATCTTCTCAATGTAAGCATTTATTTGACAGTTATAAAGGGGTAGGATTTGGTATACAGAGGAATCAATAACCATGTTGTAAAGCCTAGAACAGTGCACACAAACATGCTGTAGGACACATTAACATTAGACTGAAAGAAATAATTATATTTTAAATAAACATATTCCTCCTAGTAGGATAATCAGTTTTTTACGCATCTTACCAGCTATTTCACAGAGCTCAGGTAGTGAAATGGCAGCAGCTGTTATACCAAAACCACGTATTATATGCATACGAGATGCTTTTAATTTTTCATAGGTATCTACTTATTTGAGTAAAGCCACATTTAACACATATTAAATAAAAACAAGGTAATCATGGGGTGATTAATTCAGAAGAATTTTTAGTACAGTCCTATTTTAGAAATAAATTCTTAACCAATTATTTTTATGTCAGAAGACTTAATAATTCAAATTACACCCTGCCCTTATTCCCAGATTTAAGAGATTTGTCACGATCAATGTTTCTGAAATATTAAATTAAGAGGTGTCATGGTAATTACTATGGAATAAATAGCAATTAAGTTTTTAAGCAATTCAGCTCAAACTATTTGCAGTGAACATTTATACTACTAATATTTTTCTGCACAATGCAAGTTGCCTACAAATGTAAGATTTAAGTTTGTAGAATTATTTTAAAATATATTAGGAAACTGATTTAATATAGAATTCTGTGCTTTGTTGGGAAGCACCTATGCATAATGTACCCAAAAATAGGTAGACATGAAGATAAATAATACAAATTATGTTACCCATAGAAAGATAATTATTTCTGTTCTATATTCACAATAGTGAATCTAACATATGCTTTGAGATAGGTAAATAATTTGCAGGGTAAATAAAAGATAATTATTTTAAAATATATATCAGACAAGAACCATAATCCATCATGTAAATATGTACCAGAGATTTGAATTAGGTAAGTACTTACTGCTATATAACAAACTGTTGCTTTTTCTACCAACATCCAGTTTTTCTCCAGATCAAGATGTTTTTCCTTTTTATAACAATTGGCAGCAGCAAGATTAGCTACGAGGGACCTAAAACAACCAAGAATAAGCAAGTAATATTATAGCCAAACTTAGCATATATTTCTATAGATAATTACCAATATTTTTTGCAAAGTTTAAAATTTACATTTAATTAATTCTTCAAAACTAATGTTATTGATTTTTAAATAAATATAAATACTAATTTTGTTTTGAGAACTTTCTGAGGCATCTATGATAATTTTTATTCTGAACAACACCTGGTATTTTGAGAAAGAAACTGGCATTTAAGTTGCCTTTTGATAGTAAAATAGGACCTACTTTTTACACCTTAATAGTTCAAAATGCAGTTAAGAAACAAGGCTAACTCATGATATAAAAAGAAATCTATGCAACTAAAAACATTTTTTATGGTAGAAAAATATCTTTATAAAAATAAATATCAACATACTATAATTGTCTATTTAATCGAAGACTTTAAAAGCCAAGTATGGAATTAATTTCATAAAAGACACTTATAAATGCAGACCATATTCACTAAGAGGAATTAATATGTAAACCATTACATTCTAAGGACTGAAATCAATCAGAATTGTTTTCTATAGTTGAAAAGTCCCCTGACTGGTCCAGTTTTAGAAATGGAATATCTAAGCAGGATACTGCATTTAAAATCTTGCTACAGGTTGGGTGCAGTAGCTCAAAGCTGAAATCCCAGCTCTTTCAGAGGCCAAGGCAGGAGGATTGCTTGATGCCAGGAGTTTGAGTCAACCTGGGCAACACAGCCAGATCCCATCTCTACAAAATAATTTTAAAAATTAGCTGGGGGTAGTGGTGTACACTTATAGTCCTAGGGACTCAGGAAGCTGAGGTGGGAGGATTGCTTGAGCTCAGGAGTTTGAGGCTGCAATGAGCTATGATCATGCCACTGCACTCCAGCCTAGGCAAGAAGGCAAAACCACATCTCTAAGAAAAAATAAATAAATAAAATCCTGCTACAAGTGTCACCTGGCTTGTTTAATTAAATACAATAATTATTTACATTATAAATAAAAATACTTTCCTTCCTCATACTGCTCCAGAATTTAAAAAATTACTTGCCAATTTTTCTCTTTTTCTAATTAAATTGTAACAGTTATAGCTTACGAAAAAAATCTTATCATTTCAGACTTTGGTAATATGTTCGATTACACTGTTAAAAAAAAAAAAAACCCTCAATTCTCTTCCAAAACGTATTTCCACTCATCTATCTGCCAATTTACTACTAAAGGATACATCTGTTTATGTTCAAGTAAATGAAGGAAAGAAAGAGTAATATGCATCAACATATTCATATACAAACTAACTATGTTATAAACTTCAGAAAATTTAGACCTAATTTACAAAAATATTTTAGTAATTATGACTTTAGGAAAATTTTGACAAAATGGCTACTAAATAAAAGCAAACACTTCTGGTACCAGATACTAAACTCTATTCTGATAATAAAACTACTTTTTGATGGGAAACTACACAGTTCCTCCAAAAGAAAATACAAGTATTCTTTTTTTTTTTTTTTTGAGATGGAGTTTCGTTCTTGTTGCCCAGGCTAGAGAGCAATGGCTCCGTCTTGGCTCACTGCAACCTCCGCCTCCGGGTTCAGGCAATTCTCTTGCCTCAGTCTCCCAAGTAGCTGGGATTACAAGTGCCTGCCACGATGCTCGGCTAATTTTTTTGTATTTTTAGTAGAGGTGGGGTTTCACCATGTTGGCCAGACTGGTCTCGAACTCCTGGCCTCAAATGATCCACCCGCCTCAGCCTCCCAAAGTGCTGGGATTACAGGCATGAGCCGCCACGCCCGACCAGAAAAATATGGGTATTCTTATTATCCCAATGTATTTGATTCTGACTTTGAAGAGGAAGAACCTGGATCAAGAAAGATACTGCATTACTCAAACACTTCAATTTCTGAAATCTTTTGTTTTGTTTTGTTTTTGAGACAGGGGCTCACTCTTTTCCCCAGACTGAAGTGCAGTGGGTAGCACGACCCCAGTCCACTGCAGCCTCAACCTCCTCGGCTCAAGCAAGACTTCCGAGCAGCTGGGACCACAGGTACATGCCACCATCACCAGCTAATTTTTGTATTTTTGGTAGAGATGGAGTTTCGCCATGTTGCCCAGGCTGGTCTTAAACTCCTGAGCTCAAGTGATCAGCCTACTTCGGTCTCCTAAGTGTTAGGATTACAAGGTGTGACCACCACACCCGGCCAATTTCTGAGTTTTTGATAGTGGCAGCAAAGGTTACTGGACCTATCTAAAACAACTGATCCAACTGTATTAGCTTCCAGAATTTAGATAATGATTTAGATACTGAAGATTTCTCCCCAATTTTTGATTCCCATATCATCTCAACAATATCACTATAACCATAAAATCGGTAAAAAAGTTAAGTTTTTGACATCTAGAAGATCTAATATTATCATAACTGTTCTCTCTCTCTCTTTGGTTTTGAGACAGACCTTGCTCTGTTGCCCAGGCTGGAGTGCAGTAGCGTGATCTCGGCTCACTGCAACCTCCACCTCCCAGGTTCAAGCAATTCTCCTACTTTCGTCTCCTGAGTAGCTGGGATTACAGGTGCATACCTGGCTAATTTTTGTATTTTTAGTAGAGACGGAGTTTCACCATGTTGGCCAGGCTGGTCTCGAACTCCTGACCTCAGGTGACCCACCTGACTCGGCCTCCCGAAGTGCTGGGATTACAGGCGTGAGCCACCACACCCAGCCATAACTGTTCTTTAAGACAGCAATTTAGCATAGTAAAACAATTTAGTAATTTTACTGTAGCCTAAGTGATATCAGACGAAAATCTGACCTACTTCTGACTAATGGGAAAACTTTGCATCTACAGATTAAGGCTGGTCTTGGGAAAACTAAGGGCAAAGGTCTAAACAAACATATTTCAACATTTTTAGTTGTTTTTTTTAATCCCTGAATCCCATATTTCAATGTTTACTGTAACCTTAAAACCATAAAGTTCTCCTGTATATAAAAAACAAAATTAAAGGAAAGATCTGAAAATGCCTTTCATACCCTAATAATTTTTGAATATTGTATTTTGGTTATTTAGTAAATACTGTGCTCATTGATCCCCAGTCTCCAGAATAGTCCATTCCTTAATATACCTCTGCTGAAGGTCAAGTAGTGAGCAATAAAGTAGGTAAACAGAAGAAATGGAGCAAGATCGTGGTGGAGAGGGGGAAGAAAATAAAGGAGGATGAAAAGGGAAAAAAGAAAGGAAGATAAGATGGGAAAAGAAAGGAGATAAGGAATGGAGAAGAACAGACTACATATTTCCAACTATAAGTAATGCAAAATTTCTAGTGAATCACTATTTAAAAAGAGGTCATCTTTGACTATTCCAACAATATAATAGCTAGGGCAGTTATTTTGTTTTTCCCTTGCAAAGGGGAAAAAAGCCTGTGTTGATATGGTAATAACGTTGGCAATGTATGAATACACTCAAGGAGTATCTCCATGTGGGTACAAAAGAACAACCAACCAATATATGAAGGGGCCTGAGAGAGATATTTCAAGTTCATATAAAGAATACTTTTCTAACAAGTAAGGGTGTATAGAAATGTACTTGATTGTTTCGTTAGTGGTATACTACCCATGACTGAGTTTATTTAATATGAATGAATTACTATTTTCCAGAAATGGTTTAGATGACCATTTAGATGACTAAGTCATATGAGCCTGAATGTAATGTTGTATTTTATATACATAAAATACACACACACTCTCTCTCTCTCTCTCTCATATTCCAACCTCAGGATATGGTGAAAAGAACATTCTTTCTAATTGAAGTTTTGTAACAAATTAGCTACAAGGCATTGAGCAAGCTACAAGGCATTGGGCAAGCTGTCTGCCTTTTCTGATTCTAATTATAAAAAGTAAAGACTGGACTAAATAACCTCAAACTTTTATTCCATTATGCCTCATGAATTCAACTGCATGTTTAACAAAAGTAAATTTAAAAACAACACAAGAAAACTGATATAAGGAATAAACATTTATCTAACATTAAAAAGAATTATAAAGTCAAAATTCCAATTTCACATTGGAATTCAGATTTTACCAGTGTTAAAACAGCCAATTAGTATAGTACTTCCCTTGGAATTACACTGACCTGTTGTCACCAGTGATGCATGCAGCACAAGTTCCTGTTGGCTGCTCATTCTGCTCGTAGTAATGAGCATCCACGTGGGCTTCAGCAGCTTTTCTCTTCAGGATCTCCCCAAATTTATCTATCCCAATGCATCCAAAAAATGTTGCTGCTTTGTGTGGCTGTTGAATCATCCACTGTAAAACAGGAACATAAATAATTTAATGGGCCAAAGAAATTGTACACATAGTTTAATATTCTGCCACGGATAGTGATGTGACAAGAATGCTTTGTGAGAAACTGTGGCTGTTACGAATGGGATTTCAATTCTGTACTATCACTTATGATAAAAAAAAAAAGTAATATAACAACCATGTAATATCTTATACAGCTTTGGGGAGAGAAATAAACTACATAAAGTGATTAAGGATTCAGCAGCTAAAACCATATAGACCTTAAGACAAATGCTGGCTTGATATAGGAAAATAATACTGGGTCCCAATATAAGAAGTCTAGCATTGTCATAAAAAGAGCAGAATCCATCTTGACTGAAGACTGTCTGAGTTCAAATCTTGCTTCTGTCACTTACTAGCTGCATGAGTTACAGCATATCACTTAACATTACTCGTTTCACTCATGTTTAAAGTGGAGATACAATTACAAATACATCTCATAAGGTCGTTGAGGACTAATTGAAATGATGTAAATTAATGTACATGCATTGCTGAGCATGGTACCCAGCACATAGTAAACAACATATATTAGCTGTGGCTGTTACTATGATTGTCATACTTACTGTAGTAATTCATGTATAAATTAAGCTAAAACATGCTCATATCTAAAAATTCAGAAATAGTGTTACACTTCTAGTTACAAATATCTCATTTTTTCATTGAAGTAATTATTATGTTTTAATGTCAATGGATTTCTTGTACGATGCATATGTTTCACAGATTTGACCTTTTTACCTTTCATAATTAGCTAAAATCCTTGAGGGTTCTAATAGTCTATAGTGATTCTATAGCTAACACCTGTTTAGTTTCAAAGACTTAGAGGTAGCAAAATAACCTGCAAATAATCTACATACAAAGTCAAAAGACGTCAAAATAGATTTTGATAAAATCTCTTCTCAAATATTTGGAATAGAAAAGAAATACATGCATATTTGAGAGGTAAAAGGATGAGGAGAGGAAAAAAGTAACAAAGACAAAACTGTAGGAATGAGACATAGTAACAGCTTAACGACCAGCAATCCCACTTCTAGAGATTCATCCACAATACAAAACAACACATATATAAGTACTGAGATTTTTTTTAAATTTTATTATTATTATACTTTAAGTTTTATGATACATGTGCACAATGTGCAGGTTTGTTACATATGTATACATGTGCCATGTTGGTGTGCTGCACCCATTAACTCGTCATTTAGCATTAGGTTTATCTCCTAATGCTATCCCTCCCCCCTCCCCCACCCCACAACAGTACCCAATGTGTGATGTTCCCCTTCCGGTCTGGCAAATTGGAATAAAGAGTCGAGACCTACCAGCGTGCTGTATTCAGAAAACCCATTTCACGTGCAGAGACACATATAGGCACCAAATAAAGGGATGGAGGAAGATCTACCAAGCAAATGGAAAACAAAAAAAGGCAGGGGTTGCAATCCTAGTCTCGGATAAAACAGACTTTAAACTAACAAAGATCAAAAGAGACAAAGAAGGCCATTACATAATGGTAAAGGGATCAATTCAACAAGAAGAGCTAACTATCGTAAATATATATGCACCCAATACAGGAGCACCCAGATTCATAAAGCAAGTCCTTAGTGACCTACAAAGAGACTTAGACTCCCACACAATAATAATGGGAGACTTTAACACCCCACTGTCAGCATTAGACAAATCAACGAGACAGAAAGTTAACAAGGATATCCAGGACTTGAACTCAGCTCTGCACCAAGCAGACCTAATAGACATCTACAGAACTCTCCACCCCAAATCAACAGAATATACATTTTTTTCAGCACCACACCACACCTATTCCAAAACTGACCACACAGTTGGAAGTAAAGCACTCCTCAGCAAATGTAAAAGAACAGAAATTATAGCAAACTGTCTCTCAGATCACAGTGCAATCAAAATAGAACTCAGGATTAAGAAATTCACTGAAAACCGCTCAACTACATGGAAACTGAACAACCTGCTCCTGAATGACTACTGGGTACATAACGAAATGAAGGCAGAAATAAAGATGTTCTTTGAAACCAACGAGAACAAAGACACAGCATACCAGAATCTCTGGGACACATTCAAAGCAGTGTGTAGAGGGAAATTTATAGCACTAAATGCCCACAAGAGAAAGCAGGAAAGATCTAAAATTGACAACCCAACGTCACAATTAAAAGAACTAGAGAAGCAAGAGCAAATACATTCAAAAGCTAGCAGAAGGCAAGAAATAACTAAAATCAGAGCAGAACTGAAGGAAACAGACACAAAAAACCCTTCAAAAAATCAATGAATCCAGGAGCTGGTTTTTTTGAAAAGATCAACAAAACTGATAGACCACTAGCAAGACTAATAAAGAAGAAAACAGAGAAGAATCAAATAGACGCAATAAAAAATGACAAAGGGGATATCACCACCGAACCCACAGAAATACAAACTACCATCAGGGAATACTATAAACATCTCTACACAAATAAACTAGAAAATCTAGAAGAAATGGATAAATTCCTCGACACATACACCCTCCCAAGACTAAACCAGGAAGAAGTTGAATCTCTGAATACACCAATAACAGGCTCTGAAATTGAGGCAATAATTAATAGCTTACCAACCAAAAAGAGTCCAGGACCAGATGGATTCACAGCCGAATTCTATCAGAGGTACAAGGAGGAGCTGGTACCATTCCTTCTGAAACTATTCCAATCAATAGAAAAACAGGGAATCCTCCCTAACTCATTTTATGAGGCCAGCATCATCCTGATACCAAAGCCTGGCAGAGACACAACAAAAAAAGAGAATTTTAGACCAATATCCTTGATGAACATTGATGCAAAAATCCTCAATAAAATACTGGCAAACCGAATCCAGCAGCACATCAAAAAGCTTATCCACCATGATCAAGTGGGCTTCATCCCTGGGATGCAAGGCTGGTTCAACATACGAAAATCAATAAACGTAATCCAGCATATAAACAGAACCAAAGACAAAAACCACATGATTATCTCAATAGATGCAGAAAAGGCCTTTGACAAAATTCAACAACCCTTCATGTTAAAAACTCTCAATAAATTAGGTATTGATGGGACGTATCTCAAAATAATAAGAGCTATCTATGACAAACCCACAGCCAATATCATACTGAATGGACAAAAACTGGAAGCATTTCCTTTGAAAACTGGCACAAGACAGGGATGCCCTCTCTCACCACTCCTATTCAACATAGTGTTGGAAGTTCTGGCCAGGCCAATCAGGCAGGAGAAGGAAATAAAGGGTATTCAATTAGGAAAAGAGGAAGTCAAATTGTCCCTGTTTGCAGATGACATGATTGTACATCTAGAAAACCCCATCGTCTCAGCCCAAAATCTCCTTAAGCTGATAGGCAACTTCAGCAAAGTCTCAGGATACAAAATCAATGTGCAAAAATCACAAGCATTCTTATACACCAATCACAGACAAACAGAGAGCCAAATCATGAGTGAACTCCCATTCACAATTGCTTCAGAGAGAATAAAATACCTAGGAATCCAACTTACACGGGACGTGAAGGACCTCTTCAAGGAGAACTACAAACCACTGCTCAACGAAATAAAAGAGGATACAAACAAATGGAAAAATATTCCATGCTCATGCGTAGGAAGAACCAATATCATGAAAATGGCCATAGTGCCCAAGGTAATTTATAGATTCAATGCCATCCTCATCAAGCTACCAATGACTTTCTTCACAGAATTGGAAAAAACTACTTTAAAGTTCATATGGAACCAAAAAAGAGCCCACATTGCCAAGTCAATCCTAAGCCAAAAGAACAAAGCTGGAGGCATCACGCTACCTGACTTCAAACTATACTACAAGGCTACAGTAACCAAAACAGCATGGTACTGGTACCACAACAGAGATATAGACCAATGGAACAGAACAGAGCCCTCAGAAATAATGCCACATATCTACAACCATCTGATCTTTGACAAACCTGACAAAAACAAGAAATGGGGAAATGATTCCCTATTTAATAAATGGTGCTGGGAAAACTGGCTAGCCATATTTGAAAGCTGAAACTGGATCCCTTCCTTACACCTTATACAAAAATTAATTCAAGATGGATTAAAGACTTACATGTTAGACCTAAAACCATTAAAATCCTACAAGAAAACCTAGGGAATACCATTCAGGACATAGGCATGGGCAAGGACTTCATGTCTAAAACACCAAAAGCAATGGCAACAAAAGCCAAAATTGACAAATGGGATCTAATTAAATTAAAGAGCTTCTGCATAGCAAAAGAAACTACCATCAGAGTGAACAGGCAACCTACAGAATGGGAGAAAATTTTTGCAACCTACTCATCTGACAAAGGGCTAATATCCAGAATCTACAATGAACTCCAACAAATTTACAAGAAAAAACAAACAACTCCATCAAAAAGTGGGCAAAGGATATGAACAGACACTTGTCAAAAGAAGACACTTATGCAGCAAAAAAATACATGAAGAAATGCTCATCATCACTGGCCATCAGAGAAATGCAAATCAAAACCACAATGAGATACCATCTCACACCAGTTAGAATAGCCATCATTAAAACGTCAGGAAACAACAGGTGCTGGAGAGGATGTGGAGAAATAGGAACACTTTTACACTGTTGGTGGGATTGTAAACTAGTTCAACCATTGTGGAAGTCAGTGTGGCGATTCCTCAGGGATCTAGAACTAGAAATACCATTTGACCCAGCCATCCCATTACTGGGTATATACCCAAAGGATTATAAATCATGCTGCTATAAAGACACATGCACACGTATGTTTATTGTGGCACTATTCACAATAGCAAAGACTTGGAACCAAACCAAACATCCAACAATGATAGACTGGATTAAGAAAATGTGGCACATATACACCATGGAATACTGTGCAGCCATAAAAAATGATGAGTTCATGTCCTTTGTAGGGACATGGATGAAGCTGGAAATCATCATTCTCAGCAAACTATCACAAGGACAAAAAAACAAACACCGCATGTTCTCACTCATAGGTGGGAATTTAACAATGAGATGTTATTTGTAATGGCAAAATGTTGGAAATAAACTAGAAGTCCACGTGTAGATCAGTCGATTACATTATGATATATCCACACAATGGAATACCACACAGCCATTCAAAAATCCCAGCAAAACAACACAAAAAAGGAAAAGCTCTATGAACACTCCATCTATATAAAGTAATTTCCAGGATATTTTGTTAACTTCAAAAAAAAATCAAGTCTCAAAGGTACAAAAGCTTTGTTTAAAAAAGAATAAAACTTAATAATATATATTATTTTCAAATATAGGGGGACAGCTTCAGGACATTGAATTTAGCAATGATTTCATAAATATGGAACAAAAGCACAGGCAAGAAAAGCAAAAATAGATAAATGTGATTATATTAAGCTTAACTTCTGCATGGCAAAGGAGGCAATCAACAGAGTGAAAAGGCAACTTATTTCCAAACCATATACCCAATGAAAGGTTAATATCCAGAATATATAACAAACTTCTAAATGAACAATAAAAATACAAATAACATGATGTTAAAATGGGCAAAGGACTTGAATAGACATTTCTCCAAAAATGATATATAAATGGCCAATAAGCACAAGAAAAGATGTTCAACATCAGTAATTATCAGGGAAATCAAAACCACAATGAGATATCACTTCACACTGATCAAGATGGTCACTACCGAAAACAGAAAACAAAAAATGCTGGCAAAATGTGGAGAAGTGAATGAACCCTTGTGCAGTGTTGGTGGAAATGTAACATGGTGCAGCCACTACTAAAACGGTATGGAGGTTCCTAAAAGAAATATTAAAAATTAAATTAACATATAATCAAGCAACCTCACTTCTGGGTATACAGTCAAAATAATTCAAAGCAGGATCTCAAAGATATATTTGCATGTCCATGTTCACTGCAGCAATATTCATAATAGCCAAGAAGTACAAGCAACCCAGACGTCCATCAACAATTAAAGCATAAAGAAACAAAAGAAGGAAATCCTGTCACATGCTACAACATAGATGAACATCAAGAACTTGCTAAGTTAAATAAGGTCTGTCACAAAAAAGACACATATTGTATGATTCCACTCATAGGAAGTATCTGAAGTAGTCAAAATTATAGAAACATAAGCAGAAAGTTGGTTGCCAAGGACTTGAGGGAGGGAAGTCGGAGAATTAGAGTTTAATGTGTACAGAGTTTCAGTGTTGCAAGATGAAAAAGTTCTAGAGGTCGACTATGTAACAACGTGCATACACTAATTGGTACATTTAAAAATGGTTAAGATGGTAGAGTTAATGTCATGGTTTTTATTATATAAAAGAGAATGTATGTGTGTGTGTGTGTATGTGTGTATATATATATATATATATATTCTTGCCTCGAACTCCTGAATTCAACAGATCCTCCCAGCTCAGTCTTCTGAGTAGTTGGGACTACAGGTGCAAGCCACCTCACTCAGCCATATAAATTCTTTTAGTATAGATACTATACTATATACATATATTAGAATGTATATATAATTTTGTGTTTGCTAATTTCATAAAAAGAAACACAGAAAGAATAAACTAGAAATGAAAAATGTTTCTCTATGAGAGTCAGTGGGATAGGAGTAGAGGAATAGGAATAGAAGAGTTCTCTGAATATAGCATTCCATACAAATTTGACTTCTGAAACATGTTGAAATTTTGCATTTTCAAATAATAAAATTTAATTTGAATTTCAAATTCCATTAGAAGAAAAACAAATTATGAAGTTGAATATAACAAGAACGAAAAATCAAAGAAGGTATCAAATTGTAACATAAGCACATAGAAAAAATAATGCAAATAATTTTTCAGTATGCTGTTATGACAAACACAGTCTTGATGGAATAATTATAAGGAACAAAAACAACAAATAAATCAAACTTTATTTAGTAGGTTTATTGTTGGTGATGTTATTGGTGAAAGTATTTTGTGTGTATTGTAGGATAGAGCAAATGAATATAAAGTTGATGCTGTTGGGAACTAGGTTTGCTGAACAGGATAAGGAAAACACAAACATGGAATGGGGAAAGGGAAGAAGGTTCTAAGCAAGAAATCTGAGGGATGCTATCTTAACCATTATCAATTAGCATTATCAATAAAGCCATAAACCTTATGATGTGATGCAATGGGAAATACACAGTGTCACTTACGTACTATTATTGCCTAAAATCATGAGAATAAGTCTACAAGGTGGCACATATTTACAATCAACAGGGTTGGACTCTTAAAAGAAGAAAATGCCTTAACCAAAAAGGTGGGACGAAAGTATATTAAAGAAATAGTACTAATACATGTAATGTGTGATTCTTATTGGATCCTGGACTGAGAATAAGATTAAACAGCTATCAAGGACACTATCAGAATAACTGCTACATCTGGAATCTTGATCACACATCAGAAAACAGTATCAATGCTTAATTTCTTGAATAAGGAATAAATACATCAGAATGGTTCTGAGGAGAATATACACACATATATTTATTTAAAGAGAACACGAATGTGTTGAAATGTTAACAATTGGTGGATCAATGTGACGGGTATAGAAAAGTTCATTTTACTATTCCGTAAGTTAGAAAATGTTCAAAATTAAAAGGTGGGACAAACATACTCTAGCTAAATCATTCCTTTAAAGAATAATTTATACTTAATTTATTCCATTTTGGATATTATCATTCCATTTATCAAAATGAGTAAATAACATGAAGCAGTTAATATCATGAAATATCTCAGTATAAATGCCTAACTTAAAATACTTTATTCTACAATTAGTGAAAGTATAAATTTAACAGAGAATTTCTATGTGTTATGAAATTTAGTGAAACTATAAATTTAGCAGAAAATTTCTGTGTTATTCTATAATTTACTTTTATTTATCTACAATGCATGATTAAATGATCAACCATGTCTACTATATATAGCAAAATAAAACCCAGAGCCAATAGCAACTTTTACTATGATTACTTAAATAATCTGTCATCAAAATAACAGCAAACTTTGTTCAGTGAAAATAAAGTCGTTATTATATAATTTAGCCTAGTTATAATCAGAGAGTCTACATGTTCAAACTACAGTCTGAAACAAGAGCTCTATCAACTCACTGTCAGGCTTAAACCTGATTTACTAACTACTCCATAATCAGGATTTAAATGAATTGAAATATTTCCATTACAAATAAATATTATTTGAACCTGCAAGGCAAAAATTGATAAATAGTAGAAATATTCAGCAGCTTTGCTATCCTTTTACTATTGAATATTTCAACATGGGAAACTGCCTGACATTCTATTTCTGATATTCAGATATTGACAAAATGTGAGAACTTTGCTTTTGATCAGTGATTTCCACTCAAAAGTCATTCTAAAACCAGAGTTTAACAAGCCTAAAAATTCAGTTTTTTTACAGCCATTAAAAAAAAGCCATGTTAACTGCTTCAAAGCACTTAATAATCTGAGTAAAGATGTTATAATTGAGAATTAAATAGATTTTTAAAAATCAATTTAGGAAAATTTAACAAGTAATCTGCAAAGATTTCTGCTAAAATTTTAGTACATCTGTAAGCATCTAAAACACAATGTTTCACCAACATCTAACTAATCTATTTCCTATCATTTTGATACTCAATCAAACATTTAATGCATGTCTGCCAGGGAATAAAAAGATAAAAATGATGATGTTCCTAATGCAAAGTCACAACTACTAGATTTTGATTCTCCAGGATGGAGATTCAACCTTGTTTATAACCTTTGATTATGCTCCTTCTTTTAGCTAAAATAAACTGCCCACCTTCCCTTGGTTCATATATGTACAGTACACCTTAAAAACTTTAACTTCTGCTCTGCCCATGAGTGAGTAGCAGAGTCTAGAATTACTGTTGTGCTGTAAACCAGAAAACCAAAAGGAAACACCTACAGAATTTTCAGACATTGAATAACAGGCATGGTAGGACTGTGATCTCTGATAGGAAAGGAACAAGGTATGCCCTGACATCATGCAGGTACTCTGCCAGGAGGCAAGTTCCACACCATGGAGAGGTGGCATTCTCACTAAAAAGAGGAAACAGAGATAAGTATTCAAGGAGAGCCAGGAGACTAGAAACTGTGAAAAAGATTTTCAGAGAAGAATGAGTTGAAATCTACAGAGTAATCCTTGAGGCTATGGCTGGATACCAACCTGTGCATGTTTAAGGAATATATATAAAATCATAAGGAATCCACATAAATGCTCTAGAATTAAAAGTAAGTCAATCAAGGTCTCAGACTTTAAGATTGATATATAAAAATCTAATTGTATTTCTATAAATTTTCAAAGAAGAGATGAAAATTAAAATTAAGAAAACAATATTTACAATACCACCAAAATTGAAATATATAGGAACACATTTAACCAAATATGTGCAAGACATATACGTAGAACACTATAAAAGATTGCTGAGGAAAAAAAAAAAAACAACTTATATAAACGAAGAGCTATACTATGTACATGGATTTGAAAACTCAATATTAGGCCGGGCGCGGTGGCTCACGCTTGTAATCCCAGCACTTTGGGAGGCCGAGGCGGGCGGATCACGAGGTCAGGAGATCGAGACCACGGTGAAACCCTGTCTCTACTAACAATACAAAAAACTAGCCGGGTGTGGTGGCGGGTGCCTGTAGTCCCAGCTACTCGGAGAGGCTGAGGCAGGAGAATGGCGTGAACCCGGGAGGCGGAGCTTGCAGTGAGCCGAGATCGCGCCACTGCACTCCAACCTGGGCGACAGAGAGAGACTCCATCTCAAAAAAAAAAAAAAAAAAGAAAGAAAACTCAATATTCTTAAGACATTAATTCTCCCCAAATTGATTCATAAATTCAATGTAATCCCATCCAAACTCTCGATGGATTTTTGAGGATATCAAAAAGTTGATTCTATAATCAATATTAAAGGAAAAGGAACTAGAATAGCTAAAGGTTAGGAGGTATGTGGGTGTGAGAAAAACTAACACTGCTAAATGCCAATTTCTTCAAATATAAAATGTGGATAACATAACCTACGATCTTTTAAGGATGTTGTAAGAATTAGAAATTGACAAACAAGGCCGGGTGCAGTGGCTCACGCCTGTAATCCCAACACTTTGGGAGGCCGAGGCAGGCAGATCACCTGAGGTCGGGAGTTCAAGACCAGCCAGACAAACATGGAAAAACTCCGTCACTAAAAATACAAAAAATTAGCCAGGCATGGTGGCACATGCCTGTAATCCCAGCTACTCAGGAGGCTGAGGTAAGGAGAATCGCTTGAACTCGGGAGGTGGAGGTTGCAGTGAGCCGAGATTGCGCCATTGCACTCCAGCCTGGGCAATAAGACTGAAACTCCTCTCAGAAATAAAAAAGAAATAAAAAGAAATTGACTAACAACCCATGCAGTTTAGAACAGTATAGGGTGTCTATTATTATATTTGTATCACTTTTATACAAAGAAGGAAAGGGCTCTCATTATACTTTAAGTAATTATACCTAACTGGAGGAATAGGAAAACCACAGCCACTATTGGTAACTTCAGATAAATACTTCAATTAGTTTAACTTAAACAGCAATACTAAAAAAGCAGCACATTACTGGAAAATACCTATGAGAGAGATTAATTGCAGTGGAAGGGATCAAGAAAGGCCTCCAAAGACAGGTAGCAGTATCAACTGGTCTTTGAAGGATGGGTATGATCTTCCAAAATGGTTACCAACTAGAAAGAAAAAAGAGTCATACAGCATATAGTACATGCCACCTTTCTTATGTTAGAAATTTTATCAAGGTGCCCCTAGGATGAAAGAAATTCTATTTATTAAATAATTAGTTTCAGCCAAAAGTGTTTATTTCCTAACAATTTTGTACCTGTTAGGCACTGCAAAATTCTCAAATCTTGGAATCAGACTGGTAACCATCACCCTCATTTGTTTCACACCGATTTGCTTTTTATCACAGAAACCGTCAAGGATCCAGTTTTGCACAGTATAATGCCACCAAAAGGAATGTAGTAATCTAATGTTAAAACTGAAATACCAGGCCAGGCGCAGTGGCTCACGCCTGTAATCCCAGCACTTTGGAAGGCCGAGGCGAGCGGATCATGAGGTCAGGAGTTCAAGACCAGCCTGACCAACATGGTGAAACAACTGTCTGTACTAAAAATACAATAATTACCCAGGCGTGGTGGCATGTGCCTATAATCCCAGCTACTCAGGAGGCTGAGGCAGGAGAATCGCTTGAGCTCGGGAGGCGGAGGTTGCAGTGAGCCAAGATCCCGCCACTGCACTCCAGCCTGGGTGACACAGCAAGACTCCATCTCAAAAAAAAAAAAACAAAAAAAACCCTGAAATATCTGGAGCTAGTGGTTCATGCTGTATCTGATAGACGTCACTGTGTTTACCTTGAAATTTTGAAATACCCTGAAGACTCTCTGTGGGTTTGCTACAGCACCCCAAGGGGACTTAGTGCACAGATTGGGAAACAAGAATATAATATTAACAAAAACAATGAAAAACAGAAATAAAAGACTATTAGGAGTATATCGACAGAGCAACTATGTGGGAGGGAAGAGACTAATGGGAAAGGTAGATGTAGGCCAGATCATTAAATACCACTTCAAGAAATTTAGGCAACATCCTGATGGCAGAAAGCAACACATGAAGGTTTTCGAGCAAAGAGTATGATGGTAAGAGATGATGGTTCATTAAGGTAAGGAACCAGAAGGAAAAAATTTACAACTGAATTTAAATAGGGCCTAAATAAATGACATATTAAACTTCAAAACAAGAGTCTTTAACAACATATGGAAAGATTTCTATTAATATTAACTTTACCTTCAAGGCAGATTTACTTTTTATTACCTAAATGCAATATTTAAGACAATATAACTGACAATGATGCCCAAGAGGCAGTCACTTCTGAAATAATGCCTTATGCTTTAATTCAATTCATAATAGAATGATGAAGAATGACACCTAGATACTAAAAGAGTTGCAAGATAAGGCAAAGACATGAAATTTTATACAGAAAACTCAATGAGGCATCTCAGAAAAACTGTAAAGCACAACTAAAAGAAATTAAACGTCAAAACTGAGAAATAGCAACAAGCAGACTGCAAAGGATGATGAAGAAATCAAAACTGAAATAGACTGATTAGGAAAATAGCATATATCACATAACTTATAGGATAGATTCTCAGATGATTACAATACCACCAAGTGAGACAGGGTAAAACACAAGATTTTCATAAATATTAAGAATCCATTCTAACTGAATAACTAGTATGTTATGCTTCTTTCCTTAAAAAACTGCTCCATTGCCCCTGCCAGCAAGCATCCTATTAATAAAAATCAATTTCTAATAATCCTGTACTTTCCCCAAAATAGTTCTATTGTTATTTTTGTTAGTAAATATCTGTTAACATTCTCAGAACAGATTTGGGGAATATTAGGCCTAGTAGAAAAAACAAACTTTAGACTCAGATATATAAGCTCATCTAGCCATGTGATGGTAAACAAGCTACTATTTCAGAGATTATGTTTCTTGTGGAATTATTGTGAGGATTGAATAGGATAATGTAAGCAAAGTGTTCAAGGCAGTGCCTATTACAGAGTACAGATGACGATGACAACAGTGCCCTGAGACTATGATAAAATGCAGAATTTTTAGTGTATATTCATTCAATTCATTCCACCAATATTTGTTGATCACCTATTATTCGTTGGACATTATTGTAATTAATAATGGATAAAGAAGTCTTCTCTATCTCTTTTGTAGGCTTCTTTCCTTCTCCCCATTCCTTAGCGTTCCTCAGGCCTGGATTCCCAGGTTACCTATAATTCTCACCCTATATACTTCCTCTGGATATGATCTAATATACTCTCATGGTTTCAATTATCATCTATATGCTGAGACTCCCTCATTTTTAGCTTATACTTGTCTTCAAATGACTGATCTGAATATCCAAATACCTACTCAACCCTATTTTGCCTATTAAATTGACACATTTTTACTCCTGCCTCTATTAACACCACTTTTAGTACAGGCCACCATCTACTCTCAATTAGACTACTATAAAAGTCTCTTTTAAAAAATTTATTGAGATATATTCATGTAACCATACAATTTGCCACTTTAAAATGTACAATTCAGTTGTTTCCTGTTTATTCACATAGCTGTGCAACCATCACATTTTCATTATCTCAAAAAGAAACCTCTATCCATTGGATGTCATTTCCCATTCTCTCTGTCACTCCATCCTCCCAAACATGCAACCATTTGCAAAAGCTTCTTAAATCATCTCCCTGCCTTTAGTTCTGTTTTTCTCCAATCCACTGCATTTTGAGTGCTCTTCCTAAAATGTCCTTCAATCATTACCGAAGTATCTTAAGCAAAGTTCAACATAAACAACTTTATGATTGAACCATTAACTTCCTCTTCAAGTTCATCCTAAGCATTAATACTCTTGAATGCAATGTTCCAGTACACTGAATACTTCATTCTGTTTCTGTTTGCTCTTTCTAGCTTCCTACTTAGGTTTCAGGTTTCACTTACTGAGACAACGTTGTCCTAAACTCTGTTCTATATGCCCATTGTTATTTATTTTTTGTTTTTTTGAGACAGAGTCTTGCTCTGTCACCCAGGCTGGAGAGCAGTGGTGCGATCTCGACTCACCGCAAACCTCTACCTTCTAGGTTCAAGCAATTCTCCTACCCCAGCCTCCCAAGTAGCTGGGATTACAGGCACACGCCACCATGCCCAGCTAATATTTGCATTTTTAATAGAGATGGGGTTCCACCATGTTGGCCAGGCTGGTCTCGAACTCCTGACCTCAAGTGATCTGTCCGCCGTGGCCTCCCAAAGTGCTGGGATTACAGGTGTGAGCAACCGTGCCTAGCCTATATGCCTGCATTTTATGTTGCCGCAACAAACTGTATCATTCCTATCATAGAAGTAATTCCACTTAATGGTAATTTGCTGTTCAAGACTGTTTTCTTGGCTTCTTTAAAAGAGTCGTAGGGTGTGTTTCCGAATCTAGAAGAGTGCTTGCTACATTCTATGCAATTAAATAATTGTCAAATAAGTGAACAGGAAAGCCAGGATTGTATTTTCTTAAAACTTACAATTTAAGGGTACATAAAGCTTACATACAAGATACGTTACTATTTATTATAAGAGATTATATATATAATAGGAGTTGTTGCAGAACATGCAAGTAGCACCTAACTTAGTCTTTGCAGAATGGCCAAAGAAGATTTCCTAAGATAAATATGAGAAACTGTGTCTAAACTGACACTTAACTACGACGGAGATCAGGACACACTACCCCAAAATATGGCACTTGACATACTGAAAATTTTAAGCTGAAGGAATTTGAGAACAGCAGGTGCAGGAAGGACTTTCTGATTTCCTCTGAAGCAAATCATAAGACCATCCATGTGAGAGGATGTTTACTATATGCAGAAAAAAAGAACATCCTTATCTCAGAAGATGGAAGGACATGAGATGAATCTAAACAAACAGGTCTTGCTAAGGTCCCCTCACTTTACTACACTTGGTTCATACCCCTTTTTGTCCTATTGCCTTTCTCTTTCACTCTTCATAAAACCTAATGTAAAAACACCCAGGTTTACCTGTTTCTTCCAGTCTTCATGTCCCTCCATGTTGCATAAAACTTAGAATATAAATTAGTGTACTTAACTTTTGTTAATCTGTCTTTTGTTACAAGGGTCTTACAGCAGATAACTTAGAAGGAAAATATTTTTCCTCCCTCACAACTACAAATAGGAATTAGGGGATATATGAGGCTTAGGTGGGATAGCTAATTTTCAGAAGAAGATGAATGGCAGAGAGGCTGAGAAAGAGAGAGAGACACATACACAGGGACAGAGACAGACAGACTGACTATTGGAATCAGAAAACTAAAAGTTCAGTATTCCAAAAAGTCTTAGAATCAAAATGCTTATAATCTCTTCCTCAAATCTGTATTCTAAAGATACAGTATTTCCTAAAGTACAGAATAAAAGTATGCTGTATATACTCTATCTAGAGGTATCATTAACAATATAACCAGTAATACAGGTTAAAGGTTCAGCATAGATTCTGGCATAAGGTTGGCAGAGAGTAAATTTTAATTATTATTATTATTACTGTTGTAATTATTGTAGTGGTATCACTAACACTATTGTTATTGTTATTTCTAAGTCAATTATTGGATATCTAGAATACTAAGAAGGAGTATGAATCTTATTTTCTAAGCTTTGTTAGTCTGCTTGAAGTCCAGGGGCCCCTATCATTGCAGGGTATGTGTGAGAGGAGGGGGGAAAATCCAATGAACATCCTGAAATTGTAAGGAAACTTTGCTGTGTTTTTCAATAGAGGATTCACAGATTTCATTAAGTGACTAACACGGTCTAGGCCACCTACACCAAGGGGAGGTGAGGGAAGAGTGTAGGCAGAACCCAGATATAGCCAGTGAGGAAGACTTTTTCTTTTCAAGAAAAAGAGCAAAAAGTTTATAGAACTGCATCAAATTAAACAAGAAACTCATTTAATCCAAAGCTATTTACTGAAATTTTTAAATATTGTATCTTACCATTTTTAAAAAATTGTATTACTGAAACTTTCACTCAATTTCTTAAGATTAACAAAAATGGGTTACAAAATAGCATGGATTTATCTCCGAAGGTCTCCAAAACTAGGGATAAAAAAATAACACAGCACCTGGTATGGTGTTACAATAGGTGTCAAGTTTTTATTCAGTGTAACTTTCATCAGAACAAAGAATAGGCTGTACATAAAATAAGAAAGAAAAATCACCAAGGAAGTTTATTGCGGTAAATTAAAACCAGGACAAAACGGTGAGAAAGGGCCAGGTGTGGTGGCTCACACCTGCAATCCCAGCATTTTGGGAGGCTGAGGCAGGCAGATGGCTTGAGCTCAGAAGTTCGAGACTAGCCTGGGCAATGTGGTGAAACCCCATCTCTAGAAAAAATACAAAAATTAGCCAGGCATGGTGGTGTCAACCTGTAGTTCCAGCTACTCGGAGGCTGAGGTGAGAGGATTGCTTGAGCCTGGGAGGTAGAGGCTGCAGTGAGCCAAGATCATATTACTTGCACTCCAGCCCGAGTGAAAGAGTGAGACCATGTCTCAAGAAAAGAAAAAGAAAGGTGAGGAAAGGAAGAAACCTTTAGAGAAACACCACAGTGATCTTTAGACATAAGAATGTCACTCAAATGCATCTGCCCAGAAATTCTACAAAATCCACAGAGAAGCATGCCAACTAATAACCAAAGAATAAGAAAAGAATTGAGAAAATCCTTCTCCTTTACTATTTCTAGTATACACTTAATAAAAAGCAAAATCCCTCAAGGCAGTAAACATCTGCCCATCAACACTTATCAACAGCAACATCAAAAACGTAAGGCAAAGGTCAAGTCAAAGTTTATTGACAATGATGAACTATGACAGCCTCTATTAAATTACCCCTTTCTTCAAGGTGTATGTGATCAAAGCAGCAAAGATATTTTCACTCAGTCACATAACAAGCCATTTGTTGAGATTGAAACATCTGGTCAATATCTCCTAACACTGCAATTTCATGCACAGTTAGCATTAGGGCACATTTCTTCTACTCTTCTTACAGGGTCCATAAGGGTGGCACATATGGCTGATCATTTCATTCAAAAAGGATTCAATTCAAGGCATTACACACAATCGTCTGTGCTTTATGGTGTTTTAAGTCTACCTGCCATAGTTTTCCATCATCATTGCTGACTGCTGTTCTCTTCCACTATAAAAGCCTGCAAATATGACAGAGCACTTAAAGCATAACAGCTTTCCTCTACCTGAGTTAGTAAGCATTTAAGGCAAAGGAATCTATAAAGTGGCAGGTCGTTTTCTATTGCCAATAATTCCCAATACATGAAACTATTTATCATTTTATTTACCATTTAGCAAAAATCTAGTACAGATTAGAAAAGTAATTTTTAATGTCAAATCAAATACTTAACTTTCTGCTGGACAGATCTATGAAAGTACATTCTTTTGGCTATAATTTTAGGTTATAATAAACAATTTGAAAAAAATCATAAAATATTTAAAAATTTAATTTTAACATATATTAACAGATTTTTTTAACTTGACAAAGAATGATTCTATACCAGAGAAAATCAGAATGTTACAATTTTATCAGTCCTATACACTGAAAATTTTCCACTTTAAATTCATGCATTTGTTGTCATGGTAACAGAGCCCTTTCTTAAACACTTACAGTAGTAAACTTGAACTCACACCATAGATTTCTCTTTTTCCCTTTCTTCCTTTAGTATAATACCTTCAAAAGAAAAACAGGGTGAGGGTGCGAGACAACTTTAAAGCTACTGTTTCATATTTCCTTTGACACATTTCCCTGACAGGTAGTATGACTATATGAGTATAATTATTTTCTGAAATTTAAGATTTGCCTAGAAGCTAATAGCTAAATGAAGAAATATTCTTTTTGTTTTGTTTTGTTTTGTTTTTGAGACAGAGTCTCACTCTGTCACCCAGGCTGGAGGGCAGTGGCGCAATCTCGACTCACTGCAACCTCTGCCTCCCAGGTTCAAGCGATTGTCCTGCCTCAGCCTCTCGAGTAGCTGGGACTACAGGTGCGTGCCACCACGCCCAGCTAATTTTTTGCATTTTTAGTAGAGACGGGGTTTTACCGTGTTAACCAGGATGGTCTCAATCTCCTGACCTTGTGACCCACCCATCTCAGCCTCCCCAAAGTGCTGGGATTACAGGTGTGAGCCATCGTGCCCAGAGAAGAACTATTCTTTTCATGATAAAGAAACACAACCACCTTACAATAAGGAACATGCAATGACTGATTAAGGAAAGAGAGTATCAAAATAACAAGGTTAAATTAAAATCTAAATTAGGTACAATGTCCAGGACTGCTACTTCAGCATATAATGATTTATTTTGTTTGTTCATTTGTCCATTAATTGAGTCAGCCAATCCAATCCAATGATATTTATAAAGATAGTTCCAAGGGCCAGGTACCATCCTGTGACTTGACCACAAACTTGAACAAGTCAGGCTGGTCCTTATTTTCATGGAGATTCCACACAAAATAAAATGCAAAGCATAGCAAACAAAAACATTACACAGAAATAAAATGCATAATTGTAAGAAATGCTATGAAGAAAAAAATGTTTGAGAAAGACAATGAGTGGGAGGCGGGCAAAGAAGGAACCAATTATTTATTTTTTTAGAGATGGAGTCTCACTCTGTCAATCAGATTGGAGCGCAGTGGTACAATTACAGCTCACTGTAACCTTGAACTCCTGGGCTCAAGTGATCCTCCCTGCCTCAGCCTCCTGTGTAGCTAGGACTACATGTGCAAGCCATCACACCCAGCTAATTCTTCAATTTTTCAGAGACCAGGTCTCGCTATGCTGCCCAGGCTGGTCTCTATCTCCTGGCCTCAAGTGATCCTCCTGCCTCAGCCTCCCAAGTAGCTGGGATTAAAGGCACTCAGCTAAAATCTATTTTAAATAGACAAAAGGACATTTAAACTGAGACATGAAACATGGAAATGAGCTAATTGGGTAAAGAGTGACCTTACGATTAGGGGAAGTTTCCAGAGAGAGGAGCAATGCAAAGCATCTGAGGCAGGAAAAACTTTGGCATATTAAAACAATTTAACACCTGTATGGCTGGAGCTCAGGGAGATGAAAACGGTTAGAAAAATATGCAGGTTCTAGATTATGCAGGCCTTGTTGGTTATATTAAGAAGGATAAATTTTATTCAGTGTAATAGTGTGCCACTGAAGGATTTTAATCAAGAAGGTGAAATTATCAAATGTAAAGTAAGATCACTTTTGCTACTGTGTATAACTGGATTGGAGAGGCAACAAGACCAGTTAGAAGAGTGTTATTCACATACCACATCCAGCCCATTTGGAAAGCCTGTCCTCAAACTATTTCCAGATTTCAACCACTTTTCATTAACTCCACTGCTACCACCCATCCAAGTTACCATAACTGCTTGCCTAGACTGTTGTAATGATTTCCTAACCTCTCTGCTTCCATCCTTGACTCCATGCACATAGAGCTGTCCTTTTTAAATGCAAGCCGAAGTATGTCACTCCATTGTTCAAAACCCTGTAATGCTTCCAACACCACTCACTAAAAAGCAAAAATCTTTACAATAGTCTATGAGGCCCAACAGGTTCAAGCCACTTCCCTTTACCTCTTAGCGCCTCTCTAACTCCATTGTCTGCTATTCTCCATTACTCTGCTCCAACCACTCTGAACTCTGTACAAGATTTTAAACAATTTTTTAAATTTTTATTTTATTTTAGAGATGGGATCTTGCTATGTTGTCCAGGCTAGATTTGAACTTCTGGGCTCAAGCAATCCTCCCACCTTAGCCTCCTGAGCAGCTATGACTACAGAAGCACACCACTGCACCTGGCTCCCTACTGGATTTTGAAACACACCAAACATGCTCTCCTTTAGCAAATGCCAACCCCTCCACTGAACTGGATTTCCCCCAGAAAGCCATATGGATCCTCACTCATCTTGAAAGTCTTTACCCAAATCTCACCTTCTCAATAAAACTATTTAACATTGTAAAGTGTTCCTTCTGTTCCAACATTTCCTATGCCACAAACACTCTTCTAAGGCATCCTGGAACCTGGCATCAAAAGTATTGGATAAACTATATCTTAAAAGATCAATGGAAAGAAATTATAGTATTATTTTAATAGATACCAAAAATTTATTCTGGTGATATTCAAAACATACTACTAAAACAACATAATTATACAAGAAGAAAATTATACTAAAATAAATGTTAGCTATTCATATTATTGTAGGATGCATATTATCACTGCTTTTTTTTTTATTATACTTTAGGTTTTAGGGTACATGGGCACAATGTGCAGGTTTGTTACATATGTATCCATGTGCCATTATCACTGCTATTTTTTAACTGTTATGGCCTATATAATTACATCATAAAATTAAAGGCCTAAGATATGAAAAAAGGGAAAGCACAATATCACAATCTGCAAAAGATATGGAAAAATTAAAAAACAAACATCTGCTTTCTTTCTTTTTTTGAAGCAGAATCTCACTCTGAGTGCATTGGCATGGTCATAACTCACTATAACCTCAAACCCCTGGGCTCAAGGGGCTGGGATTACAGGTGTGAGCCACTGCCCTCAGCCCAAATATGTAGTTTCAATTATTATGGGAAGTGATTCAATCTTCATTATAAACCTATGAGGTAGATACATCATCTCCATTTCATAGATTAAAAAAAAAAAAAAAAACTGAGGCACAGAAAGACTAAATAACCATCCTAGGGTTTAATTTGAGACACTTCAACTCCAAAGCTCAAGTGTGACTATTCTATACTAGTCACTGAAGAGGATCAACCAAAAATTTATTAGATATTTGTGAGATAAAGTAAAATCCTAAGCGCCCCAACCTACTGAACAGATGTCTGTGGACTAAAGAGGTCCCAGAAAAACTTTAAAAACGAAGGTTCCCGGCCTTGATGAGATAGGAGGTTGGGCACGTCTCACTATACCCTCTTCCTCACTACCTGTCATTAGACTTTTTTTTCCTAAGAGTTAAACAAACACCAGCCCTGGAAAAGAAAGAATGGAAAATTCTTCCACTGACCAACTGCCTGATGTTGTGGCCAGATTCCCCTCCCTTTTCATGGTTTTGACATGACTGCTGACCAACTTACAAAGCAATCCTTCCTGATAAACGACAATTGACCATGGACTGGTCAGTTTACAGAGAATGTGCACAAAGCACCTTTGAGTCCTAAGTTTCACCTTTGATGTATAGAGTCTGATTTTACCACATTTTTAATGTTAAGTCTCCATTCCAAAGCGAACATGGGACATATGTAACATGTTATGTTTGCTTATCATACATACATGTAACCCCTTTCATGAATACTCATAGCTCCTCCTGTAACCTGTTAAATATGTATGTTCAGCTAAACCATTTAGTGTAAAACTCCTCTCTCACCCATCCTCTTTGAAATGGCTACTTTTGATCTAATCCAGAGGCTGCGCTTCCCAGCCTACAGGTTGTAACCCCTCTCAGAAATAAAGTTCTCCTTTCCAGATTTACAGATCTCATAATTTTTAAGTTGACACAGTAATGAGAGTTTGGTCAGATGTCCAGTTACTAAAACATATGCTTTAAAAAATCTTCTCAGATACCAATAATAACCTATTAGAAAAACAGTAAGGAAAATGTTCTATATACAATAGCAGAAAGAAAATCAAACAAACAAAAAATCTATACCTGAACATATTGATTAATCTCAGCATCATTAAAAGTGGAACAACCAGATATGATGGCTCACAGATGAGATAAAATGGAAATGATGGAGCATCACTTTAAGAAGATTCTTGCCTAAAGAAATGAAACCTGAGTTTAACCAAATCTCTAGCTCAAACTCTCAGCAAATACTAAATATGAAGCAACTAACCAAATTCAGAAAGTGAGATATTCTCCTGGAAAAATAACCCAGTTTCTCTTTTAAAAAAAGGTCAATGACAGTATAAATAAAAAAAAAAAAAAAAAAAAGAAAGACGAGAGAGAGAAAAGCAGTAATAATAAAAGACACAAGGTACAAATACAGTGTTTGAATTCTTTGATGCTGATTCAAATAAACTTACTGTAAAAGGCTATTTTTGAAACAATTATGAAATGCAAATCTAAATTGGATATTAAATAGCAGTAAGAAATTACCATTGCGAATAATATGATGGTGGGTTTTTTGAGACCATTCTCAGGCAATCTAGAGCATTTGAGGATGAAATGATAAGACATCTGGGACTTGCTTCATAGGAGAGGTACTTAAATCAGATTTGGCAAATATAAATAATTACTGGAGCTAGATGGAGAATAGGAACGTGGAGTTCATTATACCTACTATTCTTTCTCTGTGTATGTTTGAAACTTTCGATAATAAAAAGCTATGAAATAAATAATTAAAATGAAAAACTTGTATATGATAAGAAAACAAAAATGTACCCTAAAATGTTATTTCTTCCCAAAGAACCTACAAATTCCAATGTGATATTTTGAAAGTATCAATATGATTTTTTAATTCATGTAGAAGAATAATAAGAAAGTACCTTCTGAAATGATGGGATTAAGGGAGCAGTTTACCACCAGGTATTAAAATGTATTATTTGTTAATTGCTTTCTAAACAATTTGGTACTAATATATAGATCGACAGAAAAATACAGAGTTCAAACACGGACCCAAGTATCTACAGCAATATAGTATTAAAATAAAGGTGATTTTTTTTATGGAAATGAGGGAATTAGTACATTAAGCTGGCATAAAAATAGAACCATTTTCAGGGAAAAAAAGAAAAGTTTTTCCTGTCACACTTTAACCAAAAGTGTAAAAACAACAACAGCAGCAACAACAAAAACCCCACACAAACGAAAAAAAAAAAAACAAAACAAAACAGAACCCATAAAGGTATTAGAAAATTCAGCCACTTATTTTAATAACTAAGACAAAGAAAAATTTCCTAACTATGGCACATACACCAAATACTACAAAGAAAAATACTGATAGCTTAGACTTTGACATAAAGTAAAGATACCATAAAATCTTTGAAGAAGCCCCCTTTGCCACTCTCCTGGTGCTGCTGAGGTAGGACCAGCAGTTTAAAAAAAAAAATGGCTCTTGCCATTCTGGCCTCCCTTGACTGACTCTAATAAGAGACTACAGCTTTGAGCCTGCCTATCAGCCAAGTGTAAATAGGTAGTAACAACTGTATCATGGTCCAAAATGCTGATTGTGAAGACAGGTGAATCAAATGACAATTTCCCAGGCATATCCACATTTCTGGAGAGTCCATATTTTAGCCTGCCTACATCCATTCTTGCACAACTATAATTTTTTTAAAGGGCAATGATATAAACACTAACAAACAATAAACATATATATTCTCTAGAACAGTAACCGAAGAATGGCAAATGAAAATAATGAGAAATCATTTTTTATAATTTGACAGGCAAAGTTGTCATTTTTATATTAAAAAAAGCAAAACCAATGTCATTTATGGGAATGGTAATGCATCATTTTTTAAAAATCTGGCAACAGACATCTATAAACAATATTGGTAATTAAGTTTTTATAGGATAATTAAAATGTACAGAGTTCTTTTACAAAAAAGATTTATATGCAGAAAGTGTAAGGGGAGTCCGATTCATATCTCAATTATAACATCATCAAAATAAAAATGTTACTGAGCACCCACAATAAAATTAGGCACTTGTTAATCCAAGAGACTCTTACTATATCTAAAGTACTCTGTGAGGGGATGGAAGCACAAATAAAGTCATGAGAAGTTCATAGCTCTAGTGGAGGAGTAAGTATGAAAACAACATACAACGAGTATTATAATAAAGGTACGAACAAAATATTTGGAAAGCACCAAGGAATATGGGGCATAATGAAAAGGTCAAAGAGTAAATGACAGATATGCTGGTTTTTGAAGTTTGAAGATTTTACCAGGCTGAAAAGAAGAAAAATAAATTAAAGTGAATCATACATAGAGAAACTCATATGCACAAAAATACAGAGAGACATGGGCAGGCTTTCTCTGAATTTGGTAAAAGATGGGGTCCATAATAGCATATTTTATGAAGGACTAACCGTGCATGACAATGACAAGCAGGCTGGGATCAGAGAGTTACCTGATAAATCTGTATTTCAGAAAGACAATTAGGCAACAGTGTACAGAAAACTAACCAAAAAATGGGAGGTAATTCTCCCTGGGTCTCTGAAAATTATGATCGTGTAAAACTCATATCCACCAGTGAGGTTCCCAATGCTTAAAGACTATTTTCTTGTTTAGTAGTGATATTGACAAATGAGACATTTTACATTTGTAAGATATGCATAATTTAAGGAACAAAAACTCTGCAAATGATCAATGTATCATGGTAAAAATATCACATATAGGTAAAATCCATTCTAAGGGTAAAACAGACCAATAAATATATATTCTTTATCAGCTTCTTAAGATATAATTCACATACTATGCAATTCATCCCTTTGAAGTGCACAGTTCAATGCTGTTTAGTATATTTAGAGTTGTATGGGCATCACCACTTCAATTTTAGAACATTTTTCAACACCCCCCAAAAAAACCAGTTCACTCTTGATTCATCACTTCCAAAAACCTCATCCTCACAAGTCCTAGGCAAACACTAATTTATTTTCTGTCTCTAAAAATATGTATGTTCAGGCCACTTCTCAGACATGGAATCATAAAACATATGTACTTTTATGACTGGCTTCTTTCATTTAGCATGATATTTTCAAAATTTGCCCATGTTGTAGCATGTATCAGTACTTCATTTCTTTTATGTCAAATAATATTCTATTGTATGGATATTCCAAATTTTGTTTATTCATTTATCAGTTAGTAACACACTTGGGTTGTTTCCATGTTTAGGCTATTATACATAATGCTGCTATAAACATTTGTGCAAACATTTTCATTTGTCTTGTGTATATACCTAGGAGCAGAATTGCTGGATATGGCAACTCTATGTTCAGATATTTAAGGAATTGCAAGACTCTTTTCCAAAAAGGCTGCACCATTTAACATTCCCACCAGCAATGCCTGAAGGTTCTCCAAATACTTGCCAAAACTCTGTCCTTCTGATTATACCCATCATCCTAGCAGGAGTGAAATGGTATCTCACTGTAGTTTTGACTTTAATATACCTGATAGCTAATTATGTTGAGCATTTTTTTATGTGCTCCTTAGTCATTTGTATATCTTCTTTTGGGAAACTGCCTATTCAGATATTATGCCCATTTTTTAAAGTGAGTTATTTGTCTTTTCATCATTATTGAGTCTAAATAATTCTTTATATATTCAAGATAAAATAGATACGTGAGTGCAATTTTCTCCCATTCTGTGGGTTGTCTTTTCACTTTCTTGATGGTGTCCTTTAAAGCACAAAACTTTCAAAACTTGATGAAATCTAATTTATTTATTCTTTTCTCTTATTGCTCATGCTTTTGGTGACCTATCTAAGAATCATTTGCCAGCTCATAAACATGTATCCCTATGTCTTCTTCTAACGGTTGCAGTTTTAGTTCTTACATTTAAGTCTTTAATCCATTTTGAGTTTATTTTTGCATATGAGATAGGGGTCCAGCTTCTTTTTCTTTTCCCATATGGATGGGCAGGTGTTCTAGTACCCTTCATCGAAAAGACTATTCTTTATGCCATGGCACACTTATAGAAAGACAGGTTACCATAAATGTGAAGATTTATTTCTGTTCTCGATTCTATACCATTAATAGATATGTCTATCATTATGCCAGAACTACATATTGGTATGGCTTCACCATACGTTTTTTAATTGGGAAGTGAGAAATACAATTTTGGTCTTTTTCAAGATTGTTTTGGCTATACTGGGTCCCTTGAATTTCCATATTAATTTTAAGAGCAGCTTGTCAAATTGTGCAAAGAATTTAGCTGCGATTTTAGGAGGAAATTTATTTTAGATCAATTTGGGGGAGAACTGCCATCCTAAAAATATTAAATCTTTTCAAAATATCAATATTTAATGTCTTTCCATTTAGTTTCCTTTAATGTCTTTCAATGTTACATAGTTTTTAGAGTATAAGTTCCACACTTCTGTTGTTATATTTATACTTAAGTACATTATTTCTTTTTTAGATATTTAAATGAAATTGTTTCATAACTTCATTTTCAGTTTGCCCATTAATATTGTGCAAAAATCCAATAGATTTTTCTATCTTGATATTTTATCTGTCAACCTTGCTGAATGCATTACTTTTTTTTTTTTTTTTAAGAAACTGACGTTTATTTTCCGTCAACTTTATTTCCATGTTGCTTAAGAGCGTGTGCAAGAACAGCTTAAGACCTTTCAGTGGTCGCTCCTACCCATTCAATGGCCTGAGCATTGGGAGCTGCGGACCAGCCTTCCGTGGCAGGCTGAGCGCTCCAGTCTTCAGTAGGGAACTGATGAATAGGTGCAGAGGGCACCTGCACACCTTCAGACCAGTCTGCAACCTCAGGCTGAGTAGCAGTTAACTCAGGAGCTGGAATTCCTGAATTCCTGAAATTCCTCCTTGGTCAGAGCCTTTTCAGCAGCAGCCTGCTCTGCTTTTTCAATCTCTTTAGGATCTCTGTAGAGTGGAGATCAGACATGAACTCCCATGGGTGTTCATGGGAAATGGTGCCAAACACGCACAAAACTTCCCGGGCCAGCATCCACCACATCAAACCCACTGAGTGAGCTCCCTTGTTGTTGCATAGAATGGCAATGTTCACATAGTGCAGAGGAGAATCTGTGTTACACAAAGCAATGGTAGATAGGTTAACATAAGATGCCTCTATGAGAGGCTGGTTGTCAGCCCTGGGGTCAGTAACCACAAGAAGCCGTGGCTCCTGGAAGGCTGCCTGGATGTGGTTAGTGAAGGTTCCAGGAGTGAAATAACCAACAATTGGAGTGGCTCCAGTGGCAGCAGCAAACTTCAGCACAGCCCTCTGGCCAATATTCCTGGAGGATATAACACTGACATCAGCAGGGTTTTCAATGGCAACAATGGCACGAGCTGCCAGCAGAAGCTTCTCCCAGGTCCTCTTCAGATTTATGATGTGGATGCCATCACTTTTCCTTATAGAGATGTACTGTTCCATCTGGAAGTCAAGATTGGTACCACCTAAGCAGGTTCCTGCTGCAAGGAACTTAAGGACATCCTCCTCCTTCATTTGCAGGACATCAAGGGCTCCGGACATGGTGAAAAGTTTCGCTTTAAGCTACGATGGGAATCCAGAAAGAATGCCATATGGATGCTTATGTGGGTAGTGTGAAAAGCCATTTATTACTTCTAATAGATTTTTAGAGGACTCCTTAAGATTTTTGTTTTGTATATAAGATCATGTTATCTACAAACAGATACAGTTTTACTATTTCCTTTCCAATATAAATGCCTTTTATTTATCCAGTTAAAGTGTATGATTCAATGATTTTAGGTATAATCATACTTGTGTAACCATTACCACAAATAATTTTAGAATATTTTCTCACCCTAAGAAGAAACCTTGTACCCATTAGCAGTTACTCCTAAATCTTCCCATCTCCTTCCAATCCTAGACTGATTTTTCCAATGTTTCCAACATGTAAACATAACACACTTTAATTTTTCCTTTCCAAACCCCAAAGTTTCAATAGCTAGTATATACTTATAAATGATTTCATTGAAAACTGGTCTTTCATCATAATGTGTTGTTTGAAAAGGAAACATCATGATTGAAAACACAGGAGATAATCAGGAAAGATATCCTTAAACTAACAGTATAAATATATCTCCACAATAAAAATTGCAAAAGCCTACTTTGAACTCACCATAAAATTATTCTACATAATCAAAAATATTTATCAAAAGTTTACTCTAGCCTGGGTGCAGTGGCTCACATCTATAATCGCAGCACTTTTGGAGGCCAAGGCAGAAGGATCACTTGAGCCCAGGAGTTCAAGACCTGGGCAACATAGTGTGACCCCTGTCTCTAAATTTTATTTTTTTTAAAAGAAGAAAATTCATATGATAAAAAATTGATCAAATATTTATAATAAAATATTTTAAATACTCTGTATCATAATCACACATATTTCAAACTGCCAGCAATGATCTAGAGGGCCAACTATATATCAGAAAGCCTGTAGAAATGAGGCAAAAAGGTAAAAAAGATTTTGCTTTCTCAAATTTTAGAGGGCTAACTGAAAACATTAAGTTAGTAGTCAAATGTATTTAACAAGGAAAGCAGATGGTCAATGTTACGACTATTTAAGCTAGTTCTGATTTCCTAATAACAATAATTGATATATATGAAGTTATGGTAGAAAATATACACCACATTCATAACTTTTTGAGATGTTCAGTACTTTTTACAGATGGATTCATCTTAGGATTAAAAATTGAGGTGAGTTCAGACAACTCATTTACTGTCATATGAACATAAATTCCTTTAGTTTGTTTCTCTAATTTGTTTTAACAGTAGTATAGGGATTTGAATTAACAAAATTAACTGTACGTATTTAAGGTATACAATTGTTTAAGTTTTGGCTTATATATATAGCTGATGTACAATTAATCAATTTTAAATGGATCATTCTATTAGTATCGTATGTAAAGAATCTGCTCACTTATTTTCATTTAGTAATGTTTTTACAGTTTTCAGAGTAAAAGTCTTCCAGATCTTTTGTCAGATCTGTCCCCAAGTATAGCCCATTATTTATGTGATAGAAAACATTTCTTTTATTAAATTTTAATTTCAAATTTTTGTTCCTAGTACAGAAAACTACGAGTTTTAAATACTGATCTTATATTCTGCAACCGTGCTAAACTCAATTATTCATTCTAGTACCTTTTTGTAGATTCTACAGAATAACATACATAGATGATCGTATCACTGAAGTATAATGACTGATTTACTTCTGTTTTTTAATCTAGAAGCACTTCTTTTTCTTAATTAATTGCACTGGCTAGAACCTCCAGTACAATATCGAACAGAAGTAGTGAAAGTAGACATCCTTGTCTTATTCCTGATCTTAGTGAGAAAGCATTCAGACATTCACCAGTAAATACAATGTTACCATTGGTTCTTTATAGATGCTAATTATCAGGCTGAGGAAGTTCTTCTCTATCACCAGTTTCAGAAGTGATTTTATGAGGAATGGATGTTGGATTTTATCAAATGCTTGTTCTGTGTCTTAAGAGATAAACATACGAATTTTCTTTAATCATTATTTTAGGTGAAGAATAAGTACAGTACTTGTTACTTCATCTTATCAAAAGCAGAGAGCCCCAACTTCCTTTAGATTTAATGAATAAAAAAATACTTTGACTTTATGAATGCAATCAACTATGTAAATATACAACTCATATTTGTTAGATAAAGAACTCTTCTAACTCTTTTTGTGGTACCGCTCTGTCTCTGAGACTGAAGCACAGTGGCATGATCATGGCTCATTGCAGCCTCTACCTCCCAGTCTCAAATAATCCTCCCACCTCAGCCTCCTGAGTAGCTGGGACTACAGGCATACACCACCACACCTGGCTAATATTTTTAATTTTTGTAGAGATAAAATTTGCCATGTTGTCTTGGCTGGTCTTGAGTTCCTAGACTCGAGCGATCCACCTGCCTCGGCCTCCCAAAGTGCTGTGATTACAGGCATGCTCCACCACGCCAAAGTAGTAACTCTTTATCTACAATGAATTAGTAGACTCTTAAGTAAAATGGCTAAACTCAGCATAAATGGTTATCAACACCCTGGAGAAAAATACAGTACTATAGCCCAATATACTGTATGATGAACAATAAGAATATTTCAGACAGAGGCCAGATGCAGTGGCTCATGCCTGTTAATCCTAGTGCTTTGGGAGGCTAAGGCAGGCAGATCACTTGAGGTCAGGAGTTTGAGACCAGCCTGGCCAACATGGTGAAACTCCGACTTTACTAAAAATATAATTAGTTGGGCGTGGTGGCGTGCACCTGTAGTCCCAGACACTCGGGAGGCTGAGGCAGGAGAATCACTTGAACACAGGAGGCGGAGTTTGCAGTGATCTGAAATGGGGCCACTGCACTCCAGCCTGGGCAACAGAGTGAGACTCTGTATCAGAAAAAAAAAAAAATATTTCAGACAGAAACTTGAAGTAGATTAGTGAATTCTGGTAGAGCTGGAGTGTAAATAAGACCATGAAACCACTAACATTTATCATGATTATGTTAGAAGTATCTGATGTGTGATACCATGAAGAGGTAAACGACACACAGCCTCTATGTAGTAAATGTTTACCCTAGAAGAAATTTAGAAACATTAAGTTAAAAAAAGAAAACACTGCAAAAAGTTAACTACAGCTGGGCATGGAGGCTCACATCTCTAATCTCAGCACTTTGGGGGGTCAAGATGGGGGGATTGTTTGAGCCCAGAAATTCAAGACCAGTCTGAGCAAGAGAAACCCTGTCTCTACAAAAAATACAAAAATTACCAGGCATGGTGACATGTGCCTGTAGTCTGAACTACTTGGGAAGCTGGGGCAGAAGAAGCACAGGAGGTCAAAATTGCAGTGAGCCATGTTCATGCCACTGTACTCCAACCTGGAAAACAGGTTCTGCCTCCTGCAGAATTATTGTTCCTGGGAAAAAGACAGGGTTAGTTTCCTGCAAACCTCTCCAAACAACATCTTGGTCAACCAATGCCAATACATAATTTCTAAAATGCATGTTTCTGTTTAAAGATTCCATATTTTAACAATTTATATTTATATCTATATATAATTATATTTAACTATTTATACAGATATTGATACTTCATATTTGATTTATTAACAATGAACTCACAGTCAACAGCAGTGTAACTCATGCCTGAACCAAGTTTGTCTATTACAGATTTTTATTCTCTAAGGTGTATCACAGCCTTCTTATGCTTAGAAACACTAGACAGCATATCTGCACTATGCTTGGGAACCATTTTAAACAGAAAAATCAACAACAAAAAAATGTGATTAATGTGGCACTAAATATGCATTGAAAAGGACACTTGTTTACAGTACGACAGTTGAAACAAGGCAAACCATCACCTTCTTTGACCTCAGAGACGAATGAACACATAAGGTGACACAAAATTTTTGCTTCTCCAAATATGTTTACAAATGACTGCAAAAGCACCCTGAGTACTGGTTTTGGATTTACAAGTACATTTTAGTGAGTAGGTAAACTCACATATGCAAAACTTCTGAAGAATGAGAATCAATGACCATGGCCTTTATCAACATTTTATGTAAGTGTCTCTTAACCATTTTTTTCGTTTTAGATTCTTTTGAGAATATGATAAAAATTATGTATCCTCAGAAAAACTCACACATTAAAAAACTGTAATTTCATGGACTTATGGACCTCCTGAAGTCCATTCCAACTGACAATCCATGAAACATAGTTTTAAAGTGCCAGCTTTAAAGACTCTAGGCAAAGAAGTTTTTTAAAGCATTCTTCAAAAATCATTTTAGATATAAACCATTGCTGAATGTGCTGAATATGAACTCTTCATATTTACAAAATAGTCACTGCTATACACTTTCCGAGTGTATAGTGCAACAATGATCAGGGTTTATCAACTAAATTAAAGGTGATTTCATAGAGGACATAATGCATTTGCAGTTTTTATGCTTTCTAGAGCAAATTTTTCTTATGGAGTACTAAAGAATCTACAGAACATAAGAAGAAAAGCAAGATATAAACTAATTTAGAGCACTATTCTTGCTTCTTAAAATGCTCCAATTTGTGGGAATGAACACATATAATGTGAGGTTTCATAGCACATTGATATTTGGGTATTTTTGTTTTGCTTTCTGAGACAGGGTCTTGCTCTGTTACCTAGGCTGGAGTGCAGAGGCACAATCTTGGCTCACTGCAACCTCTGCCTACCAAGCTCAAACAGTCCGACCACCTCAGCCTCCCAAACAGCTGGGACTACAGGTGTGCACCACCATGCTTGGCTAATTTTTGTATTTTTTTATAGAGATGGGGTTTCACCATGTTGTCCAGGCTAATCTCGAACTCCTAGACTCAAGTGACCCACCTGCCTCAGCCTCCCAAAATGCTGAGATTACAGGCATGAGCCACCATGCCTGTATGGCACACTGATATTTATATCAGATTTGTAATTTTTTTGGCTCTCTATATATGACATATCTACAAATGTTGATTGTAATCCAGGATCTCTTTAGTCTAAATGAAAATTGTATTTGAAAGACTGCTAAAAACAATTTTATTTCAGATTTGCAACTGACAAATTAACCTAGCAATTGTTTGGAAGTATTAAAAAGAAAGCAAAAAATATTTTTTTAAAAGTAAACATCACAGAAACAAGTATCAGCACTTTGTTCAATATCAACCAATGAAGGCTACTTAATTGGCAGAGGAAATGACACCCTTTTTATAATTGCATTTTAGGATACAAAGAAATGCTAAGTAGAGTGTTCTATATTAAAACTTTCAAGACGTACTATTTTAGTATAAAGATTTAAAATAATTTACTATGTTTTAAGTACAAAGGGTCTAGAGATGCTGATAATATTCAAGTAATTATGAAAAACAAGACTATAATAATAGATAACATCAAAACTCAAAATATGGTTCTGCTTTGATAATCATTAAACCTGGCAAGGTTCCAGGTCTGATCACTTAAAAGGTATTTCTTGGTTAAAAATAAAAATCAAATAAAAAACAGGAAAATAAGTTGAATATACATTTCTCCCAAAAAGATGTATGCATGGACAACAAGCACATGAAAACACTTACAATATCATTAGTCATTAGGAAAAGGCAAATCATAAATACAATGAGATATAACTTTATACCCACTGAGTTAGATATTAATAGTATTTAAAACTGGAAAATAAACTAACAAGGGTTAGTGAGGATGTACACAAACTGGAATCCTCATAAGTTGCTGGTGAAAATTTATCTTATTGTAGATGTTGTAGTAGACAGTTTGGCATTTCCTTAAAAAGTTAAATATAGAATTACCATATGACCCAGTAATTAAACACTCTTCCCAGGTATTTGCCCAAAATGAATCAGCCAAAGCATTTAGGTAAGACAAAGAAATAAAGGGCATCCAAATTGAAAAAGAGGAAATTAAATTAGCCTGTTCCCAGATGAAATGATCTTATACTTAGGAAAACCTAAGGACTCTACAAAAATAAATCAAAATCAGGCATTCAAAAGGCAGAAACAACTCGAATGTCCATCAATTGATGAATGAATAACAAATGTGGTATAGCTATACAATGGAACATTATTCACTCAAAAAAATGAAGTGCTAATATATGCAACAAAATAGGATGCACCTCCAAGACATTATTCTAAGTAAAAGACCAGACAGAAAAGGTCACATACAGTGATGATTTCATGTAATATGAAACCTCCAGAATAGGTAAATCCATGGACACAGAAAGTTGATTAATGGATGAAAGGGGCTAGCCGGAGGGGAGAATGACAAATGACTGCTTGATGGGTATGGAGTTTCCCTTTGGGGTGATGAAAACTTACAACTATTTAGAAATTATGGTTGCGCAGCATTGTGAATGCAGTAAATGCCACTGAATTGTATACTTTAAAATGATTTATTTCACATTATAGAAATTTTACATCAGTTTAAAAGTTTTCTTAAAGATAAGGCTGTTTTTAACCTAAATGTTAACATTAATTACTGAAGCATTGTAAGGAAATGGTATCACAAAATTTGTTTCTTAGTAGGGTTTTCAGTAGCTCTGTGGAACACAGACTGGAGGACAGCCAGGCTGGATGTAGGGAGAACAGAGGAAAATTGTTCTGTAATCTAAAAGAGAAGTGAATAAACTGGAGAAAGGGAGAAAGAAAGTGTCAGGAAAAGACTGTGGGAAGTAGTGATCACTAGTGTAGATTCTGTAAAACTCCCAGGAAGATAAAAGAGAAGAAATTACAAGTAGTACCTGACACCCCAGCTTAGTGTTAGAATCCACTGGAATTCATTTGAAAGAAGTTGCTAGAACACATGCACACACACACGCACACACACACACACACACACACGCCATAGCCTTTGCCTAAAGATAAAGGAAAGGAAAATATTAGAAGAGCTGTAAGAGTAGGAATTGCCAGCTGTGGAAAAGGAAGAGGAGCCAGAAAAGAAGAAAAATCTGAGGGAAAAGGTATCACATAAGCTAAGCAAGACAGAGGAAAAGTTTCAGAGTTATGGTAAGGTCAACACTGATAAATGCCAGAGATAAGTCGAATAGACAAGAACTGAAAAGTGTTCCCTGGATTTGGCAACTAAAAGGTCATGGGTGACTCGTGCCCATTGGATTTTAAAAATGTGGTGAGAGCAGCTGAATGCATCAGAGATAAAGAAGTGTGAACTACACTGTCAAGAAATTCAGCTGAAATGAGGATAAATAAGGCAAATGTTGGAGAGTTTGCCTGTTTGTTTCAATATTGGGATAGGAGCACATTTACAACAAAGTTAGCAAAGATCAAGAAGAGAATAAGGTTTGAGATTAGACTCAAGGCAGGAGAAGAAAATACAGATAAAAGGTTTTAAATATAGAAGGAAAGAAGGGAAAGACCTATTCCTCAACTATGGGTAGCAATAAGGAAGTACAGGTACGAATGTAATTAAGTGTGGTTATGTATAATGCACCAAAAATACTTAATGATTCAAATGATTGCTTACTAGAAGTTGAAAAGTTATCTCCTATGGGTGTGTCTCTGAGTCAGTGAGACAAGGGGCTCCAGACTCCATGCCACAGATCCCAAAGGAGGCCCCAGACTCAGCCCCAGCTCCTCCTGCTGCAGTAGGGGATGCATCCTGTCTGTGCAGAAACAGGAACCTGCTGGGAGATGGGTGCCCATTTGAGCTAAGGAGACAGGCACGCCAACCTCCATCCCACAGCAGATCCTCAGGTGGTCCATTCTCAGCTCTGACTCTTCTTGCTGTGGTCTGAAAATAATTCTGTGCAAAGATCTGCTGGAAGAGGGGTATCTGTCTGGGCAAACAAGACAGGCTCTCCAGATTCTGCAACACAGGAGATCCTGAGGGAGCCCAGTCTCAGCTCCAGGCTTTCCTGCTGCAACCAGGAAACTATCTTGTCTACAGGGTCTACCGGTGAGATGCATGCTCAGACCAGGTTCTCCAGCCACCATCCCACAGCAGATCCTGAGAGGGTCTAGTCTCAGATCCAGACCCTCCTCCTGCTGTTAGGGAACTCTCCTATCTATGCAGGGACCTGCTGGGAGACATACGCCCATCTGAGCCAACATGACAAGCATATCAACCTCCATCCAACAGCAGATCCCAGGGTGGTGCAGTTTCAGCTTTGGCTCCTCTCACTGCAGTTGGGGAAGTATCCTATGTGTGCAGGAACATTTAGGGCGATGCACACCCCTCTGAGCCAAGACCAGGCTCTCAATCCTCTGTCCCATGGCAAATCCCAAGGGGGCACAGTCACACCTCCAGCCTCTCCTGCTGTAGTCAGGGAATCATTCCATCTATGGAGGGACTTGCTGGGAGACACACGCCCAATTGGATCCATGTGACAAGCATATCCATAGTAGATACTGAAGGGGCCCAGTCTTGGCTCCAACCCCTCTTGCTGCAGTCAAGAAACTGCCCAGATACTGGGACCTGTTGGGTGATACATGCCAGTCTGAGCCAATGAGGTGAGCCAATCAGCCTCCTTCCCACAGTAGATTCCAAAGACGCACAGTCTCAACTCCAGCCACTCTCTTTGTAGTCAGGGACCTATCCCATCTGTGCAGAGATTTGTTGGGAGGCACACCCATCACGACCACTAGGAGAGTCTTCTGGCCTCAGGTGTCTGGACAGCATTCCCACACAGCCCAAGTACCTTCCTTGGGTCTTCCCGAGGTCCATCTGGGCCGGAAAGCTGTGTCAACCTTGGAGCCCTTGCAGGACTCAGAAAACCTGGGCTTAAAGCATCCTCTTGTGCTGAGATGGCTGTAATTGGTCAGAGGCTCAGGGAATGCAATAGTCAGTCAGCTTTAGAATCCCTGGAAGGCCTCTTGAAGAAGGACAGGCACAAACAAAGCCAAGCTGGGAAGACTAAAATAAATTACAAATCCCTCAATGCACAGACATCATCACACTTCTAAAGCACTGAGAACATTTAGGGAAATACGATCACACCAAAAGAACAAAATAAGGTACCACAGACTAACCTGAAAGTGACCGAGATATGTGATCTCTCCAAAAATTCAAAATACCTGTTTGAAGGCAGCTCAAAGAACTTAAAGAAAACATGAAGAATCAATTCAGAAAATTATGAGAGAAATATAAGAGACTGAAATAACTTTTTTAAAAAACCAGAAATCCTGCAACTAAAAAAAAAAAATGATGAAGTGAAAATCCCAATAGAGAGCAACAGAAACAGAATTAACCAAATAAAAGAATCAGTGAGCTCAAAGAAAAATGATTAAAAATATGGTGAGAAGAGAAAAAAAAAAGATAAGGAAGAAAGAAAGCTTACAAAATCTATGGGACAACATCAAAAGAGCAAATATTCAGGTTATTGAAGTCAAACAAGGACTGAGAAAGACAAAGGGGTAGAAAACTTATACAAGGAAATGATAACAGAAAACTTCCCATACCTGAAAAAAGATATAAATATTCAGGTAGAGTAAGGTCAAAGATCACGAATTATATTAAACACAAAGAAGACTACTCTAGGACACATTATAATCAAACTCACAAAGGTCAAAGGCACAAAGAAAAACTTCTGAAATCACAGAAAGAAAAGAAGTAAATAACATGCAAGGAAGATCCAATATGCCTGGTAGCAGACTTATCAGCAGAAACTTTATAAGCCAGGAGAATGTGGAATAATATATTTGGAATGCTGGTGGGGAAGAAACTGTCAACCAAGATTACTGTGCTCAGCACAATTATCCTTCAAAACTGAAGGAGATCGAGACCACGGTGAAACCCCGTCTCTACTAAAAATACAAAAAATTAGCCGGGCGTGGTGGCGGGTGCCTGTAGTCCCAGCTACTCAGGCTGAGGCAGGAGAATGGCGTGAACCCGGGAGGCGGAGCTTGCAGTGAGCCGAGATTGCGCCACTGCACTCCAGCCTGGGCGACAGAGCAAGACTCCGGCTCAAAAAAAAAAAAAAAACTGAAGGAGAAATAAAGACTTTCTTAGACAAACAAAAGCTGAGGGAATTTATCAGAATCAGACTTGTCCAATAAGAAATGCTTTAAAAACTTCTTCAAACTGGAAGAAAGAAACACTAAAATGAGTGTTATATTAATATTGTATTTGCAGTGTTTAAAACACTAATATCTGTAGTAAGATGACTAAAAGACAAAACTATTAAAAATAATAACTACAACAATTTGTTATAAGATAGGCAATATAAAAATGTGAACTGTGACATCAGAAATTCAAAATGAAGGGGGAGAAGAAAGTTAATGTTCACTTTTGTGTGTTTTTTTCCAATCAAAGTTAAGTTGATTATCAGTTTTAAATACTTGCTATAACTACAGGATGTTTATTTATAAGCCTCATGGTAACCACAGAGCAAAAATGGATAAGAAGCAATAAATTAAAATGTACTCTTAAGAGAAAATCACCTAACCACAAAGAAAGACAGTAAGAAAAGAAGCAGAAGAAAAGTTAAAAACAACTAGAAAACAAGTAACAAAATAAGAGTAGTAAAATCTTATCTATCAATAATACCAAATATAAATGAACTAAACGCTCCAATTAAGACACAGGATAGGCCGGGCATGGTGGCTCACGCCTGTAATCCCAACACTTTGGGAGGCTGAGGCAGGTGGATCATGAGGTCTGGAGTTTGAGACCAGCCTGGCCAACACAGTGAAATCCTGTCTCTACTAAAATTACAAAAATTAGCCAGGCATGGTGGTGCATGCCTGTAGTCCCAGCTACTTAGGAGGCTGAGGCAGAAGAATCACTTGAACCAGCGAGTTGGAGGTTGCAATGAGCCAAGATCACACCACTGCACTCCAGCGTGATGGACAGAGTGAGGCTCCATCTCAAATAAAACCCAAATAACGACATAGGGTGGGTGAATGGATTTTAAAAACAAGACCCAGAAAAATGCTGCCTACAAGAAACTCATTTCACCTATAAAGACACATAGACGCTGAAAGTGAAGGGATGCAGAAAGATATTCTATTCAAATAAAAACCAGAAAAGGGCAGGAATACCTATAATTATATTAGGCAAAATAGACTTTAAGTCAAAAACTGTAAAAAGGGACAAAGGAAATCATTATATAATGATAAAGGGGTCAATTCAGCAAAAGGATATAACAATAGTAAATATATATGCACCCAACATTGGTGTACCCAAATATATAAAGCAAATATTATTCGATATAAAGGGAAAGAGAGAGACCATGAGAGCGAGCGAGAGTGAATACACAAGAGCAAGAGCAAGAGATAAATACAATAATAGTAGGGGATTTCAATTTCCTACTTTCAGCAATGGACAGATCATCCCAATAGAAAATCAACAAACACTGAAGTAAAAAACTATACTCTAGACCAAATAAACCTAAGACATTTACAGAACATTTCATCCAACTGCTACAGAATACACATTCTTTTCATCAGGACATGGAACATTCTCCAGAAGAAATCTTATATTTTTAGCTTAATAATACATTATTAGACTAGAAATATAAAAACATCAGTGTTCTTATACACAAGAAACATAAGATGTTCTTATAAGAAATGTAAGAACATCAGTGTTTAACTTCAAACAGTGAAGCTAAACTATACTCTAGACCAAATAAACCTAACAGACCTTTACAGAACATTTCATCCAACTGCCACAGAATACACATTCTTCTCATCGGTACATGGATCATGTTCCAGGAGAGATCTTATACTTCTAGTCTAATATATTAATTAGACCATATTATATTAGAACTGATAAATGAATTTAGTAAAGTTGTCAGATACAAAATCGACATACAAAAGTCAGTAGAATTTCTATACACTAAGAGCAACCAACCTGAAAAAGAAATCAAGGAAGCAAACCATTTACCGTAGCTACAAAAAAATAAAATACCTAGGAAATAAATTTAACCAAGCAGATGAAAGATATATACAAGGAAAATTATAAAACACTGAAGAAAGAAACCGAAGAGAAAAAGGAAAAAAAGACATCCCATGTTCAGGAATTGAAGGACTATTGTTAAAATGTTTTTTTCTTTAATTACATTTATTTTTCTTTTACACAGAGATAAGATCTCTCTCTGTTGCTCAGGCTAGAGTACAGTGGCATGATTATAGCTCACTGCAGCCTTGACTACCTGGGCCCAAAGGATCCTCTTGCTTCAGCCTCCCAAGTAGACGGGACTACAAGTGTATGCTACCATGACTAGCTAATTAAAAAAATATTTTTTTGTAGAGATGGTCTCGCCATGTTGCCTAGGCTGGTCTTGAATCCCTGGCCTCAAGCAATCCTCCCACTTCAGCCTCCCAAAGAGCTAGATTACAGGCATGAGCCACCATGCTCGGCCTTGTTAAAATATCTTTACTAACCAAAGTGAGCTACAGATTAAATGCAATCTCTGTGAAAATACCAAAGGCATTCTTCACAGAAATAGAAAAAACAAATCCTAAAATTCACATGGAACCACGGAAGACCCCAAATAGCTAAAATAATCCTGAGCAAAAAGAGAAAGCTGGCAGCATCACACTATACAAATTCACATTATATTACCAAGCTACAGTAACCAAAACAGCGTGGTACTGTCATATAAATAAATATATAGACCAAAGACATCCATATGGAGAAGAATCAAACTAGATCCTCATCTTATACCATGCATAAAAATCAACTCAAAATGGATGAAAGACTTGAATGTTAAGACCTGAAACTGCAAAAGGAAGGCAGAGACAGGAGGATTGCTTGAAGCCAGGAGTCAAGGTTACAGTGAGCTATGATTGCACCAATGCACTCCAGACTGGGCACCATAGAGACTCCCCAATCTCTTAAAAAAGACTATGATTTTAGTCACTATAACTTATTCTGCTATTATCCTATTTTCTTCTAGCATTATGTACAATTTGAAATAATTATGACTCACAGTATCATTTAAAAAATGATTCAATATTTACAAATTACGTATGTTACTAAAAATTTTTCTCAATTAACTATGTTCGATTCATCTGCACTTCCAAAATGTTGCTACATTTATGAATGGATCTGGAGCAATATAGTATTGGTTGATGATAGCTTATTTAAAACTCTAATACCTTTGTCTTTCCCTTGTGGCCAAACACAAGAATTCCTAGCTCTGAGGATGAAAAGTTTTGTCAGTTTTCTACACCACTATGAGAATATATCTACTTATGTGGGTATGGAGGAGTTTTTAGTATAAAACTGTATTCATAAAGAAATAATCCATATGCTTTTGCATAAACTTTATTCTAGATTTTCAAAACAGAACCAGTTATATTACTTTGGTCACGAACTTCTTCACACGTAATCTAGTAGGTACCTTTGAGAATAAAATTTGAAATAAGTAAGTGGACTACAGTTATTTTGTATTAGACACAGATAACATTAAATCAACTGTTCTACATCACAGTGAATTTTAGAAGTCTACGTTAATGCTAAGTTAATGCATTTCCCTTAAAAGTTCCACAAGGGAACATCACATTCCGGGGACTGTTGTTAGAGTATACCTAATGTAATGGCATTAATGGGTGCAGAATCAACATGGACATGGATACATATGTAACAAACCTGACATTGTGACATTAATTAAAAAAAAAAAAAAAAAAAGTTCCACAAGGTTAACTTACAAAACACAAGGTTAATAATATCAAAAACGCTGCAAAAAGCCTGTCACTTGACATAAATATTTTTGGATATGAGGTAATTTCATAACAAGTATAAAGATATGAAATAATTTTGCAACTGTTGCAATTAAGAGGTAAATTTAGAATTTTTGAAACCTTATTATTATAACTAAATTGTTCACTAAGTCCATTTCTTTAGCTTGCATGACAATCGAAAGTACTGAGGAAAATGATTAATTAAAAAATTCTAGAAGCATTTCTTTCCTGTGGGCATTATTAAATGGAGTTTTTAAGTGAATACTTCATTTTTATCAAGGTCATTACACTTTTATTTTTCAATATATTCTGAAATATATATGTATATACACAAACTCTGTTCATATAAATATAATTTCGCCACTAGATATCCCAGCCTCAATCTATCACTTTTTTTAGTTTAACTTATGAGGATTGAGGGAAAAATATTCAGACTGCTCATTGATCACAGATTATAAGCATGCAAATGTGATATAAAACATTTATCTACTTATACCAAATACTAGTCATTAGCACCATATTTTCTACTTATTTTATCTGTCTATGTAAGGAAGGAAGCATAGAAAGGGCTTCAGGTTTACAAACAGACCTACAGTTAAATTGTGTGAGCCAGAATTAGGTTAAAAAACCACAAAGGGCTAGGCATGGTGGCTTATGCCCGTAACCCCAGCACTTTGGGAGGCTGAGGTGGGTGGATTGCTTGGGCCCAAGAGTTTGAGACCAGCCTCGGTAACATGGCAAAACCCCGTCTCTTAAAAAAAAAAAAATCACTGGGTACGGTGGGGTGTGCCTTCAGTACCAGCCGGGAGGATCACCTGAGCCCTTGGAGTTTGAAAGTTCAAAGGCTGAAATGAGCCTTGATGGCGCCACTGCACACCAGACCGGGTAATACAGCAAAACTCTGTCTCAACAACACCACCACCACCACCGCCACCCCACGAAGGTGTGATATTCAACTGTTTTTCAATCTGCTGCTTTCTTTCTCTTTGCATACACATACGTACACACACACACAATGACATAAGGACACAAGAACCGTGGATCAGAAACAAAGACAATTACTCGTAGCAAAAGCAGCAGCTAGAACAATATATTTAGACCAGTTCCCTGAGCTCCGATCTCCATGAGGCAATGCAGTAAGGATGGATGTTACTAGTGCATACAGTAGAGAGCATCACAGGAGAGTAACCCCCAAATGAAGGAACTCTGATCTTCTACTGGTTTGTTACTCTGCTCTGCCCCAGAAAGATTGCTCATTACACTCAAATATAAGCAAATCTCCTCTGGGAAGGGGAAGAGAAGGTCTTTTATTTTTATTATCCTTGGATGTCTCCAGGGAGGGACATGTCAGTAGTTTTACTGTCCTGAAATTTCTCCTTATACAATTAGCACTGTAAATGCCTTTCCTTAGAACACTCAGACTGTGCAGGAACATGAGAAATCAATGAGCTGTCTCCCAACACTCTGGTTCCCATCTGTAAATGGGATTAATAATGTATACATAGAAGTTATACTGAAGCACTGTAACGTTTAGGTGTAAGGGTGACTAACGTATAGAAAAATTAATTATTTGAGACACTGGATGTTGGAATAGGCTTGCTAGACATGTACTGAACAGGAGTGTTTCTGATTCTCTTGGTAGAAAATGAAGAAAGGAAAAATCCTACTACCCATTTATAACATACCATCCAATTTATAAAATGGGTATTTTATAAAATAATCCAATAATATCTACTGTACAAACAGAATGAAAAAAGAACACTTCATTTATTCTAATTCATCTATTTCACAGTGATTTGAATGCTGCAGAGTGTGATCCACTAGTGGAAAATGTGAACTGTAGTTGGTCACAACCGTCATTTAAAAAGCTAACAGAATATCAAGATACGGTTGAGGTATTAACAATATGAATTCTTCAGTGAAATATTTCAGATACATACACACACACAGAGGTATCCTTGGTAGCAACTTAAATTATGTTTCTTACCGTGGATTGATTAGCAAATGTGCTCATTTGCTTATATAAATAACATAGATAAGTAGCACTATGCCTGAGAATTGAAAACTTAAAAATAGCACCTAATGTTTACCAGCAAACATGTAAGGAAAGAGGAAACCTGAGTTTTTAAATATAATGAAAATTAGAAAAGATAGAGACCAATTGTCCAAATTTCAACTGTAGACAAGATAATAGAAATAAATAACAACAGGAAAATAAAAGCAAATGGTCCAGAATGAAAAGAGCTAAATATCTTAATAAGAAAGTTAGACACTTCTAAAATTTTTCCAAATGACAATATGCTTTTCTGTTCAGTCCCTGAAAATGCTATCTGTAAATCTTCCCCAACTCTTATGATCCCACAGACTACATTTCTAGCAGATACTAAGTATTAAAAAAGATAAAAGCCATGTGGAATAACCACTATCCCAAAAGGGCTTATAACAAAATAAAGTTAAATATTACTCCATACACATTATATCATTAATTCTTGATTGCACAAGGCTAAGTATATACTTTATGTACTATCTGAAATATTTTGCTTCTATCCCTTTGGGTCATTTCATTATTCCTCCAGGCAGCAGAGAAGTTTTCAAAAAGTTAACTTATACATACATACATACTCTCTTAACAATTCCAAGTAATCTTGATTAGGAATCAAGTATCTTTACTAATAGTTGGTTTATCTTACAAGAATATTAGCAGAAAAGCTGGGTTTGAACACTTCACGATACCTATCTTGCCATGTGAGCTTGGCCAAAGAATAAACTCTTCAGATAGACATATAAAACTAGAAAAGAGCAAGTGCAGTCTCTCACGCCTGTAATTCTAGCACATTGGGAGACCAGGACAGAAGGAGACAGAGCAAGACCCTGTCTTTAAAAAGAAGAAGAAGGGGAAAAAAACTGACCCCAGTACAGACAAATATATGGAATGAATATTTGTAATGAAGTTTTAGTGATATACCACACTCTGCTTAATGTATTATAAATGCATACAGCTCCAACAATCATTATCCCAAAGAGTGGAAGCAATGAGTGAAAGTGAGAAAAAATAAAATATCCAGCAACTCAAATTTAAGTGCTAATTGATCTTTCTGCTTAACTTTTTTAAGATAGATAATAAATTAAAGTGGAGTGATGTCAGGAAATACTGGAGCTATAATAGACCTTAGGAATCATATAACAGATCAAGTCAGCTGAATCATTTGCCCAAAATGACTTAGTTACTTGGTTGGCAGAACATGGAGTAGACCCTTCACATCATGAGTTCCCACCAAACCTGATGGTCGCTGGTTATGACTGTTTCTATCATCTAATATGTTGACAAAGTTTTCCTTAAGACTATAACAAATAGATATATTCCTCTAAATAACCATAAAGGAGTTGGAGTTTATCATGGTTTCCTTAAGCAGTATTCCAAAGCCGGTATGTATTCAAAACCAATACTTGTTTTAATAATTATTTAAGGACTTCATGAATAATTATCAAAGAATGTTAAGGTTAAAGGAAAGGTTTCACGGGAGAAATTTCTACTGTTTATGAAGGAATTGTGTAGGGGTAACAGAGATGCCAATTTTTCTAGGAAAAAATTCAAAGAGTTACTGGAATACTTCTGTGAGAGTCAATGAGGCTGTGCAGGTGATTCTTATCAGGGCAGCATAGGATCTGCTATACTGAAAATAAGATAAAAATTGCTATCTGGCCTCAGACAAGAACTTATTCCACATGCTCAAGACAATGAGTTCACCTTCTCCTATTCTTACACACAACTTCTGTTCAACAGTAGTAATCAGTAGAGAGACTAATCAAAGTCAGTGATTTAGTTGCTTGTGTTACAATTCATATACCAATTTGTTGAATACTTATTTTAAAGTGCTGTTTTAAATTGATGCTTATTCTGGACAAAGGAAACTCTTTTTCTTAATTCAGAGTGATTTAGAGCATTTTAACGCTACACTTCTAATCTATGACTTTCTGTAATTCAGAAAGGATTATTTAAATTCTCAAAGAACACTATACGCAAAACCAGTAAACTGAATTTTTTTTCTTTTTTTTCTTTGAAACAGAGTCTCGCTCTGTCGCCAGAGCTGGAGTGCAGTGGCGCAATCTCAGCTCACTACAAGCTCCACCTCCTGTGTTCACGCCATTCTCCTGCCTCAGCCTCCCGAGTAGCTGGGACTATAGATGCCCGCCACCACGCCTGGCTAATTTTTTGTATTTTTAGTAGAAAAGGGGTTTCACCATGTTAGCCAGGATGGTCTCAATCTCCTGACCTTGTGATCCACCTGCCTCAGCCTCCCAAAGTGCTGGGATTACAGGCGTGAGCCACTGTGCCTGGCTTTTTTTTTTTTTTTAACTTTAAGTTCTGGGATACATGTGCAGAACGTGCAGGTTTGTTATGTTGGTATACATGTGCCATGGTGGTTTGGTGCACTTATCAACCCATCATCTAAGTTTTAAGCCCTGCATGCAATAGGTATTTGTCCTAATCCTCTCCCTCCCCTTGCCCCCTACCCACCAACTGGCCCAGGTATGTTATGCTCCCCTCCCTGTGTCCATGTGTTCTCATTATTCAACTCTCACTTATGAGTGAGAATATGTGGTGTTTGGTTTTCTGTTCCTGTGTAACTTTGCTAAAAATGATGGTTTCCAGCTTCATCATGTCCCTGCAAAGGACAGGAACTCATCCTTTTTTATGGCTGCATAGTATTTCATGGTGTCTATGTGCAACATTTTCTCTGTCCAGTCTATCATTGATGGGCATCAGGTTGGTTCCATGCCTTTGCTATTGTAAATAGTGCTATAGTAAACACATGTGTGCATGTGTCTTTGTAGTAGAATGATTTATAATCTCTTGGGTTACATACCCAGTAATGGGATTGCTGGGTCAAATGGTATGTCTGGTTCTAGATCCTTGAGGAATTGCCAAGCTGTCTTCTACAATGGTTGAACTAATTTACACTCCCACCAACGGTGTAAAAGTGTTCCTATTTCTCCACAACCTCACCAGCAACTGTTGTTTCCTGACTTTTTAATGATTGCCATTCTAACTGGCATGAGTTGGTATCTCATTGTTGTTTTGATTTGCATTTCTCTAATGACCAATGATGAGCAATTTTTCATGTTTGTTGGTTGCATGTCTTCTTTTGAGAAGCGTCTGTTCATATCCTTCACCCACTTTTTGATGGGGTTGTTATTTTCTTGTAAATTTGTTTAAGTTCCTGTAGATTCTGGATATTAGACCTTTGTCAGATGGATAGATTGCAAAAATTTTCTCCCATTCTGTACGCTGCCTGTTCACTCTGATGATAGTTTCTTTCGCTGTGCAGAAGCTCTTTAGTTTAATTAGATCCCATTTGTCAATTTTGGCTTTTGTTGCAATTGCACTGGGTGTTTTAGTCATGAAGTCTTTGCCCATGCCTATGTCCTGAATGGTATTGCCTAGGTTTTCTTCTAGGGTTTTTATGGTTTTAGGTTTTACATTTAAGTCCTTAATCCATTTTGGTTACTTTTTCTATAATGTGTAAGGCAGTGATCCAGTTTCAGTTTTCTGTGTATGGCTAGCCAGTTTTCCCAACACCATTTGTTAAACAGGGAATCCTTTCCCCATTGCTTGTTTTTGTCAGGTTTGTCAAAGATCAGATGGTTGCAGATGTGTGGTGTTATTTCTGAGGCCTCTGTTCTGTTTCATTGGTCTATATATCTGTTTTGGTACCAGTACCATGCTGTTTTGGTTATTGTTGCCTTGTAGTACAGTTTGAAGTCAGGTAGCATGATGCCTCCAGCTTTGTTATTTTTGCTTAGGATTGTCTTAGCTACACAGGCTCCTTTTTGGTTCCATATGAAATTTAAAGTTTTTTTTTGTTTTTTTTTGTTTTTTTGAGACAGAGTCTCGCTCTGTCGCCCAGGCTGGAGTGCAGTGACGCAATCTCAGCTCACTGGAAGCTCCGCCTCCCGGGTTCACGCCATTCTCCTGCCTCAGCCTCTCTGAGTAGCTGGGACTACAGGTGCCCGCCACCACGCCCGACTAATTTTTTTTGTATTTTTAGTAGAGACGGGGTTTCACCGTGGTCTCGGATCTCCTGACCTCGTGATCCGCCCGCCTCAGCCTCCCAAAGTGCTGGGGTTACAAGCGTGAGCCACCACGCCCGGCTTGTTTTTTTTTTTTTTAACTCTGCAAAGAAAGTCAACAGAAGCTTGATGGGAATAGCATTGGATCTATACATTACTTTGGGCAATATGGCCATTTTCACAATATTGATTCTTCCTATCCATGAACATTGAATTTTTTTTTCCATTTCTTTGTGTCCTCTCTTATTTCCTTGGGCAGTGGTTTCTGGTTCTCGTTGAAGAGGTCCTTCACATCCCTTATAAGTTGTATTCCTAGGTATTTTATTCTCTTGTAGCAATTGTGAATGGGAGTTCACTCATGATTTGGCTCTCTGCTTGTCTATTATTGATGTATAGAAATGCCTGTGATTTTTGCACATTGATTTTGTATCCTGAGACTGCTGAAGCTGCTTATCAGCTTAAGGAGGTTTTGGGCTGAGACGATGGGGTTTTCTAAATATACAATCATGTCATCTGCAAACAGAGACGATCTGACTTCCTCTATTCCTATTTAAATACGCTATATTTCTTTCTCTTGCCAGATTGCTCTAGTCAGAACTTCCAAAATTATGTTGAATAGGAGTAGTGAGAGAGGGCATCCTTGTCTTGTGCTGGTTTTCAAAGGGAATGCTTCCAGCTTTTGCCTGTTCAGTATGATATTGGCTATGGATTTGTCATAAATAGCCCTTATATTTTGAGATACGTTCCATCAATATCTAGTTTTTTGAGAGTTTTTAGCATGAAGGGATGTTTAATTTTATCAAAGGACTTCTCTGCATCTATTGAGATAATCATACGGTTTTTGTCATTGGTTCTGTTTATGTGATAGATTATGTTTCTTGATTTGTGTATGTTGAGCTAGCCTTACATGTCAAGCTGACTTGATTGTGGTGGATAAGCATGTGTCGCTGGATTCGTTTGCCAGTATTTTATTGAGGATTTTCACATGGATGTTCATCAGGGATATTGGCCTGAAATTTTCTTTTTTTGTTGTGTCTCTGTCAAGTTTTGGAATCAGGATGATGCTGGCTTCATAAAATGAGTTAGGGAGGAATCCCTCTTTTTCAATTGTTTGGACTAGTTTCAGAAGGAATGGTACCAGCTCCTCTTTGAACCTCTGGTAGAATTCGGATGTGAATCTGTATGGTCCTGGGCTTTTTTTGGTTGGTAGACTATTAATTACTGCCTCAATTTCAGAACTTGTTACTGGTCTATTCAGGGATTCGACTTCTTCCTGGATTAGTCTTGGGAGGGTGTATGTGTCCAGGAATGTATCCATTTCTTCTAGATTTTCTGGTTTATTTGCATAGAGGTGTTTATAGTATTCTCTGTTGGTAATTTGTATTTCTCTGAGAATGGTGGTGATATCCACTTTATAATTTTTTATTGTGTCTATTTGATTCTTCTCTCTTTTCTTCTTTAATAGTCTAGCTAGTAGTCTGTCTATTTGGTTAATCTTTCCAAAAAACCACCTCCTGGATTCACTGATTTTTTTCAAGGGTTTTTCATGTCTCTACCTCCTTCAGTTCTGCTGTGATCTTAGTTATTTCTTGTCTTCTGCTAGCTTTTGAATTTGTTTGCTGTTGCTTCTCTAGTTCTTTTAATTGTGATGTTGGGGTGTTGATTTCAGATCTTTCCAGCCATCTGAAGTGGGTACTTAGTGCTATAAATTTCCCTCTTAACACTGCTTTTGGTGTGTCCTAGATTCTGGTACGTTTTCTCTTTGTTCTCATTGGTTTCAACTAACTTCTTTATTTCTGCCTTAATTTCATTATTTACCCAATATTCATTCAGGAGCAAGTTGTTCAATTTCCATGTAGTTGCGTGGTTTTGAGTGAGTTTCTTAATCCTAAGTTCTAATTTGATTGCACTGTGGTCTGAGAGACTGCTTGTTATGATTTCCATTCTTTTGTATTTGCTGAGGAGTGTTTTACTTTGAATTATGTGGTTGATTTGAGAATGAGTGCCATGTGGTGCTAAGAATGTATATTCTGTTGATTTGGGGTAGACAGTTCTGTAGCAACCCCATGTCTATTAGGTCCGCTTGGTCCAGAGCTTAGTTCAAGTCCTGAATAACCTTGTTAATTTTCTGTCTCATTGATCTCATATTGACAGTGGGGTGTTAAAGTCTCCCACTATTATTGTGTGGAAGTCCAAGTATCTTTGTAGGTCTCTAAGAACTTGTTTTATGAATCTGGGTGCTCCTGTAGTGGGTGCATATATATTTACAATAGTTAGCTCTTCTTGTTGCATTGATCCCTTTACCATTATGTAATGCCCTTCTTTGCCTTTTTTGATCTTTGTTAGTTTAAAGCCTGTTTTATCACAGACTAGAAGTGCAATGCCCGCTTTTTATTTGCTTTCCATTTGCTTGGTAAACATTCCTCCATCCCTTTATTTTGAGCCTATGCGTGTCTTTGCAAGTGAGATGGCTCTCCCGAATACAGCATACCGATGGATCTTGACCCTTTATCCAATTTGCCAGTCTGTGTCTTTTAATTGGGACATTTAGGCCATGTACAGCTAAGGCTAATATTATTATATATGAATCTGATCCTGTCATCATGATGTTAGCAGGTTATTTTACACATTAGTTGAAGCAGTTTCTTCATAGTGTCATTGGTCTTTATATTTTGGTGTGTTTGTGCAGTGGCTAGTACCACTTTTTCCTTTCCACATTTAGTGCTTCCTTCAGGAGCTCTTGTAAGGCAGGCCTGGTGGTGACAAAATCCCTCAGCATTTCCTTCTCTGAAAAGGATTTTATTTCTCCTTAGCTTATGAAGCTTAGTTTGGCTGGATATGAAATTCTGGGTTGAAAATTCTTTTCTTTAAGAATGTTGAATAACGGCCCCCACTCTCCTCTGGCTTGTAGGGTTTCTGCAGAGAGATCTGCTATTGGTCTGATGGGCTTCCTTTTGTAGGTAACCTGACCTTCTCTATGGCTGCCCTTAACATTTTTTCCTTCATTTCAACCTTGGAGAATCTGACGGTTAGGTGTCTTGGAGTTGCTCTTCTTGAGGAGTATCTTTGCGGTGTTCTTCCTATTTCCCAAATTTGAGTGTTGGTCTGTCTTGCTAGGTTGGGGAAGTTCTCCTGAATAATATACTGAAGTGTGTTTTCCAACTTGGTTCCATTCTCCCTGTCACTTTCAGGTATACCAATCAATCATAGGTTTGGTCTTTTCACACAGTCTCATATTTCTTGGAGGTTTTGTCCATTCTATTTCATTTTTTTTCTCTAATCTTGTCTTCACACCTTATTTCAATAAGATGATATTCAATCTCTGATATCCTTTCTTCTGCTTGATCGATTTGGCTATTGATACTTGTGTATGCTTCATGAAGTGCTCGTGCTGTGTTTTTCAGCCCCATCAGGTCATTTACATTCTTCTCTAAACTGGTTATTCTAGTTAGCAGTTCCTATAACTTTCTATCAAGGTTCTTAGCTTCCTTGCACTGGGTTAGAACATGGTTCTTCAGCTCAGAGGATTCTCAGAGCAGAACGTGACAATTAGGTGTCTTGGGGTTGCTCCGTCCAGTTTTGTGCCCTTGCTGGAGAGGAGCTGCAATTATTTGGAGGCAAAGAGGCATTCTGGTTTTTGGAATTTTCAGCATTTTTGCGCTGGTTTTTCCTCATCATCGTGGATTTATCTACCTTTGATCTTTGAGGCTGATGACCTTTGGATGGGGTTTTTGTGTGGGGGTCCTTTGTGTTGATGTTGAGGTTGTTGCTTTCTGTTTGCTAGTTTTTCTTCTAACAGTCAGGCACCTCTTCTGCAGGTCTGCTGCAGTTTGCTGTAAGTCCACTCCAGACCCTGTTTGCCTGGGTATCACCAATGGAGGCTGCAGAACAGCAAAGATTGCTGCCTGGTCCTTCCTCTAGAAGCTTCGTCCCAGAGGGGCACCAGCCTGATGCCAGCCAGAGCTCTCCTGTTTGAGGTGTCTGTTGGCCCCTGTTGGCAGTTCTCTCCCAGTGAGAAGGCACGGCAGTCAGAGGAGGCAGTCTGTCCCTAAACAGAGTTCAAGCACTGTGCTGGGAGAATCCTCCTTGTCAGTATCAGCTGTTCTCTTCAGAGCCACCACGCAGGAAAGTTTATGTCCTCTGAAGCTGCGCCCACAGCTGCCCCTTCCCTCAGGTGCTCTGTCCCAGGGAGATGGGAGTTTTATCCATAAGCCCCTGACTAGGTCTGCTACCTTTCTTTCACAAATGCCCTGTCCAGTGAGGAGGAATCTAGACAGGGAGTCTGGCCACAGCCGCTTTGCTGTACTGTGGTGAATTCCACCTGGTTCAAACCTTCCGGCCACCTTAGTACTGTCAGGGAAAAACCACCTACTCAAGCCTCAGTAATTGCAGATGTCCCTCCCCCCACCAAGCCCGATGGTCCCAGGTCAATTGCAGACTGTTGTGCTGGCAGTGAGAATGTTAAGCCAGTGGTTCTTAGCTTGCTGGGCTCCGTGGGAGTGGGACCCTCTAAGCAAGACCACTTGGCTCCCTGGCTTCAGCCCCCTTTCCAGGGGAGTTAATAGTTCTGTCTCGCTGGGGTTCTGGGTGCCACTGGGGTATGAAAAAAAACTCCTGCAACTAGCTCAGTGTCTGCCTAAACAGCCGCCCAGTTTTGTGCTTGAAACCCAAGGCCCTGGTGGTGTAGGCACACGACGGAATCTCCTGATCTGTGGATTGCAAAAACCATAGGAAAAGCATGGTATCTGGGCCAGATAGCACAGTCCCTCATGGCTTCCCTTGACTGAGGGAAGGAGGTCCCCCGGCTCCTTGCACCTCCCAGGTGAGGTGAGGCCCCACCCTGCTTCTGCTCACTCTCTGTGGGCTGCAACCACTGCCTAACTAGTCCCAATGAGATGAACTGGGTACCTTAGTTGGAAATGCAGAAATCACTCGCCTTCTGTGTTGGTCTTGCTGAGAGCTGCAGACTGGAGCTCTTCCTATTCAGCCATCTTTTTTCCTTTTTTTTTTTTTTTTGAGATGGAGTGTCACTCTGTGGCCCAGGCTGGAATGCAGTGGCACAGTCTCGGCTTACTGCAAGCTCCGCCTCCCGGGTTCACACCATTCTCCTGCCTCAGCCTCCCGAGTAGCTGGGACTACAGGTGCCCATCACGCCTGGCTAATTTTTTGTACTTTTAGTAGAGACGGGGTTTCACCATGTTAGCCAGGATGGTCTCAATCTCCTGACCTGGTGATCCACCTGCCTCGGCCTCCCAAAGCATTGCTGGAATTACAGGCTTAGCCATCTTAAGTGTCGAAAATAAATGGTTTTTCTCTTCACCAGTTGTCTTTACTTTGTGAGGCTCCTAATTCCACTGTTTCTCTTCTTCAATTCACTCCTGTTATGGAACTGTCATGGCCCTCTAAAGTCTGTGTCCTTGCTAGCCAGCTTCAGGGCTAAAACAGCCTTTAAGTGCAAGGGGAAAAAAAACGTCAGGTATTTCCCAAATCGGTAGCTGCAGAGCTACTTGATCCTTACTGTAAACTGAACATTTCAAAAACAAGATTGCTTTTTTACATTATGAAACCCTTTCAATCTTGCATTTAATTGATTCTAGTGTTCTCTTTCTGGTTTTAAAATTTATAGAAAAAAATCAAAATATAAGAAATGTAACTTAAAAGTCCAACTGTTAAAACTGAAAATATGAAAATTTAGATTAGCTTACATAATTACAAGCTAATTAATTAATAACAAAGGATGAGGCCTACCTACATTGCAAGTATATTGTACTATAAGTGTAAAACCCTGATCGATATGCCATTCTATCAATAATATTAAAATTCAGTGTTCACTGAAGCAAAATCACTACTTTTTTTGGTGACGATACGTACCACGGCATTGGGGAAAAAAAAAAAAAAAACATGAACTTTGGATTCATTAAAAAACAGAAATTTCGGCCAGGCGCAGTGGCTCATACTTGTACTTCCAGCACTTTGGGAGGCTGAGTCAGGTAGATCACCTGAGGTCAGGAGTTCAAGACCAGCTTGCCCAACGGGGCAAAACCCCACCTCTACTAAAAATACAAAATTAGCCAGGTCATGGCATGCACCTGTAGTCCCACTTACTCAGGGGGCTGAGGCACAAGAATCGTTTGAACCTGGGAGGTAGAGGTTGCAGTGAGCCAAGATCACGCCACTGCACTTCAGCCTGGGCAACAGAGAGAGACTGCGTCTCAAAAAAAAAAAAAAAAAAAAAAACAACCCCAGAAATTTTAAATGCAACGAAATGTAAGCTCATTCAAATGTTTTTCTCAAAAGCCATGAAAAACAAACTATTCTAAAATATAAACTAGAAAACATGTTATGAAATAGTTTATTGATTCCACTCAAGCTAATGGGACCACACTTTCACATTTTCTTATCAATAGTTCTAATAATTATACATAAAAGACAGTTATGTGGGTCAACAGGAGACACACCGTAGATAGAAAATTACTAACAGATTGAAAGTACAAGGGTGGAAAAATATATTATGCAGGCTGGATGTGGTGGCTCACACCTGTAAACCCAACACTTTGAGAGGACAAGGCAGGGGTTTCACTTTGAGCCAGGAGTTCAAGACCAGCCTGGACAATATAGTGAGAGCTTGTCTCTGCAAAACATTTAAAAATTAGCCAAGCATGCTGGTATGCACCTGTAATCCCAGCTACTCAGGGGACTGAGGTGCGAGGATCACTTAAGCCTGGGAATCAGAGGTTCCAGTGACTGGCAACCTCTGCTCGCCAGTGCACTCCAGCCTGGGCAACAAAGCAAGACCGTGTCTGAAAAAAAAAAAAAAAAAAAAAAAAAAAGATATATGATGCAAACAACACCCACAAGAAAGACAAAGTGGCCATATTAATGTCAGAAAGAATAGCCATTAAACAAATTCGATTATTTATTAGATGAAATGGACAAATACTTAGAAAGGCACAAATGACTAAAACAATTCAAGAAAAAATAGGTAACTTGAACAGACCTATATAATAAGAGATTAAATTTGTAATCAAGAAACTACCCACAAAGAAAAGCCTAGCCCCTAATCGCTTCACTATTGAATTCTAATGAACATTTAAAGAAGAATTAGATAGAGCGGCTGCAACACTTGCCCTGATCCTGATCCTCCATCCTCAGACTCGACTGGCAGTGTAGGCCTCCAGCCTTGTACTAATGTCAGATGTGAGAGCCTGTGCTTAGGTAAGAAATCACGTCTCACTGAAGACATTCAAACAAAGGTTGGAACACTACTTTACCAGAACAGAAAGGAAACTCATGCATCAGAAAAGGTGATTAATAAATGTACCAAAAGAATATGGGTGCACAAATACCAGAATCTGATCAGATTAAACAGTTTAAGGAATTTCTTGGGACTGACAATAAACTTACAGAAATCTGCTTTTTTGGACTGTGTTAAGACTGCACAAGAGATGTAAAACCTGAAGAGACCAGCCTGTTCAGAACACTTTATGGAAATATTTTTAAATGACAAAAAGAATATCCATGAGACTTCAGGAATATAATATTCAGCAGAATGAAGCTCTGCCAGCCAAAGCAGGACTCCTTGGCCAACCACAATAGAGAAGTCCTAGATTGCCAACAGCTGCTGCACTGGAAATGAGTATGCATCTGACACAATCCCCTGAAAGCCGTTGCCACCTTGTTAAGCCATCTATCATGAGTTTTTGGCAAATGGAAACCACTGGAGAAACCAGTGATTATTCCTATTTACCGGGAATAATCAGAATAGAAGGTCTTATTGTTCAATGAAATAATAAGGTGCAACATTTGTTGAGGCCTTAAGATTCGGCAGCATGGTCACTTTTTTTTTTTTTTTTTTTGAGATGGAGTCTTGCTCTGTCGCCCAGGCTGGAGTGCAGTGGCGCAATCTCGGCTCACTGCAAGCTCCGCCTCCTGGGTTCACGCCATTCTCCTGCCTCAGCCTCTCCGAGTAGCTGGGACTACAGGTGCCCGCCACCACGCCCGGCTAATTTTTTTGTATTTTTAGTAGAGACGGGGTTTCACCATGGTCTCGATCTCCTGACCTCGTGACCCGCCCGCCTCGGCCTCCCAAAGTGCTGGGATTACAAGCGTGAGCCACCGCGCCCGGCCTAGCATGGTCACTTGATTAGAAAAATAAGCAATTGCTGCTGCTTTTAAAAAAAATTAATACCAATTCTCCACAAACTCTTCCAAAAATTAGAAGAGGGAAGACATCTCCCAATTCATGTTATGAGGCCAGTATTACTATGATACTCTAAAATCAGACAAAGTCACAAGAAAATAAAACTACAGACCAATACTCATATGAGAATGATGCAAAAATCCTCAACAAAATACTAGCAAAACAAATCCAGCAACATTTAAAAATTATATATAACATAACCAAGTGGAGTTTGTCTCAGGAATGCAAGGTTGGTTTAAGATCCAAAAATCAATTAATTCAATGCATCATATCAATAGAATAGAAAACAAAATTACATGATCATCTCAACAGACATAGAAAAAGCATCTGGCAGCCAGGCATGGTGGCTCACACCTGTAATCTCGCACTTTGGGAGGCCAAGGCGGGTGGATCACAAGAGGTCAGGAATTCGAGACCAGCCTGGCCAACATGGTGAAACCCTGTCTCTACTAAAAACACAAAAATAAGTTAGGCATGGTGCTGGGCACCTGAAATTCCAGCTACTCAGGAGGCTGAGGCAGGAGAATTGCTTGAACCTGGGAGGCAGAGGTTGCAGTGAGCCAAGATCATGCCATTGCACGCTAACCTGGGCAACAAGAGCGAAACTCCGTCTCAAAAAACAAACAAACGAAAAGCATTTGGCAAAATCCACTACAACTGACTCTTGAACAACACTGGTTTGAACTTTACAAATCCACTTACACCAGTATTTTCTTCCACCTCTGCCACCCTTAAGACAGCAAAACCAATTCCTCCTCTGCCTCCTCAGCCAATCCAACATAAAGACAATGATCACTTTTCTCATGAAACATTTCCACTTAATAAATAGTACATAGTATTCTTTACATGATATATATATAAAATATGTGGTAATTGACTTTATGTTACTGGTAAGGCTTCTGGTTAACAGTAGGCTATTAGTTGGCAAGTTTTGGGAGAATCAAAAGTTATACATGGATTTTAGACTATGCAGTGGGTCAGCACCCACAATCGCCATGTTGTGCAAGGGTCAACTGTACTGTTTCAAGATAAAAACACTAAAAAAACTAGAAATAGAAGGTCACTTCCTCAATCTGATAAAGGGCATCTAAGAAAACTGCAGAGAAACATCAAACTTAATGGTGAATGATTAGATATTTTCCCCCTATATGAGAAACAAGACTAGGGACATCTCTTCTTGCCACTTCTGTTCACTGTTACACTACAAGTACTAGTCACAGCAATTAAGGAAGGGGAAAAAAGTTAAAGGCTTCCAAATTAGAAAGAAAGAAGGAAACAAAACTATATTCACAGATGACATTGTTTTGTTTATAGAAAATCATAAAGAACCCCCTAAAAAATATTAGAGCTAAATAAGTTCAGAAAGGCTGTAGGATACAAGATCAATATTAAAACACACACACACAACTGGGCTAGGCACAATGGCTCATGCCTATAATCCCAAAACTTTGGGAGGCTAAGGCCAGAGGATTGCTTGAGTCCAAGAGTTCAAGACGAGCCTGGGCAACATGGCAAGACTCTGTCTCTACAAAAAAAATTAAAAATTAGCCAGGCATGGTGGCGCATGTCTGGTGGTCTCAGCTACTTGGGAGGCTGAGGCAGGAGAATCAGGTGGGCCCAGGGGGTCATGGCTGCAGTGAGCCATGTTTGTACCACTGCACTTTAGCCTGGGCAACAGAGCATGAGCCTGTCTCAAAAGCAAAACAACAAAAACCACACACAATTGTATGTCTAAGCCATCTGCAATGAATAACCCAAACATAAAATTAAGAAAAGAATTCCACTTACAATAGCATCAAAAAGAAAATAATATTTGGGAATAAGTTTTCTTTACAGTGTAAAATTTACAGTCTGAAAACTACAAAACATTGTTGCAACAAGTTAAAGATGATCTAAATAAACGGAAAAACGTCCCACATTCATGGAAAATTTTATTAAGATTGGCAATATTACCCATCTTGGATGTAGAGATTCAACGCAATCCCTATCAGAATCCAAGCTATACTCATTGTGTAAATTGACAAACTGACTCTAAAATTCACTTAGAATTGCAATAGACTGAAAATAGTCAAGGAGGGAGAATTGAGTGGGTGATAGCTAATGTATATGGGCTCTTTTTGAGGTGATAAAAATGCTCTAAATTTGATTTATCTCAATAGAGCTTTTTTTTTTTCATGCTACTTAGCATGAAAACAAAGAACAATTTAATTTCCTTATGGGAAGAAGGACTCACAGAAAGGTACCAAGAAGTGATATCATTTGTGCTAAGTATATGTTTTACTATTCTCTAAGTCTTTAAAAATTTGAAAATACACACATAGCAATAACTAACCAGAATAGTACAAATTTGAGCATGCTGGTTTTGAATTACATATTGCTGTACTAATGATGTTCATAAATGAATTGTCAAGACAATTTTCAATACAATGGCAGCCAAATAAATACACAAAACACCAAGAACAGGGATTTATATTATACAAGCAAGTACATGAAATGGAAAACTACCATGAGAGCCAACATACAGTGGATTTAGGATTAAGGAGTATAAATATATTAGAAATCTTTCAAGAAGTTAAGAAGGACAGCAAAAGACAACAAAAACAGCAAGAAGTAAGTTAATGATTGCAAAAATCCTTTTTTTTTTTTTTTTTGGAGACAGAGTCTTGCTCTTGTTGTCCAGGCTGGAGTGCAGTGGCACGATCTTGGCTCACTGCAACCTCTGCCTTCCTGGGTTCAAGCGATTCTCCTGCCTCAGGCTCCCGAGTAGCTGGGATTACAGGCACCCGCCAACACGCCCAGCTAATTTTTTTTTTGTTTTTGTATTGTTAGTAGAGACAAGGTTCCACCATGTTGGCCAGGCTGGTCTCAAACTCCTCACCTCATGATCCACCTGCCTGGGCCTCCCTAAGTGCTGGGATTACAGGAGTAAGCCACCGCACAGATATACTATGGCAAGTGTAAGAAACCTTAGTATAAATATTGTAAAAATGCAAGTCTAAATGTAAAGGAAACAAATCTAGAGCATCACTTTGAATATACTTGTTATAGTATACTATCAAGGAGAAGAAAAATAACTTTAACTTTGAATGTGACTATAGCACAATGAAATGAGAACAAGTGTTCTTCAATCAAGCTAATAATAAAATTTCACTCTAAGTTTCTGACATAAAGGATAATGATAGATGTCTAATGAATAGAGTTAATATTGATATCATTAAGAAGTATTTTCATATTTTATGAGGTTTTTAAAAAAGTATTTCAGAGACAATGTTCCAATGTTCCAATGACATTCTACATATTGTACTATTCCTGATATAAAAGTACTTTGCAAATGGGCAATAAATTTGCCAGCCATTTTAATCTTTCAAAATTAAGTATTTAAAATTGGTAATACACAGCATGCTATATAGATAATTAAAACAGTAAAAAAAAGTACACTGAGTGAAAAACAAGTCTCTCACAAACAGCAATTCCTCAGTTTTCCTCCACTGGTTTCCAGTTTCATATGTGTTCTTACTGAATTTCTATTTATGTTATTTCTTGACTCTATTCTGATGCCCAGATCTGTCAATATATAAACACGTAATATATATACACTGAAATATACACTGAATTTTCCAAAACAGTCTAGGTTTCTATTCTTTTTAACCAAAGCAAATGCTATGTATGGCTTCATTTTAATTTCTACTTGCTTACAAGTTTGAATAGTAATATTCAGAGTTTTCAAATTAGGAAGCAAGATATATCACCTGAAACCTGGTTTAGACAACATTTTAAAAATTAAAAGTCATCAGGTATATAAATGAAGATTGTCATACTACTCAAAAATTATATGGGAATATAAGGAAACAACTGACTTTTTCTCATATAAACAATACTAAATGCAGACATATAATGAAACAATAAACACAGTACTTGAGATTTCTAACTGGAATTTCACACCTTTTCCTTACCCCTACACCCAAAATACTATTTTTCTGATCAGAGTTGAATACTAAAATTAAATAAATGTAAATTAATATGCTATTTTAAAATCAAACTAAAACCAATTTATAGTAATAGAATATGTTAATATTAACTCAAACAGTTTAAATTCCCTCCTATGTACGTGAAAAATGGCCCTTCAAAATGGAAGGGAATTTCATCATCTGGTTTAAAAATAACAATGAAATAAAGAGCAACACAGACAAGACTACTTTTGGCCTCTGGCTTCTTTCAATATAGAAGTATTATAAAGAAAAGAGTAAGCCAGTGATGATATAGTAAAGAAACCTCCACTTTAATAAATCATTTTTTCAGGAAAAGAAGTAGTCTGCAAAATCTGTGAAAGTGATTTATCTTCAGGTGAATAAAATGAACAGCAATTGATCTTGTACCTAGGGAGTGATTCTTCTTCCACCAGTTACAAACATATCTCTGTTAAATATCACTAGAATAGGTTGGGTAATCTCATGTTTTGAATAATTTATTTGCACACTTAAGATTTAGGATTTATTCCAAAGTTTTACGTCCAACACCACAGTTTCAGTTGGGTCATTAACTTGTTCATTATTTCATCACTTTTTGCATCTGTAAAATGAGTCCAGCTTTGTATGGGACCATCATAGAAACGACACCAAACACAGATTTGGTGGGTGAAAGAGGTATGTCAGAGGTAAGATTATCATGAAAAAGGGATATATAAGCTGAGATATGTGAAATGGGCACAAATTGGTGAAGTGAAGGAAAAGAATGTTATACGCAGAGGAATCTGTATGTTTATGTCAACAAGATACATAATTACCAAACGTTTCACTTTACAGCAAAGAATTTTGAAGAAATCAAGACTGTCTTCTAATTTAGTGTATAAAGTGGATCATTTTGAAAATAACATCTACTTTACTTACATTGGTTTTCCTAGAAATTCTGTGAAGAGGCTAAAAAAGGAATTTAGGCCAGGGCAGTGGCTCACCCCTGTAACCCCAGCACTTTAGAAGGCCAAGGCAGAAGGACTGCTTGAACCCAGGAGATTGAGACCAGTCTGGGCAACATGGTGAGACCCCCATCTCTACAAAAAATAAAAATAAAAAAATTAGCCAGGCATGGTGGCATGCACCTATAGTCCTAGCTACTTGGGAGGCTGAAGCAGGAGAATCCCTTGAGCTCAGGTGTTTGAGGCTACAGTGAGCTATGATTGCACCACTGCACTCCAGCCTGGGAAATGGAACAAGACTGTCTCTTAAAAGAAATTAAAAGAAAAAAAAACCTCCCCAAAGTAGACATTACATGCATTCTTCTTAGTGTGTGTGTACTATTCTGTAAAATCTTACCAGCTGTAAAGATTCATGTACTCACCAGCACAATTAAGACACAGAACTATTCCATCACCACAAAGAAGCCCTCTCCTGCAACTCCCTTATAGTCATACCTATCTCCTTCTCCCACATTATGTCTAACTCCTGGAATGACAGATCAATTTTCCAAAACTAATTTTTTTTCATTTAAGTAATACTATATAATTGGAATTATACAGTAGGTAACATTTTGAGTTTAGCTTTTTTTTACTTCGTGTGATGCCCTTAAGATCTATGGGAAATGTTGACTGTACCAGTAATTTATTCTTTTGCAAAGCTTAATATTCCATTGGATAGATATATCACAGTTTGTTTATCTATTCACCTGTTGAAGGTTATCTGGATTGTTTCCAGTTTGAGGCAATTACAAATTAAGCTGATGTAAATATTTGTGTAGCAAGTTTTTACATATACATAAATTTCCATTTCTCTATGTTAAATACTCAGGAATATGATTGCTGAGTCATATGGAATATTTATCTCTAATTTTATTAAAAATGCCAAACTGTTTTCCAGAGTGGCTGTGTCATTTTCCTACCAGCAACAGACGAGAAATCCATTCATTCTGTATTCTCACCAGTTTTTACTTTCGCTATCCACATATGTATGCAGCAGTATCTTATAGTTTTAATTTGCACTTCTCTAATGGCTAAGAATATTGAAAATATTTTACATGGCTTACTTGCTATTTTTTATATTCATTTTTATCATTTAAGTTTTTGTTGTTGTTATCCTAGAAATTCTGTATAGAGGCTAGAAAAGGAATTTAGGCCAAGGGCAGTGGCTCATGCCTGTAATCCCAGCACTTTAGGAAGCTGAGGCAAGAGGACTGCTTGAAGCCAGGGTCTCGTTCTGTCACCCAGACTGGAGTGTAGTGGTGCAATCACAGCTCATTTAAGATTCTTAAATACATTCGTAGCCCAGTGTGGTGGCAGGCGCCTGTAATCCTAGCTACTCGGGAGGCTGAGGCATGACAATCACTTGAACCCGGGAGGTGGAGGCTGCGGTGAGCTGAGATTGCATCACTGCACTCCAGCCTAGGCTACAAGAGCAAGACTCTGACTCAAAAAAAAAAAAAAAAAAATCATCCGAAGAGGGGATATACAATAATATCTTCAAGTTCACAGTTAGTAAGCTCTTCTAGCTAATAGTAGGACAACACAGATTAATATACAAAAAGCTAATGAAGCCAGCTGTAGTAATAAAAAGTAGAGGAGTGTAAGTATGGAAAATTTACTTAGAAATGTCATTATAGAGATGATTTGATTAGAGCTATTCACTTTGATAACCCAGGAAAGGCACTTAAAATTCACAAGGCATGAGTCAGATAATGTCGGTGTCCCTACAATATCCTTTGGACCTAACCCTTTCCCACCATTCCAAATTACTTCCAACAGCCAGTATCTTCCTCTGTATGCCTCAGGGCTTTCCTCTGAATGGCTGAATGCTACTCTGCCCGCCATAGCACCAGGCAGGTGCAATGTCTTCTGTATGGCAGTCCACAACCAGTAACAGGAAATATACTCACTCTTTCACACTTCAGGTGAGTTAGTCCCGAAACTAAATTTGACACTGACTTTCCCAGAATTATCCCACAAGATAAAGCTCCAGCAACCTATTGTGGTAGTTTAGTTAGTAAGTATTCATTAGCTGCCTTGCTTTCCTTGCATCAGTTCTTGCCTGTTACATACATCTCCAAAGTAGGCTTTGTTCTAAAATCCTTGCTTCAGGTTCTGCTGCTGGGAAAACTTATATACGTTAAACCACCCACCACAACAAAATAACTCTCATTAAAAATAAAAAATACTTGGAAGCAAAAGGTAGTGACAATAAATAAGACATATATATAGTAGGCCCACCATATCCATGGGATCTGCATCTGCAGACCAACCAACAGCAGATCAAAAATACTTGGAAGTGGGGGAAATGGATAGTTGTTGAGTCTGTATTGAACATGTACAGACTTTTTTCTTGTCATTATTCCCTAAACAATATAGTATAACAAGTATTTACTTAGCATTTACAGTGTATTAGGTATTATAAGTAATCTAGGGATTATTTAAAGTATATAGGAGGATATGCATAGGTTATGTGCAAATATTATGCCATTTAAGGGACTTGAGTATCCATGGATTTGGTATCCACAGAGGGTCCTAGAACCAATCCCTTATGGGCACCAAGGGATGACTGTACTTTCCTTTCTCTATTTACTTTTTCTATTTATTATTATTTCATAACTCTCTTCAATTGTAAATTAACAGCATTTCCCCTGCATATTGAAAACCTAATTTCTAATACGTCCATTACATTAAAATTAACAGTGCAAAATTACAGATGTCTACAACTACAAAAAAATTGACCTGTAAAATGCAATAAATTCAACTTCCATGATTAGACAGCAAAAAAAAACAAACACATTAAGCTACAGTAATCAGAGAAGTATGATATTGGAGAAAGAAGAGACATATAGATCAATGAAACAATATGGAATATAGATATACAACCACATAATTGATTTTCAAAAAAGTACAAAGTCAATTAAAGAGATTTAAATAGATTTCAGGAAAGAGTAATGGATCAATTGGATATCCATATGCCAAGGCAAAAAACAATAGCAAAAAACAATAATCAAAAACTCTGTTACAGACCTCACCCAGTATACACAAAACTTAACTCAAAATGGATCACAGATCTACAAGTAAAAAGTAAAACTATGAAATTTCTAGTAGAAAATATAGGAGTAAATCTTTCTGACCCTGGATTAGGTGAAGAGTTCTTATATGACACAGAAGCATAATCCATTTTACAAATATATAAATTTGTAAGAACTGCTCACTGAAAGATATTGTTAGGAAAATGAAAACACAAGCCACTCACTAGGAGAAAATATTTGCAAATCACACATCTGATAAAAGTCTTGTCTGCAGAACAGATAAAAAATTCTCAAAACTCTGTAACAAAAATAAACAACATTTTTTTTTAAAAAAAGGCAAAGAGTTTGAAGAAATACTTCTTCAAAGAACATATACAGATAGCAAGTAAGTATATAAAAATGTGCTTCACATAATTAGGGAAGTAGAAATAAACAATGAGATGCTCCTCTCCCCCTTATAATTGATATAGTAATAAAAGCTGACAATATCAAGTGCTGAAAGGATGTGGAACCACTAGACCTCTCATATATTACTAGTGAGAATGTGAAATGGCACAGCCACTTTGGAAAGGAGTTTGGCAATACATCCAGTAAAATGAAAATTTATGTTAACACAAAAATGTATAAATATTTTTAGCAGCTTCATAATCACCAGAAACAATTCAAATATTCCTCTAGAGTGGATAGAGACACAAGGTGCAGTACATCACGATGACAGAAAACTACTCAGCCATTAAAATTTAAAAACTATTGACAAAGCAAATGGATGAATCTAAGATGAACTTACATCAACTGAAGAAAGTCAGATTCAAAGGCTATGCACAACATGATTCCATTTGTGTGTATCAGTATCTCAGGAGAGCTGGAGAAAGCTGGGCTGCCACGTTTTGGCACAGCCAATGGCAACAAGCCAAAAAAATCAATACATAAAATAAAACAAAGAATAGGTCTGTAATCACTTACTGTGATAGTATAAGAGGCTAAACTGGAGAAAGTGCCAGCTACCCCCCATTCCATTTTCCCCTGTAGCCTTCCCCCTATGAAGCCTGCCAGGAAAACCTCTGTAAATGCCTTATGATCAGACCTAAAAAATCACTCATAGGTTTTTGGCCAGAAGCAGGAACCCTCAATACAAGTCACCGGAAAAGGCAAAACTATACAAACAGAAAATTATGGAGAATGGGATTTGATTTTACCCTATTTAATAAAAGCTAACACAAAAAAGCCTCAACTAATTCATGGATGCAGGCAGAAGACACAAGACTCCTCACTCAAAGAAAAAACACTTCATTACTTATGACAAAACAGAAGAACATCAGCACATTTGCATCAGTTCCCCTCATCCCAAGTCCTTTGGGGATGCTCAGATGGATGCTATGCCTGTAGTGAGTTTGCATCAGCAAATGAGAAGCACTGAACTTGAGGAATCCACCAATTTTATAGGAAGCAGTAAATAAGCTTGCTTTATGTCTGGGAAGAGATGTTATCTCATGTCTCAAGTTTATCAGCTGCATATATAACCTTGAGAAATGTCCCAGGAAAAAGGGCAGTCAGAACCTTACAGTCTTCACAAACAAGTGAGGAGAAGTGTCTCTGTCAACAAAAACAGAGCAGGGATTGCTAAGGGCTGAAGTGGGGGAAAGGAAGACTACAAAGGGGACACAGGGAAAGTTTTGGGGTGATGAAACTATTCTCTATCTTATTTCTGATACTGGTTGCAAGACTGTGCATGTGTCACAACTTGCAGAAACATACACTACAAAGATCACTTTTTTGTATATAAATTATAACTTAATTTTAAAATGGAAAAAATACTTTTTTTGAAAAATAAATTTATTTGAAAAGAATTTATTTTCTAGAAAAAAGTAAATCTTCCCTTAAAAAAAAACAAAAATATACCCAGTACCCTGTGGTACCATCCCTGGTGTCCCTTTCTGCATATGTCTACTTTCAGTTGCCAACTAATTAATGTTTACAGTATTCATTTAAAGTTAATTAATTATACTTTCAGATATGCTTCAACACCTATTCAAGCATTAAATCAGGACTTATAATTTCTAAATCTTTTTTTCTTACAACAGTTTTTGAGAAAGAAAATAGATTAAATTTGCAAAACAATAAATTAAAAATTAGTATAGTTTACTGTTGCCTTTCAGCTCTCTCAATCAAGATATCAAAAATAAAATAACATTTGGCAGGCATCCCTTCATACTCCCCACCATGGATATTAACTCACAAATAAGATAAACCCTCAAAATTATTAAATTGCCATTGTTCATGTTTCTCCTATTGACCAATGATCTAAAGTCTCATTTTAGTAAGGTTCTAATAGAATGGACCATCTGTTTTATGTTACATGGGAGGCAGCAAAATTCTTCCTCTCTGACTGGATTACTAATGCTCATGCCTTCTATGGCATTGTACTTCTCATTCGTATGCACTAGCTTTCTAAAGTACAACATACCCCCTAATGTAATACATTTTCCTTTTAACTGTACAATACTGTAGATGCCATATTTTTAATGTGACATGCTGGTATTTCTTTTTTAAAACCACAAATGCATTTCTTATTCTCAATCACAAATTTAAATTTCCTGTGTATTCCCAGCCCACTAGGCATTTTTCTTTTAAAATAGCTGAAAAAATAGACTATTTCAATTTTTTGATTTGTCATCTCATTTTTATAGACCTCTCTCCAAGTAACTATTAGAATGGAAAGTGAAAAGATACTTAGTTTTTTATCCTTTTTCTATAAAATCAATTTAAGCTTAAGAAAGACTGTAAAATATTTCTACTTCTTAAGAGGAGTAGTAGTAAGTCCATGCCACATCTAAAATGATCTAAAATAATACATTTATATTCAATTTAAGAAAAATAACCTTAATAAGGCATTCTTCCAGTGTTCAAACTTAAAATTATTTTAACATGAATGTTTTCATTTTTAAAAGTCATCAAAATTTGACATATATTCCTTATGTTATTTCAGAGATTTACACAAACACTTAGCTGAAACCATCTTACATTTCATTGGTTAAATTAAGATAAAGTAATACTCTTCAAATGGAGTTGTATTTCTAATACCTTCAGTTTTTCTTGTTGTGCAATATTTTGTTCATTATGAACAGATTCTGACAAAATTGAGACAAATTGCATCACTACTGATGACTCTCAATTAGATCTTCAGTTCATTTCCCTTGCCTAACTCTAAAAAAGCTACATATGGTTTAAACCACTGGTACTTTTTACTTTCTGCCAATACACAAACCATGCTTTTTTGTGTTGAAAATATTCTCATGAATAATTATACTAGTCTCCAAAGAGACCAGATGGTAATAAATTCTAGAGCAGATCTGGAAGCTTTCTCTAAATTTACCTTTTTATAGTCTCACCATCATAATATAGTTCTTTGTGCTATGGCTTAGAATAGCTATGGCTAGACATAGAAATGTGAGTAAACTTTGTACAGAAATTTAAAAAAACAATCATTTCAGGGTCTTTCATAACTACATACACCTCTCATCTAATACTATCATCAACAACTTTTAAGAGAACATCACCTTGATAGAGTATGACATTACTAATCAAATTATAAAATTTTTACATTTGCAAAATGTTACTATGAAAGTAACATTTGTCTGGGCAGTGGCCCATGGCCATAATCCCAGCACTTTGGGAGGCCTAGGTGGGTGGATCACTTGAGGTCAGGAGTTTAATACCAGCCTGGTCAATAGGGTGAAATTCTGTCTCTACAAAAAATACAAAAAAAAAAAATTAGTTGGGCATGGTGGCAGGAGCCTGTACTCCCAGCTACTCAGGAGACTGAAACAGGAGGATTCCTTAAACCCAGGAGGCAGAGTTTGCAGTGAGCCAAGATCGCGACACTGAGCTTCAGCCTGGGCGACAGAGCGTGACTCTGTCTCAAAAATAAATAAATGAATAAAGTAAAATTTAAGAAATATGATCCAGCTAACTACAGCAAATGATATGAAGTTAAAGAAATATAAATGTTGGCTGGGTGCAGTGGCTCATGCCTATAATCCCTGCACTTTGAGAGGCCAAGGCAGGTGGATTACCTGAGGTCAGGAGTTTCAGACCAACCTTGCCAACATAATGAAACCCCGTCTATACTAAAAATACAAAGAATTAGCCATGTGTGGTGGCAGGCGCCTGTAATCCCAGCTACTTGGGAGGCCTGAGGCAGGAGAATCACTTGAACCCGGGAGGCAGAAGTTACAGTGAGCTGAGATCGTGCCACTGCACTCCAGCCTGGGCAACAAAGGCAAAACTCCGTCAAAAAAAATAAACAAATAAATAGAAATGTAGACTAATGTTTACTAGTATTGACACTGATTCTATTTTATTATTCTTCTGGAAAACATGATTAAATTATTCTGGCCTTGCTATTTCAATTGAAGTAAAATAACTTGCACAATCTTCATTATTTCTATTAATCATAAATCACTCCATTTTACTTAATAGTATCGTGTTTGTGAGAAAAAAAATCAAAAGAGGTTTTCAAAACCAGACATTATTCAAAACTTTCAAAACACATTGTGGTATATAAAATTAAATTTTAGGCATTTCCTTCCATCTGTAAGAAGCAAAACACAGCCATAGTAGTTTATTATCTACTTGTATACCGGTATACTGGTTACAATACAGGTGTAAAATATTAGCTGCATAATTTTTGGTATAAATTATTCTTATAGCTCAAAACAATTATGTATAAAAGAAATGAAAACAAAAAAGAAAAAAGTTCAAATAGAAACAGGAAATATAAATTGGGGTGGGAAGGTACAGGGACTACAGAAAAGGGATTAAAAACAATGTCTGAAAGTTATTTTATTATTTTAATAGTCATTGTTGCTTCAAAACATGGTGGCTATAAATAAGAAATACTATCTCACATAGTTTTGGTGGGTCAGGAATTTGGGAGCAGCTTAGTGGAACAGTTCTCTCTTGGGGTGTCTCATCAGGTTGTAGTCGGTTAAGTAAGGCAGGGCTCCAGTAATCTGATGATTTGACTGGAGCTGGCTCACTCACAAGGCCAGCATATTGGTGCTGGTTGCCACTGGAAGGCATATGTTCCTGCCCATGTGGGCCTCTTCAAAGGTTGACTGCGTATCCCTAATACATAGCAGTTGAATTCCCCATTATGGGTGTCCCAAGAAAAAATAATATGGAAGTAATGATGCCTTTAACGATCTAGCCTCAGAAATAGTACACCATCATTACATACATTCTACTTATTAGAAGCAAGTCGCTAAGTCTGGGCCATATTCAAGAGAGGGGAAATTAGGTTCTACCTTTTCAATGGAGAAGTATTAAAGAACTTGTGAACATGCTTTAAAAAAAATTTTTTTTAAGAGACAGGATGCCACTGTGTTTCCCAGGCTGCAGTAAAATGGCTATTCACAGGAGCAATCATAGCATACTGCAACCTCAAACTCCTGGCCTCAAGTGATCTTCCCATCTCAACCTCCTGAGTAGCAGGGACTACAGGTATGCACCACCACACCTGGCTTTCTTTTCATTTTTCATATTAGAGTAGATGGCAACTGTTACATAAAGCAAAAACCCACATTAGATAATAAATATAAAAAATATATTATTTGGTTTTGAGACAGGGTCTAGCTCTGTTGCCTAGGCTGGAGTGCAGTGGCAGAATCATGGCTCACTAACAGCTTCAACCTCCCAGGCTCAAGAAATTCTTGCACCTCAGCTCCTGACTAGCTAGGATGATAGGCATGCACCACCGTGCCTGGTTAAATTTTTTTTTTATTATTCATAGAGAGGGTTTTGTCATGTTGCCCAGGCTGGTCTTGAACTCCTGAGCTCAACTGATCCTCTGGCCTTGGCTTCTCAAAGTGCTGAGATTATAAGCGTGAGCCACCTCACCCGGCCTATTATTCTTAAAAGAAAAAAAATTTATCTGATCTATTTAATGATACATATAATTGTTCATACATACATAAATCGTATGCCATCTTCATAAAGTCATTAGTAGTGCTTTTATAAAATTAAATCTAAGTTTTTCTCTTATTTTGACAGAGCTCTAATTTCTAAAATGCTCATAAATTTTCAGTTTTCTGCTACATGTATTAAAATAAATGCCACCTGCAACCTACCAGCTACTTGTTCTAAAACCATAGTTTCCCAGTGGTCACCTAACATCCATCCATCCAACCAATCTTCTTCCTTATTTGAAAACTCCACTGCATAACTGCTAACTTTTATGCAGAGATTTTTAAATGAAAATTCTGGTTAATAGGTGGGCAACAGTTACTACCAAGTGAAGTCTATAAGCCAAGGTGTATGGACCTCTACATAGTGGGTTGTAAACGCTTGAGATACGGGAAGAATTAAATAAGGAGAAAAGAATGAGAAAGAGTTTGGTGATAGTCCGAAGTTCATACTTGCCCAGCTTGGGGCACATCCTTCTTGCCCCAAATCACTGTGGTATGTTACAATCTAGACTATTTGGTTTTTTACTTTGTTATCCCAAGAATCTCAGCAGCAAAAGTACCAAAGAACACAAATATGCTTAAAAACATTCTTCTTTAAAAATCAAGGCAGAGTGATGTTTGCAAAATGGAAGGGTAGGAATTGTTGTCTGGTTCTCCACACCCTATAGAATTTCAATTAATATCTTCTCAGTGGCAAGACGACTACCCTGGATCTCTTGGAACTCAGGATGATGTCTCATTGTACCACAGAGCTGAGAAAAATCTGGGAACCGCGTATTAGTCCATTTTCACACTGCTATAAAGAAATATCGAAGACTGGGTAATTTATAAAGAAAAGAGGTTTAATTGACTCACAGTTCTGTACGACTCGGGAGGCCTTGGAAAACTTACAATCACGCTGGAACACAAAGGTGAAGTAAAGACCTCCTTCACATGGTGGCAGGAGAAAAAGACAGAGAGTGAAGGAGGAACTGCCCAACACTTATAAAACCATCAGATTCGTAAGAACTTACTCACTATCATAAAAACAGCATGGGGGAAACCACCCCCATGATCCAATCACCTCCCACCAGATCTCTCCTTCAACATGTGGGGATTATGGGGATTACAACTGGAGATGAGGTTTGGGTGGAGACACAGAGCCAAACTGTATCAGACAGTAAGGGAAATGGTGCTTCGACTGCAACACCCTTCCCCTAAGCCCACATATGCAGAAGTCCCCTGGATGCAAGTTTCTATGGTGGAAAAAATGAATGGGAAGTGGCTATTCGGCCTATTGTAAGCATAGTATATAGACCTCTTATATCTTTAATATGAAGATTAAAGACAAAACTATTAAAAATAATTATAACTACAATTGATAGTGGGATATGCAGTTTTAGAAGTTGTAAGTTGTAACATCAAAAATTCAAAATATGTGGCTGGACGAGTTGGCTCATGCCTGTAATCCCAGCACTTTGGGAGGCCGAGGCAGGCAGATCACTTGAGATCAGGAGTTCAAGACCAGCCTGGGCAACATGGTGAAACCCTGTCTCTACTAAAAATACAAAAATTGCCTGAGCAAAGTGGTGCACACCTGTAATCCCAGCTACTTGGGTGGCTGAGGCATGAGAATCGCTTGAACCCGGGAGGTGGAGGTTGCAGTGAGCTGAGATTGTACCACTGCACTCCAGCCTGGGTGACAGAGTGAGACTGTATCTCAGAAAAAAAATTCAAAATATGAGAGAAAAAGAGGAGTTAAAGTACACAGTGTTTATTAAACATTTTTAGCAATCAAAGTTAAGTTGTTACTAGTTTAAAATAACCTGATATAAGCAAATATCAAAAAAACTAAAGGGAAAGATAGAGTACAAAACAATCATAGTAGACAACTTTTTTTTTAACTTTTATTTTAGGTTCAGGGGTACATGTGCAGGTTTGCTACATGTGCAAGTTGTGTCATGGGGGTTTGTTGTACAGATTATTTCATCACCCAGATACTAAGCCGAGTATGTAATTGTTATTTTTTCTGATCCTCTACCTGGTAGGAAACTTCAGCACCCCACTTAAGCAACAGAAATATTATCTAGACAGAAAACCAAGAAAGAAACATTAGGTTTAAACTGCACTCTTCGACCAAATAGGCCTAACAGACATTTACAGAACATTCTATCCAGCGGCTGAAAATTACACATTCTTCTCAACTGAACATGAAACATGCTTCAGGATAGAGTACATATTAAGCCACAACATAAGTCTTAACAAATTTCAGTTCAAAATCATAGATTATCTTTTCTGATCACAATGGCATAAGCTAGAAGTCAATAATAAGAGGAAAATCAAAAACTCTACAAATACATGGAAATTAAACAACATGGTCAATGAAAAAATTAAATAGAAACAAAAAGATTTTTTGAAACAATGCCAATGGAAACAAAGCATAACCTATCAGATACAGCAAAAGCAGGTCTAAGAGTGATGTTTATAGTAATTAACACATAAATCCCAAAGACGAAAGATATAAACCTAATGTTGCACCTCAAGGGACTAGAAAAACAAGAACAAGCCAAACTCCAAATTAGCAGGAAAAAATAAATAACAAAGAGAAGAAATAAATGAAATAGAGACCTAAAAACCATACAGAAGATAAATACAACAAAGAATTAGGTTTTTGAAAAGATAGCCAAAAGCAACAAACCTTTAGCTAGACTAAGAAAAAAATGAGAAGACACAAATAATAAAGTGAGAAACAAAAAAGGAGACACTACAATTGATCCCAGAGAAATATAAAGAATTATAAGAGACTCTCATTAACAATTATACACCAACAAACTGGAAAATCTAGAAGAAATAAATTTCTGAATACATATAATCTACCAAAATTTAATTATGAAGATATAGAAAACTAGAACAGACCAATAAGTAAAGAGATTAAATCAGTGATAAAAAGTCTCCCATCAAAGAAAAAAGAAAAAATGCCTAGGACCTCATGGCTTCACTGCTGTATTTTACCAAAATTTTTGTTCTGTTTTTTTAAAGAGACAGGGTCTTTCTCTGTTGCCCAGGCTGGAGTACAGTGCCATGATCATAGTTCATTGCAGCCTCCACCTCCTAAGCTCAAGCAATCCTCCTGCCTCAGCCTCCCAAGTAGCTGAGACTACAGGTGTGTACCACCACACCAAGCTAATTTTTTTTTTTTTTTTTTTTTTTTTTTTTTTTGTAGAAACCAGGTCTCACTATGTTGCCCAGGTTGACCTCAAATTCCTGGCCTCTTGAAGTTCTGCCTCAGCCTCCCAAAGTGCTGGGGTACTGGCGTAAGCCAACACACCCAGCCCTATCAAATATTCAAAGCGAAACTAATATGAATTCTTCTCAAATTATTTTTAAAAATTAAAGAGGAAAGAATTCTTCTAAACTCATTCTACAAAATCAGCATTACCCTGATACCAAAACCTAACAAGGATACAACAAAAATAAGAAAACTATAGGCCAATGTCTCTGATGAACCTAGATGGAAAAATCCTGAACAAAATACCAGCAAACCAAATTCAATAGCACATTAATTTTGGGAGGCCAAGTAAATAACTTGAAGTCAGGAGTTCAAGACCACCCTGGCCAACATGGTGAAACCCCTCTCTACTAAAAATACAAAAATTAGCTGGGCATGGTGGTGGGCACCTGTAATCCCAGCTACTAGGGAGGCTGAGGCAGGAGAATCACTTGAATCCAGGAGGTGGAGCACCTCTGCACCCCAGCCTGGGTGACAGAGTGAGACTCTGTCTTTTAAAAAAAAAAAAAAAAAAAAAAAAGCCAGCACATTAACAAGATAATTCACCAGGATCAAGTGGATTCATCCCATGGATATACGAATGGTTCAACATACACAAATCAATAACTGTGATATATCACATTAAATGCAGGAAAAAACCATATTTCAATAGATGCAGAAAATGCATATGACAAAATTCAACATTCTTTCATGTTAGAAATTATCAACAAATTGGGTATAGAAGGAATGCAGCTTAGCACAATAAAGGCCATATATGAAAAATCCAAAGCTATTATTCTGAATGGGGAAAAATTGAAAGATTTCCTCTGAAATCTGGAACAAAACAAGGATGTATACTTTCACCATTTCTATTCATCATAGTCTAGAAGACCCAGCCAGAACAATTAGGCAAGAGAAAGAAATAAAAGGCATCCAAATTGGAAAGGTGGAAATTAAATTGTTCTTGTTTGAAGACAACATGATCTCATATGCAGAAAACCCTAAAGAATGTACCAAAATACTGTCAGAACTAATAATCACATTCAGTAAAGTTGTAGGATACAAAAAAACATACAAAAGCATTTCTATACATCAACCACAAACTATCTGAAAAAACAAAAATCAAGTAAACAATTCCTCTTAATATAGCTATAAAAATAGCTAAAATAGGCCGGGCACAGTGGCTCACGCTTGTAATCCCAGCACTTTGGGAGGCCGAGGCGGGCGGATCACGAGGTCAGGAGATCGAGACCACGGTGAAACCCCATCTCTACTAAAAATACAAAAAATTAGCCGGGCGTGGTGGCGGGCACCTGTAGTCCCAGCTACTCGGAGAGGCTGAGGCAGGAGAATGGCGTGAACCCGGGAGGCGGAGCTTGCAGTGAGCCGAGATCGCGCCACTGCACTCCAACCTGGGTGACAGAGCGAGACTCCGTCTCAAAAAAAAAAAAAAAAAAAAAAGCTAAAATATCTAGGGATAAATTCGTCCAAGGAGGTGAAAGATCTCTAAGATGAAAAGTATAAAACACTGATGAAAGAAATTAAAGAAGACACAAATAAATGAAAAGATAGCCTGCATTAATGTAATGAAAGAATATCGTTAAAATGTCCATACTACCCAAAGTGATCTACAGATTCAAAGTAAATCCTCTCAAAATGCCAATCATAATCTTCATAGAAATAGAAAAAAATTCTAAAATTCATATAGAACCACAAAAGATCCCAAATAGCAAAAGCAATCTTGAGCAAAAATGACAAAGACACATCCTGCTATCTGACTTCAAAATATATTACAAAAGGCTATAGTACCCGAAATACTAAGGGAATCCTGTACACTGCTGATGGGAATGTAAACTAGCACAGCCATTATGGAAAACAGGTATGGAGGTTCCTCAAGAAATTAACGGTACAACAAGTGACCCAGCAATCCCACTTCTGGGTACATATTCAGTGGAAATGATTAAGATATATCTGCACTTCCATATTTATTGCTTCATTATTCACAACAGCCAAGATATGTAATCAAACTAAGAGTTTATCAGGCAATGAATGAATGAATAAATAAAATGTGGTATATATACACAATGGAATACTATTCATCCACAAAAAAAAAAGGAACAAAATCTTCTCCTTTGTGATAACATGGAGGAACCTGGAGAATATCATGTTAAAAGAAATAAGCCAGGTACAAAAAGACAAATGCCACATAATCTCAACTCACATGTGAATTATAACAAAGTTGATCTCATAAGAGAGAGTAAAATGGTGTTTATCAGAGGCTTGGGTAATTAGAGGGGTAGAAGGATGGAGAGAGATGTTGGTCAAAGAATCTACAATCACAGATATGAATAGGTTTTTGATAATTGGTTAAAGGCTGTGCACAGTGGCTCACACCTGTAATCGCAGCACTTTGGGAGGCAGAGGCAGGAGGGTTGCTTGAGGTCAGGAATTCAACATCAGCCTCGGCAACAAAGCAAGATTCCATTTCCACAGAAAATTTGAAAGTTAAAAATTAGCTGAGCATGGTGGCACATACCTGTAGACCCAGCTACTTGGGAGGCAGAGGTGGGAGGATCACTTGTGCCTAGGAGTTGGAAGCTGCAGTGAGCCATGATTGTGCCACTGCACTCCAGCCTCGAAGACAGAGCAAGATGCCATCTCCAAAAATAAAAATAATTGTCTAGAATAGGCAAACATATAGAAACAAAACTAGATAAGTGACTGTCTGGGGCCAAGGGGTTGAATGGACAGAAGAAGAGGGGGTGAGAGAGAAATGGGGAATGATTACTAATGGTTATAGAGTTTCTTCATTTGATAATGAAAATATTGTGGGGCCGGGCGTGGTGGCTCACGCCTGTAATCCCAGCACTTTGGGAGGCCGAGGCGGGTGGATCACGAGGTCAGGAGATCGAGACCATCCTGGCTAACACGGTGAAACCCCGTCTCTACTAAAAACACAAAAAATTAGCCGGGCTTGATGGCGGGCGCCTGTAGTCCCAGCTACTCGGGAGGCTGAGGCAGGAGAATGGCGTGAACCCAGGAGGCGGAGCTTGCGGTGAGCCGAGATCGCGCCACTGCACTCCAGCCTGGACGACAGTGAGAGACTCTGTCTCAAAAAAAAAAAAAAAAGAAAGAAAAAGAAAATATTGTGAAACTGACTGTGGTGATGGTTGCACAGCTAGCTAGAAATGTGAACACACTAAAAGCCACAAGATTATACATTTTAAACAGGTGAATTGTATGTGAACTATATTCCAATAAAGCTGTTTAAAGAAGAAGGAAATGTGTATTAATTCGAATGTAAGTCAGAAAATCAATACAATTAAATATTTTCTTTGCTTTGAAAAACAATGGCAGTTGACAGTACCACTGTATAATTTAAATGGCAAAGACCATCCTTGTCAACCAATTAACAAATGAGACTCTTTCAGAAAAGCCTGAGTTCAATTTTCATTTCAAATAAGTGAATATACCATCCATAGGACAAAAAAAAAAGTTTCTGAATTCCAATTCCAAAATAGAATAAAAAGGAACAGAGTTTTATCCCCTTGATGAAATTAGGTCCCACTGCTTGTAGTATTTCTTACTGAAGCTTTATTTGTTTTGCTTTTAGACAGAAAAATACAATTTCAAATTGTACCCATGTTTAATGTCATACCCAGGAACACTGCATGACATTAAGTCCCACAAGAGTAGAGATATGTCATTCTTTTATGAAGTGGATAACTGTGATTATGTGTAGATTTATACTGGACAACTGCAGAGCACAACCATAACTGCTAAGACAGAACTAAAAGCATGTTATCACTAATAGCAGTAAAACAATTTCTTAATATAATGCATAAAACAAAGTAGGAAGAAAGAAGAAGAGGGGAGGGAAGCGGAAGGATAGGAGGAGAAGGGAAAGAGATGTGAGAAAGGGAGGAGGAGGAGAAAGAAGGGAAGGGGAGAGGAGGGGTAAAGGGAAGAAAGAGAAAGGAAAGGAGACAAGGAAAGGAGAGAGGGAGAAAAGGGAGGAAGGGAAAAATGAAATATTGATTTTTCTTTACATTAAAGAATCTGATCTAAGTTAGAATAATTTCACAAACACATCAAAAATATAATTGAGGACAGCAAGCCACTCCTTCCTTCATCTTATTTTAGCTATGAAAACTTTACAACCTAATTTGAAAAGGAAAGAGATCAGAAAGGCAAAGAGGAGTATTAATTCATATTTAAACTTTAAAAACTATAAGGAGGTATCACAATTTGAACAGTCAACCTTACGTGTAGGGCCTGTGTTACTTAAAATTATTCATTAATCATAAAATTGGCAGAATTAATACTTACTACTTTCTTCAATGACAAAGAATTGACGAGACTGTGTTGCATCACCATCTGCCACATCCTGCTATAATTATAAATACAGTTGTGCTACTGACAGTTCTACAACTGCTCCAGGTTAAAGCATTTGAACACAGAATTCTCTTTGATCACTTCATTGTCATTTCTTCAGTTTAAATTTACATCTGGACTGTTCCAGTGCACAGAAGTATGTCTCATAAAAAACGTTTTAACCTCTAACTAGCTTTTCTAGGTAAAATAGGTCACAAAAGAGATAATCAGATTTTTTTAATACAGAAAAACCTTAAAGATTAACTTTTTTTCAAAAAAGGATTCGAAATAGATAAACAACATGAATCCTTTGATTTACATCAGTTTTAACTTCTAAATACTGTAATTCAATTAGTAATGTTACACTAATTGGTAGTTCTTGAAATACCAGCTTTACAATTTTGAGTTCAATGTTTCTATTTCATTCAAACATAATTCCTAAAACTTCTTTTGTTTAGTGTTTTTAGAAACTCATTTTACATAGGATTTTGGAAAGCTTTAAAACACAATTATGAACACTAGTTTATTGTGTGATGTTTTACATCAAGAAAACACTTTTTGAAAGCATCCCCCGAGATGTGTAAAACATAAACACACTGGCATTTAGGCAGTTCTCTCAAATTTTAATTAAAAATGAAACAACAACACGGTTAAAATTTTACTGGAAGTTAAATACAAATATGGAGGCTTATCTAACTGGAAGAGACATGAAAAACTGGAAGATTGAATGTAAGTCAATAATCATAAAAGCAGATTAGAAACTACAAGACAGAAATAAGGATCTGCTAATTTGAGAGGAGACCAAGCTAATGTCTTGAGGATCATTTGAGCCCAGGAGTTCGAGACTAGCCTGGTTAATATGGCAAAACCGCATCTCTACAAAAAAGTTAAAAACAAGGCGGGTGTGGTGGTGTGCACCTATAGTCCCAACTACTCAGGAGGCTGAGGCAGGAGAATTCCTTGAGCCCAGGAGGTCAAGGATGCAGTGAGCTGTGATTGCACCACTGCACTCCAGCCTGGGTGACACAGCAAGACTCTGCCTTAAAAAAAAAAAAAAAAAAAAATCCATATAGCCTCGATGTTATAATAATTACAGGAAAAAAAAGATTCAAATGATTACCTGCTTATATTCCAGTTAACAAGGGATAAAATGGTATTTGAAATTTTTGAGATGCCCAGAATATACCCCAAGATGGCATTTTTAAAATAAATTGAAAAATACTATAGATAAATTAAATTGCAGGAAGCTTAAAAACAAGTGAACTTACAACTTAAATAGAAATACCTTATGTAGCTCACCATCAGGCTTCTGAAAAATTCAATGAGTCACATAATACTGTAAATCTCCAAGGAACAAAAAGGTATCTAGGCACCAAGGAAAACTCATCCCTGGGAAGCATGAATGAAAGAGTCCATTTACTGATAACTGTATTTAAAGTGATGCATATTCGACACTCTCTCTGACAACCTACAATTACTCCCAAATTGAAAAAGACAGTAAGAAGTGAAGAAAGCATGTGAAACACTACTCAAAATCTCTAACATTTAGAGAAGTAAAAATTGAAGTCTTCTCAGGATGAGAGAAAAATCTCCGGTAAAAAAAGCAAGCTGAGGTTACTAGTTAGAACAGTGGGGTTCTATTTCTGCTTTGCTTACTCACCATGGTGCTTTTTTCTATCTTATTTAATCAGAATCCTTATCATTAAACAATCACCACAGACCAATATATTACTTATGAGAATGCCAGAAGGAAAACAAAGAGAAAATAAAAGAAAAAAAATTTTGAAGATATAATGGTCCAAAACTTCCCGACTTTCATAAAATGAATGAATCTATACATCCAAGCATGAACTTGAAGCATGAATTTAATAAGCTCTAAACATGATAAACACAAAAAGATTCACACCAAGACACATTATAGTCAAACTGTTGAAAGACAAAGACAAGGAAAGAATTTTGAAATCAGTGAGAGAAAAGCAACTGGTCACAAGCCAGGATTCTCAATAAGAATAAGAACTAATTCTCATCAGAAACCATGTAGGCCAAAAAGCAGTGAGTTGACATATTTAATGTACTAAAAGAAAAGCACTGTTAACCAAGAATTCTATATCCAACAAAACTATCCTATAATAAAGGGGCTATTTAAGACATTCCCAGATAAACAAAAGCTAAGACAGTTTGTTAACAATGGACCTGCCCTACACAAAATGCTAAAGAGAGCCCTTCAGGCTGAAATGAAAGGACATTTGATAGTAACCAGAAGCCATATGAAGAAGTAAATAACTCTGGTAAAAGTAGCTACATAGTAAATATAAATGCCACTATCACTGAACTTTTGGTTTAAAATTCCTTTTATTTTTATAGGATTTAAAAGGCAAATGAATAAAAGAATAATTACAAATCTATGTTAATGGGCATGCAATATACAAAGACGTAATCAATGAGCGTAATAATATATAAGAAGAGGATGGAGATTAAAAGGAGCAGAGTGTTGGTATATTACTGAAACTACATTGGTATTATTCAAATTAGTTTGTTAGGAGTTTAGAATGTTAATTGTAATTAAAATGGTAAATAATAAAAGTAACTAAAACATATACAGGAAAGAAAAGGAAAAAGGTATCAAAAAAGAACACTACCAAAAATTAACTTATTCGTGTTTTATTACTTAGACACAAAAATTTAAAAACACATAGTTGTTATTGGCCGAACTATAAACACCCCTCCACAGACCCTCCTGCCACTATTCATATGTTGAAGCCCTAAACCCCAGTATCTCACAATGTGACTACATTTGAAGATAGGGTCTTTAACAAGGTAATTAAATTAATGAGGGCAGTAAGGTAGGCCTTAATCCAATCTGACTGGTGTCCTTATAAGAAGACATTAGGACACACAGAGACACTCCAGAGGTACATATGTACACAGAAACCACCACGCAAAGAGGCAGAAAGAGGGTAGCCATCTGCAGGCCAAGAAGCGAGGCCTCTGAAGGAATCAAGGTATCAACACTTTGATCTGGGACTCCAACACTGTGAGAAAATAAATCTTTGTTGTTAAGCCACCTAGTCTCTGAAATTGTTAAGACTGCCCTAGCAAACTAATATTGAACTTATTCATAATCATATATTATTCTGTATTATTTATTTCTATCACACTTTTTTTTAAAAAACGTAACCACAGTTGGATTAAACATTTTACCAATATTTAATTAAAAAGAACAAAGGCATGCTTCTTTTTGCCTATGAAATACTAAAATATTTTTACTTTTATGTTTCCTTTCCATACTTGACTAGAGCCATTAGGTCAATCCTTCTTGTATGTGTGGTAAAACTTAATACAGTCAAAGGCAAAATCCACTGTGACTTATACCTCTGATGCATCAAGCCCACATTCTTCGTGTCAGTCCAATGCGATGACATTAAGCTAAATATCCTCTCAACAAAAGCATGTAAACATAGAATACTTAGGATTTTAGTCACTATCAATAATAGGTGTTTAGATATATGAATTAGTTTATAGTTCTATAAAAATATCCATCTACCTTTTAGCTAAATGCAAGTTTTGGCATTCCAGCTCCTTATGAATCATATCCCTTGTGTTTACAGATTCATTATATAGGCTTACCAATGTTCAAAATGTCCATCATTTTAAAACACTTTGAAAGACATTGGCTATCATCCTAACTGAAATTTCTCTTTCTTGCAGAAATGGTTTTAAAACACCTGAATCTGAATTTCTGATGTCAAAACTGGATTCCAAGTAAGTTACACTTTTAGTAAAGAAACTGAAAAAAAGTTTTATTTAACCTCATTGCTCTTTTCTGTGACTTTTTTACTTGAGTTCTGAAGCACTCTTAATATATAAAAATGAGCCATTTGGGCCAGGTACAATGGTTCGCATCTATAATCCTCACACTTTGGGAGGCCAAGGCAAGAGGATCACTTGAGGCCAAAAGTTCAAGACCAATATGGACAACATACAGAGACCCTGTCTCTACAACAAATAAATTAGCCAGGTATGGCAGGGTGTGCCTGTAGTCCTAGCTACTCAGGAGATGGAGGAAGGAGGATCCTTTGAGCCCAGCAGTTCAAGGCTGGAGTGAGCTAGATCCCACCACTACATTCCAGCCTAGGCAACAGAGCGAGAGATTCTGTCTCAAAAAAATAAATAAATAATAAATAAATTAATTAATAAAATTATTTGTATATTTTTTTGGTATGTGTTTTTTCTAGCCTACTTGTGGCCTCTTCAAAAATAGAAACAGGCCAGGAACAATGGCTCATGCCTATAATCCCAGCACTTTGGAAGGCCGAGGTGGGTGGATCAAGAGGTCAAGAGATTGAGACCATCCTGGCCAACATGGTGAAACCCCATCTCTACTAAAAATACAAAAATTAGCTGGGCATGGTGGCATACGCCTATAGTCCCAGCTACTTGGGAGGCTGAGGCAGGAGAATCACTTGAACCCGGGAGGCAGAGGTTGCAGTGAGCAGAGATCGCACCACTGCACTCCAGCCTGGCAATAGAGTGAGACTCCGTCTTGAAACAAACAAACAAAAAACAAAACAAACAAACAAAAAAAAACAGAAACAGCATAAAAATTTTTGTTTTACTATAATCTTGTTTTTCCATTCTCATTCTCAATGTACTGCCAAATCAGAGACGGGCATACCTTTGGTCCCATATTTTGTTAATATTGTACTGCAGGGCATCTATGTCCAGCAACAACAATAGCCATCTTTTAGGCACATATTCAAGGAAGTCATTTTCTTCCATTTCTTTTTTTTTTTTTTTTTCTAGAGACAGGGTCTCACTATGTTGCCCAGGCTGGTCTCAAACTACTCGACTCAAGCAATCCTCCTAACTTAGCCTCTCAAAATGCTGGGATTACAGGCATGAGTCACAATGCCGGCTTTTTTCCATTTCTTTCAAGTCAAAAGTCACATTAAGTGCTTCTATACATTTTTTAAAAACTGACAAAGTAACCAAAAGTGTTCGTTAAGAAAGCATCAATTATCAAACTTAAGCAAGTTATATCCCTTTTTAGCAGTGTTACATACATGCTATGCAGGATATTGAGCAGATAAGAACTTTTCACTTTCATTAGTAAGAAGTTCAGACCAAATGAAATTTACCAAAATTTACATTTGTACTGTGTATCAAATAAATCTAGAATTGTATTTGGACAAGGTACCAACCATATTTGTTTTTGTTGCCTATGGTTTCATTAAAATCTTCAAAAACATGATTTGACATATCAAAACACCTAAGAGCTTTGGGGACATTTTCTTGTTGACATAATTTGCTGTATCACTTGATACATGAAAGTACTATTACTAGTAAGATCTGACAGAATAAGTTACCCAAAACTTCAAATTCCTTTTATTATCTTGCTAAAGACAGGAACAAATAAACCACTACTAGAATACGTTGTTAATATGAATGTGAAATATTGTAAAAAAGTGCAAAAGAATAAAAGTAGGCAATGACTGTTTTATTATGAGACTAATATCAGGGAGAAAGCTGAGGGAGAACTTAATTATATATACAATAAACTTTTAGAAGGCAGAAACTGATGAAGATCCCCAAGAAAGGAGACAATTTATTAGTGAACAGCTAATAGCCTCCCGGTATTAGTTCATTTTCACACTACTGTAAAGAACTGCCTGAGACTGGGTAATTTGTAAAGAAAAAAGGTTTACTTGACTCACAGTTTAGCATGTCTGGAAAGGCCTCTGAAAACTTATAATCATGGCAGAAGGCAAAGGAGAAGAAAGGCACCTTCTTTACAAGGCAGCAAGAATGGGAAATGCCGAGCAAAGGGGTAAGAGCCCCTTGTAAAGCCATCAGATCTTGTGAGAACTCACTCACTATCAGAACAGCATGAAGGAAACTGCCCCCATGACTCAATTACCTCCACCTGGTCTCTTCCTCGGCATGTGGGGATTAGAGATTACAATTCAAGATGAGATTTCGGTGGGGACACAAAGCCTAACCATATCACCCCCAGTTCTAGTAGGAGAAAAGACTAAAAACTGCAAAATGCAAAATGTGCCTTGATAAATTAAGGCTTTAGTAAATCATCCTTTTTTTTTTCTTTTTTTTTTTTGAGATGGAGTCTCACTCTGTTGCCCAGGCTGGAGTGCAGTGGCATGATCTTGGCCCACTGCAACCTCTACCGCTCAGGTTCAAGCAATTCTCTGGCCTCAGCCTCCCAAGTAGCTGGGATTAGAGACATATGCCATCATATCTGGCTAATTTTTGTATTTTTTTAGTAGAGATGGGGTTTCACCATCTTGGCCAGGCTGATCTGGATCTCCTGACCTCAAGTGATCCGTCCACCTCAGCTCCCCAAAGTGCTGGGATTACAGGCGTGAGCCACCGTGCCCAGCCGTAAATCATCCTTTTTCTATTACTCTGGAAGTTCATAAAGTGACCATCAGGATGTTTTACCAAAAACAATACAAATCAATTGACCAATACAAAGACTCAGGCCACTTCATATTAATGACCACCTTAAAGATTCATTTTTATAAAATATTTGAAAACTATGATTAAATCTGAGCTTGAAATTATGTGGAATAATCATACTATATGTCTAAATCAACTAAGAGTTACTTGAAAAGAAATCATTCTGGATTTTTTTTGTCAATTTTCCACTTCTCCAGTTCTTGAAGTTAATGAGAATTCAAAAGGAAAGCATTAATCAATAAAAAAGAAAAAGAAATCTAGTGTAGCAGAACTGACACATGATTGCAATGAGCAGAATTTTGAGCTAGCTTCAAAATGCAGAGGTAAAAACCAGAGGTATGTAAAACTTGTTCATATCTTTCAAAGCTGGAAGATTAAACAGATCACTAACCTCTCAATCAAGATTAGGTTAAGCTGGTAACTCAAAGAGTATATGCCTGAGGGAAGGAGCCAAGATGGCCAAATAGGAACAACTCCGGTCTACAGCTCCCAGCGTGAGTGACGCAAAAGACAGGTGATTTCTGCATTTCCATCTGAGCTTTGAAGACAGTAGTGGTTCTCCCAGCACGCATCTGGAGATCTGAGAACGGGCAGACTGCCTCCTGAAGTGGGTCCCTGACCCCTGACCCCCGAGCAGCCTAACTGGGAGACACCCCCAAGTAGGGGCAGACTGACACCTCACACAGCCGGGTACTCCTCTGAGACAAAACTTTCAGAGGAACGATCAGGCAGCAGCATTCGCAGTTCAGGAAAATCCACTGTTATGCAGCCTCTGCTGCTGATACCCAGGCAAACAGGGTCTGGAGTAGACCTCTAGCAAACTCCAACAGACCTGCAGCTGAGGGTCCTATCTGGTAGAAGGAAAACTAACAAACAGAAAGGACATCCACACCAACAACCCATCTGTACATCACCATCATCAAAGACCAAAAGCAGATAAAACCACAAAGATGGGGAAAAAATAGAGCAGAAAAACTGGAAATTCTAAAAAGCAGAGCACCTCTCCTCCTCCAAAGGAACGCAGTTCCTCACCAGCAACGGAACAAAGATGGACGGAGAATGACTGACGAGTTGAGAGAAGGCTTCAGGTGATCAAACTACTCCGATTTACAGGAGGAAATTCAAACCAAAGGCAAAGAAGTTAAAAACTTTGAAAAAAATTTAGACGAATGTATAACTAGAATAACAATACAGAGAAGTGCTTAAAGGAGCTGATGGAGCTGAAAGCCAAGGCTAGAGAACTACGTGAAGAATGCAGAAGCCTCAGGAGCCGATGCGATCAACTGGAAGAAAGGGTATCAGTGATGGAAGATGACATGACTGAAATGAAGCGAGAAGGGAAGTTTAGAGAAAAAAGAATAAAAAGAAACGAACAAAGCCTCCAAGAAATATGGGACTATGTGAAAAAACCAAATCTACGTCTGACTGGTGTATCTGAAAGTGACAGGGAGAATGGAACCAAGTTGGAAAACACTCTGCAGGATATTATCCAGGAGAACTTCCCCAATCTAGCAAGGCAGGCCAACATTCAGATTCAGGAAATACAGAGAATGCCACAAAGATACTCCTTGAGAAGAGCAACTCCAAGACACATAATTGTCAGGTTCACTAAAGTTGAAATGAAGGAAAAAATGTTAAGGGCAGCCAGAGAGAAAGGTCAGGTTACCCACAAAGGGAAGCCCATCAGACTAACAGCTTATCTCTTGGCAGAAACTCTACAAGCCAGAAGAGAGTGAGGTCCGATATTCAACATTCTTAAAGAGAAGAATTTTCAACCCAGAATTTCATATCCAGCCAAACTAAGCTTCATAAGTGAAGGAGAAATAAAATCCTTTACAGACAAGCAAATGCTGAGAGATTTTGTCACCACCAGGCCTGCCCTAAAAGAGCTCCTAAAGGAAGCACTAAACATGTAAAGGAACAACCAGTACCAGCCACTGCAAAATCATGCCGAATTGTAAAGATCATCGAGGCTAGGAAGAAACTGCATCAACTAACGAGCAAAATAACCAGCTAACATCATAATGACAGGATCAAATTCACACATAACAATATTAACTTTAAATGTAAATGGACTAAATGCTCCAATTAAAGACACAGACTGGCAAACTGGATAAACAGTCAAGACCCATCAGTGTGTTGTATTCAGGAAACCCATCTCACGTGCGGAGACACATATAGGCACCAAATAAAGGGATGGAGGAAGATCTACCAAGCAAATGGAAAACAAAAAAAGGCAGGGGTTGCAATCCTAGTCTCGGATAAAACAGACTTTAAACCAACAAAGATCAAAAGAGACAAAGAAGGCCATTACATAATGGTAAAGGGATCAATTCAACAAGAAGAGCTAACTATCCTAAATATATATGCACCCAATACAGGAGCACCCGGATTCATAAAGCAAGTCCTTAGTGACCTACAAAGAGACTTAGACTCCCACACAATAATAATGGGAGACTTTAACACCCCACTGTCAGCATTAGACAGATCAACGAGACAGAAAGTTAACAAAGATATCCAGGACTTGAACTCAGCTCTGCACCAAGTGGACCTAATAGACATCTATAGAACTCTCCACCCCAAATCAACAGAATATACATTCTTTCCAGCACCACACCACACCTATTCCAAAAGTGACCACATAGTTGGAAGTAAAGCACTCCTCAGCAAATATAAAAGAACAGAAATTATAACAAACTGTCTCTCAGACCACAGTGCAATCAAAATATAACTCAAGATTAAGGAAATCACTCAAAACCGCTCAACTACATGGAAACTGAACAACCTGCTCCTGAATGACTACTGGGTACATAATGAAATGAAGGCAGAAATAAAGATGTTCTTTGAAACCAACGAGAACAAAGACACAACATACCAGAATCTCTGGGACACATTCAAAGCAGTGTGTAGAGGGAAATTTATAGCACTAAATGCCCACAAGAGAAAGCAGGAAAGATCTAAAACTGACAACCCAACGTCACAATTAAAAGAACTACAGAAGCAAGAGCAAACATATTCAAAAGCTAGCAGAAGGCAAGAAATAACTAAGATGAGAACAGAACTGAAGGAATAGAGACACAAAAAACCCTTCAAAAAACCAATGAATCCAGGAGCTGGTTTTTTGAAAAGATCAACAAAATTGATAGACCGCTAGCAAGACTAATAAAGAAGAAAACAGAGAAGAATCAAATAGACGCAATAAAAAATGACAAAGGGGGGCTGGGCGCGGTGGCTCACGCTTGTAATCCCAGCACTTTGGGAGGCCGAGGTGGGCAAATCACGAGGTCAGGAGATGGAGACCACGGTGAAACCCCGTCTCTACTAAAATAAAAATACAAAAAATTAGCCAGGCGTGGTGGCGGGTGCCTGTAGTCCCAGCTACTCGGAGAGGCTGAGGCAGGAGAATGGCGTGAACCCGGGAGGCGGAGGTTGTAGTGAGCGGAGATTGCACCACTGCACTCCAGCCTGGGTGACAGAGCGAGACTCCGTCTCAAAAAAAAAAAAAAAAAAAAATGACAAAGGGGATATCGCCACCGATCCCACAGAAATACAAACTACCATCAGAGAATACTATAAACACCTCTACACAAATAAACTAGAAAATCTAGAAGAAATGGATAAATTCCTCGACACATACACCCTCCCAAGACTAAACCAGGAAGAAGTTGAATCTCTGAATACACCAATAACAGGCTCTGAAATTGAGGCAATAATTAATAGCTTACCAATCAAAAAGAGTCCAGGACCAGATGGATTCACAGCCGAATTCTACCAGAGGTACAAGGAGGAGCTGGTACCATTCCTTCTGAAACTACTCCAATCAACAGAAAAACAGGGAATCCTCCCTAACTCATTTTATGAGGCCAGCATCATCCTGATACCAAAGCCTGGCAGAGACACAACAAAAAAAGAGAATTTTAGACCAATATCCTTGATGAACATTGATGCAAAAATCCTCAATAAAATACTGGCAAACCGAATCCAGCAGCACATCAAAAAGCTTATCCACCATGATTTTTGATGTGCTCGATAAGCACATCAAAAAGCTTATCCAGCACATCAAAAAGCTTATCCACCATGGGCTTCATCCCTGGGATGCAAAGCTCGTTCAACATACGAAAATCAATAAACGTAATCCAGCATATAAACAGAACCAAAGACAAAAACCACATGATTATCTCAATAGATGCAGAAAAGGCCTTTGACAAAATTCAACAACCCTTCATGCTAAAAACTCTCAATAAATTAGGTATTGATGGGACGTATCTCAAAGTAATAAGAGCTATCTATGACAAACCCACAGCCAATATCATACTGAATGGGCAAAAACTGGAAGCATTCCCTTTGAAAACTGGCACAAGACAGGGATGCCCTCTTTCACCACTACTATTCAACATAGTGTTGGAAGTTCTGGCCAGGGCAATCAGGCAGGAGAAGGAAACAATGGGTATTCAATTAGGAAAAGTGGAAGTCAAATTGTCCCTGTTTGCAGATGTCATGATTGTATATCTAGAAAACCCCATCGTCTCAGCCCAAAATCTCCTTAAGCTGATAAGCAACTTCAGCAAAGTCTCAGGATACAAAATCAATGTACAAAAATCACAAGCATTCCTATACACCAATAACAGACAAACAGAGAGCCAAATCATGAGTGAACTCCCATTCACAATTGCTTCAAAGAGAATAAAATACCTAGGAATCCAACTCACAAGGGATGTGAAGGACCTCTTCAAGGAGAACTACAAACCACTGCTCAACGAAATGAAAGAGGATACAAACAAATGGAAAAACATTCCATGTTCATGGGTTGGAAGAACCAATATCGTGAAAATGGCCATACTGCCCAAGGTAATTTATAGATTCAATGCCACCCCCATCCAGCTACCAATGACTTTCTTCACAGAATTGGGAAAAAAACTACTTTAAAGTTCATATGGAACCAAAAAAGAGCCCGCATTTCCAAGTCAATCCTAAGCCAAAAGAACAAAGCTGGAGGCATCACACTACCTGACTTCAAACTATACTACAAGGCTACAGTAACCAAAACAGCATGGTACTGGTTCCAAAACAGAGATATAGATCAATGGAACAGAACAGAGCCCTCAGAAATAATGCCGCCTATCTACAACTATCTGATCTTTGACAAACCTGACAAACACAAGAAATGGGGAAAGGATTCCCTATTTAATAAATGGTGCTGGGAAAACTGGTTAGCCATATTTGAAAGCTGAAACTGGATCCCTTCCTTACACCTTATACAAAAATTAATTCAAGATGGATTAAAGACTTACATGTTAGACCTAAAACCATAAAAACCCTAGAAGAAAACCTAGGCAATACCATTCAGGACATAGGCGTGGGCAAGGACTTCATGTCTAAAACACCAAAAGCAATGGCAACAAAAGCCAAATTGACAAATGCGATCTAATTAAACTAAAGAGCTTCTGCACAGCAAAAGAAACTACCATCACAGTGAACAGGCAACCTACAAAATGGGAAAAAATTTTTGCAACCTACTCATCTGACAAAGGGCTAATATCCAGAATCTACAATGAACTCAAACAAATTTACAAGAAAAAAACAAACAACCCCATCAAAAAGTGGGCGAAGGACATGAATAGACACTTCTCAGAAGAAGACATTTATGCAGCCAAAAAACACATGAAAAAATGCTCATCATCACTGGCCATCAGAGACATGAAAATCAAAACCACAGTGAGATACCATCTCACACCAGTTAGAATGGCAATCATTAAAAAGTCAGGAAACAACAGGTGCTGGAGAGGATATGGAGAAATAGGAACATTTTTACACTGTTGGTGGGACTGTAAACTAGTTCAACCATTGTGGAAGTCAGTGTGGCGATTCCTCAGGGATCTAGAACTAGAAATACCATTTGACCCAGCCATCCCATTACTAGGTATATACCCAAAGGATTATAAATCATGCTGCTACAAAGACACATGCACACGTATGTTTGTTGTGGCACTATTCACAATAGCAAAGACTTGGAACCAACCCAAATGTCCAACAACAATAGACTGGATTAAGAAAATGTGGCACATATACACCATGGAATACTGTGCAGCCATAAAAAATGATGAGTTCACGTCCTTTGTAAGGACATGGATGACACTGGAAATCACCATTCTCAGTAAACTATCGCAAGGACAAAAAACCAAACACCGCATGTTCTCACTGATAGGTGGGAATTGAACAATGAGAACACATGGACACAGGAAGGGGAACATCACACTCCAGGGACTGTTGTGGGGTGGGGGAAGGGGGGAGGAATAGCATTAGGAGATATACCTAATGCTAAATGACAAGTTAATGGGTGCAGCACACCAACATGGCACATGTATACATATGTAACAAACCTGCACATTGTGCACATGTACCCTAAAACTTAAAGTATAATAATAAAATAAAATAAAGAGTATATGCCTAATGGGTTTATTCAATTACTCATTGGAAGATATGGGAATAGAGACAGATATATAGATTTATAAAAGATATACACCGGTATAGATATATAGATGCATATACATATCTACCAACATATATGTCTATACATAGATATTTACATATGAATATATGAATATATATTTATGTATATAGATATCTATATATAATACAGAGCAATTTCTACTATCTTGTGGCAGAAATGTCCTTTCTAAGGAGGACATGCAGGAAATGAAGAAGCCATAAAGTTTAATTACGTTAAGAGCTTTGAAAGTTACATTAAGAACTAAGGCACAGTAAAAGACACTGTAAGAGTTAATGTACACATAACAAAAAATAAATACTTTCAACTTATAAAATAAAAAGGAATACTATCTATAAAATATGAAGAATTTCTACAAATCTGTAACACATGAAAAATTATAAAATGATAGTGAAACAATTTAAGAAGAAACACAAATGAACAATAAACATATTAAAAGTTCAAGCTTACAAATAACCAAAGAAATACCAATTAAAATAACTTTTGATTAGATGTGCAATGACTACTAAAATCCCAATTCAAATGAACAAAACTATTCTACAGCAACACAATATAAATGGAAACAATTATGCAAAATAGACATGGGTCTAGAATCATTTTGAATCCTTTTAACTTTTAAAATAATTAACCAACCTGAGCCACTTTAATTGAATTCTGGGTAGAGCCACCAGCATGATATTCAACTTTGAATTTTTTCACGAGTTCATCAAACCTATAAGGAAATCACAGTAGAAAAGAGTAAGTTACTTTCTGTGAATTGCCACAAAGTAAACTTTTCTGAGAAGAGTATTAAAACACAAATAGTAAAATTTTTAAATTGTTTAAGTATGTTGAATAAATGAATTGAAATACCTTATAACAAAAATACTAAATTTCCACATTTAAGAAATGTTTTCCATAAGTGTACAACTATAAGAAATTAAGAATTTAAAACAGACTGTCCATAATTAGCCATTAAACAGAAAGTAAAAGTAATAATTAATAGATTGCCAAACGGAGGTCACGTGGCAAATCGGTTAAGTCAAAATCAGAATCCCAGTCTCAGAAATACTTGTTACTACAAACAAACAGAAATCAGGTGTATTTCTCCTCATTCCAGACAATTACTAAGAGAGTTTTCTATAGAAACTAAACAAAATTTCACTTAATGTTACCCTTGGAATCAGTTCAAGAAGTATGAAAATTATAAGACCTTACACTTCAAAAGAGATGAAGTATATGTTCATTTCCTCTTCCACATCTTATTAAACATCAAAAATATGTTTTATATATAAGAATAAACAAAAGTATAACAGCACTGCCTGTAAAGCAAGGAAAGAAAGATGCCACAAACAGACCTATCTAATTATATGAAAAGATGCAGCTAGAGAATGATACGGTTTGTATACACTAACTTAACAATTACTGAAAAATTTTTGAAAAATCAATAGTTGGATGGATTACCTGAGCAATCAAATATGCATGGGTAAAAACTAAGATAAAAACAGAAAAGTTGAAATTTTTAAAAAGACCAAAAAAGTAGACAGAAAATATAAGAAATTAAAAATATGAAATAAAAATTAAAAGGTTCAGAGAATTTATTAGGTAGTCCGAGATCTATTTAACAGGAAATACAGAAAGGGAAAATAGAGATTATGAAGAGTAACAGAGAAATGTTGGAAAAAAAAAAAAGGTGAAACATAAATATGGTCAGATTTTTCCAAACATCAAGCAGTTTTACAAGGGATTAGGGACTAGGACCCCATACTTGGACACATCTTGTTTAATCTCTCATATTAAGATAAAACCCTAAAAGCATATAATGTGAAAAATAATAATTACCTTAAAAGGAATAAAAATCAGACTAATACTTAACTTCTCAAAGAATACCGGATGCTAAAAATATAATGGAGTAATGTATTCTATGCTGAGAAGCGAGGAAATTTTTGAAATTAGAAATTTTCAATATGTACTCAAATTATCAGGTTAATAAGGCAAAGTAATATTTAATAATCCTTTATCCTATGTGGAAAAAATTACTAAGGAGATGTGCCAACCTCTCCCCCCACCAAAAAAAACAGAAGAAAGATGGAATGAGGTTAAAAGAAAAGTAGAGTGGTGTATGACTTTGAAAAAGAGAGCCATAAAAAAGTTAAAAGCGCCCATCATACATTATTGCATGCAAAGTTCTCCCTTTCATGGAGAAGACTCCATAAATATTTCAAATTTTAAAAATCAAGTTTTTAAAAAGGTTTTAAATATATTGTTGAAGTCATAAAGTCAATCAATAAAAAATCAAACTAAAGCAAATATAAGGAAGAATAAAAAGGCAAAACAGTGTAAGTGCACTACATTCTTCATCTTCCAGTACAGAGTTCACAGACATTGTATAAATTTGTTAATTAAAAATAAGCATAAATTCATTATTTAGACTTATAATGGTAAGCTAAAAACATTAATTTTTTTTTTTTTTGGAGACAGAATCTTCGTTTGTCACCCAGGCTGGAGTGCAGTGGCACAAACATAGCTCAATGCAGCCTCCACCTCCTGGGCTCAAGGGGTCCTCCCGCTTCAGTCCCCTAAATAGCTGGAAATACAGGCATGCACCACCACTTGGCTAATTTTTTTGTATTTTTTTTCTGTAGAGACAGGCTTCACCACGTTGCCCGGGCAGATCTCGAACTCCTGAGCTCAGGCAATCCTCCCACCTCAGCCTCCCAAAGTGCTAGGATTACAGGTGTGAGCCATGGAGCCAGGCCCCTGAAAACATTAACTGTTAACAGTATTTGCATCTCTATGGAGTTGATATAAAAGGATTTTTTTTTTACTGGTGTTTATAGTTTACTTTTGTTTTTTATAAATTTCTCTAGGATAAGTAAAATAAATGTGCAAATTTTAAAAAATGAATGTCTTGGTGCTGTAAATTCTTAGAAACTTTCTGTTCTAAAAAAAAAAAGTGAATGTCTGTGTAACCACTAACCAGGTTAAGAAAAAAAACACTGGACTGACTTAGAAACCCCAGTATCTTATAACTATCTCTCATATATAATATATACATATATATACACACATATATATACATACACACACACACACACACACACACACACACACACTCTCTCTCTCTCTCTCTCTATCTACAAGTGTCCTTACCCTGTTGTTCTTCATGAGTGCTTTGGTCGTTCTTGGTTTTTTGCACTCCATGTAAGTTTACAACTAGTTGTCAAACTCCAAAAACCAACTTGTTAGGATTTTTTTTTTGAGACAGAGTCTCGCTCTGTTGCCAGGCTGGAGTGCAGTGGCGCGATCTCGGCTCACTGCAGCCTCCAACTCCCTGGTTCAAGCGATTCTCCTGCCTCAGCCTCCCAAGCAGCTGGGACTACAGGCGCATCCCACCATGCCCAGCTAATTTTTCTATTTTAGTAGAGATGGGGTTTCACCATGTTGGCCAGGATGGTCTCCATCTCTTGACCTCGTGATCTGCCTGCCTCAGACTCCCAAAGTGCTGGGATTACAGGTGTGAGCCACCACGCCCAGCCCAACTTGTTAGGATTTTAACAGTGATTGCACTAATTATCTATATCTATGCTGGGAAAAGTGATATATTTCCAATATTAAATCATCTAATCCATGATTACAGTATCTCTCAAAGTTTCATAATGTTTGCCACAAAGCCTCCACATCTTTTATTCTGATCACTACTTCATACTTCCTATGTTTTAATACTATTATGATATTGTTTAAACTTAATTTTTATTTGTGGCTGATATTTAGAAACATTCTTTATATCAATTTTTTCCAGCCAAGTTTCCAATATTTAATTAACTCCAATGATTTATGTGTTTTTAATAAACTAAACATAATTATCATTTGTGAATAAGGACAATTTTTTCCTCCCCTTTCTTGTGTTAGTACAGAGACTACAAGCTCTAGCATAATATAAATAGAGAATAAATAATAGTAGGTGGAAATGGGCAAATTTAGTCTTGTTCTGAATTTTGGCCTGAGAAATCCTGATGAATAGCAGAATTAGTTAATTTCCCAAAATTAGAAGTCTTCGAATAAGTGTTTAATTTTCCACCTTGATGTAGTTTTACTATATGTATGTGTTGCTTCTACTTAAGTGTTAAACATTTTTAAATGTTACAGATTTAAAATAGATTTATGTCTATTGATAGGTATTTTCCATGTTATTTCAAATGAGAAGTGTTAATTTATGAAAACTTATGCACAATGTAATCTTTTTGTGTAAACAAGATTACCCAATATACATGTCTACTGAAAAGAACCTGGAAGAATACAACCAAGGTATTAACAGTAGTTATCGCCAAATTAGGAACAATTATGGCTCTTTTATTCATCTGTTTAGATTGTGCAATAAGCATATAAACTGTTTTATAATGAAAAATCAACTTCATTTTATAATAAAAGAACATAGCAATTTTCCATACAATTATTTTAAAAGAACCATATACAGAACAAAGCTGAATAAAAAACAAGAGCAGAGAAAGAAGTGATTCTGAACAAAAAAGTCAGGGAAAGTTTAACATCTGAATTGAAATCTGACAGTTAAGGGAGAAAAAAAAAATTCAGGGTTGAGGGTAAAACAATAAACATGACGTATTCAGAAAAACCAGTTAAACACAGACTAAAATGCAGGTCAAAATCAAAGTAGTAAAAACTGACAAAGAAAAGGTAACTGTCAGGCTAATAGGTGTAGACATTATTCTGAAGGCTACTAGAAATTATTAAACTCTATTTAGCAATAGTGTGAAAAGCAGACTTTTTAAAAATGATGATAACACTGGACAGAGGAAAGATAAGCAGACCACTGCCTTTAGAATAGCTCATATGAAAGACAGGATAGAGAGACGAGACCAAGGTAAGGAATCATTCCGAAGTTGAAGACACAGGATGTGATAAAGAAGTGCAAGTGTGGAAGAGGGATGATAATTCTGAGGTTGCTAGTTTGGATAACCAGTTGGATGGTGTTAGAAAAGAAATACAGGAGAGAAGAAAACTCATAAGAAGGAAAAGGAACTCCTAAGTAGCCAACTAACAAACCAAGAAATATTTATCTTTAGGAGACTGATTGTACTGTGGCAAGACTAACAGGTGTTTAAGGATGAAAGAGTTTATGATATCATTACATTTTATGGGAAACTTCTATATATTTTCCTTACATGACTTTTCCCATAGGAAATAAAGTATGGGAATTTTCGTAATTTATAGATTCCTTCTTACTTTCTCCTTTTGGTTGACATTCTTTGTCTGAATGGGGTGGCCATATAAACACCTCAATCAAAAGCCTGACAGAATTGGAAGGACAGTACCTGATCCATTTTTCCACCACAAGCCTACTATAGTAATTATCATTGGAAGAAATTTAATAAACTTTGTAATATTATAATTATTTATAAGTTACATTATTACAGGAAAAAATTATAACAAAGATATGAATATAGTAATATTAAACAAATGTACAAAAATGACATTAAAAATAAGCAAATTAAGATAAAGTTGAAAGAACACAAAATATAAGACATGAACAGCTTATGAAAGCTGAAATATAATATGGGATGTCCTTATACTAACTGTTCAACAAAATGATCAATAAATTCATTCGCTATAATTATTTTGTCTTTAAAAATTAATTTACTGTCCTCCCACCTGTCTAAAACACAGGTCTAGGACCTCTGTGACTTTTTCTTTTCAAGAGTGATGGTGTTTGTTACTGATCTACACTTCATACACCCCTCTCCCTTTTTTCAGTCTCTTAAACCTCCCCACTACCTCTGCTCTCCAAATATACAGACAAAGCAGCAGAATAAATGTTGGAATATGATGTTTATAACTCTGCTTATAAGAGATTTGAATTCTTACTATGTTCTGTCTCCTAGCAATTCTGAAGGTACAGCTTATTTGTGACTTTAATTGTATCTGTTGTTTTGAGGAAGATAAGAAAATTTAGATTCATTATCCTCTAAGTTCAGTTTAAATGGCTTTTGATGGTATAAGTGGCAGCCTAAAAACTAGAAGATCAACACAGCAATCAAGGATATATTAAGACCGTGTAAAATAAAAATAGAAATATGTAGAATTAAATACCTTGTGGTTGGAAACTAAATGAATTAAACAAAAGGCAACTATTGTAAGTTATATTTAGGATGCATCTAGAAAATGTATCCTGAAAAGTTAGAAAAACAATAGAAAAAGTGAAGAGAACAATAAGGAATACAAAAGGGAGAGAAGAAATTTTAAAACACAAATAGCACTGTAATTTTTAATGTGTCATTTTCTCCTTATCTAACACGAAGCAATAAAAAAGACTTCATGATTATACCCTTCAACATAGAATCATTTATTCCTATATGAATAAAAGTACTTATAAATAAGATATAAGAAGAATTATGAACAGGAAAATGTCCACAAAACCAACACTTCATAATTTCTAGTTCTACCTAAGGGCAATTGCTTTCCATTTTCACAGAAACTAAAGCCACTAAGTTATTTCAAACTCAGGGGAAAGGGGGGGGTAGGAGGGAAGGAGAGAGAGAGCGAGTGAGCATTATGAGAGTGTGTGTGCGCTCAGCATATTATTAGGAGAAGAAAGAAGACCTCACGTGTTAACATCAGCACAGCATAAAAACAACATTAACAATTTTTGAACATTTCATAGATTGATGTATGAAGAATAGGACATGTGATTAAAATCTTTACAGTGAAATTCCAAAAATTTAACTTCCTTAAGAAAGCATTCATAACTGCCAAGTAGAATTTCTGATGAAGTTCTTCCTTAAACTTCTCATCTAAACAAATAATTAAAAACATAAGTAATTCTAAACAGGTTATACTTATTAAGATCAAATGTTAATAGAATAACACAGGGGGAAATCGACAGGCAAACTGTAAAATTCAAAGCTTTGAAATCTTTTACCACAAATGTTTGGTGAGGTTTTAAGAAAATCAAGTGTCAGTTTGCTAAAAGCCAAAATAACATTTTCCACATGTGTTTATATTTAAGCATATTTTTAAAAGATGGAAAAAGTAACAGTTATTCAAAACTAAGGTTAAGCTATTAGTTCATAAGGATCGTAATTTAAAGACATTTCTTGAACCTCCAATTTTATTTTTTTGATAAGAAAGCAATTTTAAGCATGTATTGCTTAGATAAGCCCTTATTCAACTCTAATATGTTTAAAGGTTTAATTATTCCCATTTATAACTCTGAACATGAAGATCATTGTACCTAAGATAATCAAATATACTGCTGAAAAGCATTTTGTATATAAGTATAGATGATTAAAATAAAATGAATTATTCCTAAATTTAGATGCATGATATGTGCATTAGGTTTCTACCCATTGTAAGAACACAATAAAATTTCACTAAACCAATTTATGATTTTCATTAAATAGTAACTGGTTGACATTTAGTTTTAAATCATAAAAAGTCATATGTAAGCAAAAGAAAAATACTGCAGGACAGTGGTTCTCAAAATTAGATGGGTAATCTCATGGCAAACCTAGAGCATCACCTACACGTCCACAGGCAGGTACTTCCAAAACACAAATTATACACTCCACCTCCCTTACTGGTTTGCTTTCAGCTGTTATTTCTACCAGAGTCCATGGTTTATAATGGGCCTGAGTTTCTCTGACCATAGAAATATTCCAGAAACATATGTAATAGATAATAGAGTAGTTAAGCAATAACTAGCTAATCATTTCTCTCTACCAAACTTCAAAAAATATCACTCATTGGAAATAAACACCTAAAATCTCTTATCAAAACATAACATATGGAACTTCCGATTCTGGGTAGCATATACTGCATTACAGCCAACATTCCTATTGATGACACCTAGGAAGGCCATATAAATCATAAGTCACACTGTTAATGGTACCAAAGAGCTCTGAAGCAACAAGGACAAAGTGGATAAATTTCCAGAGAGGTGAGACTTGTTCACAGGGGCAGGCCAGAACTGGCAGCTTTTTGTTCCACCTGCCAACATTTGCAGCCAGAAGCATGAAGACAGAGAAACAAAATTTGACATTTTCCAAACCTAAAACACACAGCTAGTTTGCCCCAAAACACATTTGTTGAATTCTGAAACTGAATGCTAAGTTAAAGAGGTTAACCAAAATAGTTCCAAAAGCAGAAAGTTCTCTGAGTCTAGCAGTGCTTACAAAGACAGGACAAGAAAAGAGCAACTAAAAACATAATAGGCAAAAAATGAAAGCCCTAGAAGGAGTGGAGAATAAAAGTAAGGATCCGTGGCACATTTCCACTGGGGTTTGGGGGGAAGGATATACTTATACTGGTTACATGTGGAACCTGAAAATTCACACTTTGTGCTTAGCAGAAGATGATGATAAGGAAGGGGGCAATAGGGGGAAAACAGTAGGGATTTTAGCAATTACATAAGGCTGAAGTAATAACATTGGAAACTGAAAACCTAAAACAAAAGATCATTTTCCCCTCTGACATAATTGCCAAATTTTGAAGGCAGAAAGAAATTAAGCTAGAAACCTCTGAATTAAGCTGGAAACCTCTGAGGTCAGTTTGGTACCCTCATTCTGGTGGACTGTTTCAGAGCTGAGACCACTGGTATCAATTAAAAGTCCTAGAGGTTCAGGCTCTAGGAATAGAAGCAAATTCAGTTCAGGCTTGACTGAACTGTCAACACTGAAAAATCAACTTTCCTAGCTTAACCCTTAATTTTTATTAAGGTAATAAGCTCTCCCCTCACTCCATATCAGCCTCATACAGAAAAGAGTGAACACTCTGGTAGAAGATACAATCTGAATAATCTACAATTCGTATATAAAGTGTTGGTAAATAATAATAAACTGAAAGTTATAACAAGAGGTAAAATAATTTGACTAAAACACAAGAAAGAAAAAAGCAAGAGAAGAGTATCTGCCTACTACTTAGACACAGACATGGTTATAGTCACAGGAAGTATGTGCAAAGCTGAGAAAATAAAGTCCCAGTTCTCTGGCTGGATTACCAAAGCGGAGAGCTCCAGGGAACCACAAACTACTAGGACTCTTCAGACATCTAGAAAAAGTGCAAAGACTCAGCAAAGAAGCAGAAGATAAAGAAGATAAAATAAAAATATTAGAATTTAAAAATTCAATAACTAGAAATTTAAAACTAACTAGATGGGCTTAACAGTAAAATGAAGAAGACTGTTAAGAATCAGTATACTTAAAAATAAATCAATAAAAATTTTCCAATCTGCAGGACAGAAAAAGGATTTTTTAAAAAAATGAAAAAAGACTCAGACATATAAGACAATACTAAAAGATCTAAATTTGTGCATGAGTAACAGAAGAAAAGAAGTGCAGTGCAGAAAAAAAAAAAATGAAAAAATAATGGCTTGACCAGGCATGGTGGCTCACAACTATAATTTCAGCACTTTGGGAGGCCAAAGCAGGAGGACTGCTTGAACCCACGAGTTTGAAACCAGCCTGGGTAACATAGTGAGACCCTACTTCTACAAAAAAATAAAAATAGCCATGCATAGTGATGCATGCCTGTAGTCCCAGTTACTCAGGAAGTTGAGGCAGGAGGATCACTTCAGTCCAAGAGTTTGATGCTGTAGTGAACTGAGATTGTGCCACTGCACTGCAGCCTGAACCACAAAGCAAGACCCTGCTTCTAAAAAAGGAAAAGGAAAGGAAAGAAAGAAAAAAAAAAAAAACAATGGCTTAAAAATTTCCAAATTTGATTAATGACATACTCTTAACAGATTCAAGCTCAGAAACTCCACACAGGATAAGCAAACACAAAATCCACACTCATACACAAGAGAAGAACACAGAAAGTAGAACCCAGGGATATACCAAAATTTAAGTGGAGAAGCTGCCAGCAAAGAGGGATGGAAACAGCCACCTGTCAGAAAAAAGAGCTAAGGGAGAGATGAAGCTGTGGGAGTAAGGGAGGAAGAAAGGAAAGGAGGAAGGAGGGAAGGGGATAGGTCCAAGATGGCCAAATGCCTCACTACAGACATATAAGATCAATTTAATATCAATCTATGATTTCCTATAGTGGAGTCATCAGGGTAGGCAACATTCCTCAATGGTTAGAAGCAAAGGCTCTGGTGTCAGACAGACCTGGCTTTAATTCCATATTCATCTAATTGTATGACATAGGGCAAGTACAGCTGGCCCTCCATATCCGTATGCTCCGCATCCATGGATTCAACCAACCATAGGTTGAAAATATTTGGAAAAATATGTACTGAACATGTAAAGAGTATTTTTCCTTGACATTATTCCCTAAACAATAGAGTATAACAACTACTTACACAGCATTTACATTATATTAGGTATTATAAGTAATCTAGAAATTATTTAAAGTACATGGGAGGATATGCATATGTTATATACAAATACCACAGAATTTTATATCAGGGACTTGAGAATCCTTGGATTTTGGTATCTGAGGAAGTTCCTGGAACCAATTCCCCATGAATACCAAGGGACAATTGTAATTAAAGTTCTCTGAGATTAGGTTTCCTCATTTGTAAAACATAGCATTAAAGACTATTTCTTTTTGTGTTCCACAATATCTAAGCATAGTGCTTGATGGATAATGGGTACACAGAAAAAAAATTGATGAATGAATGGTTGAATGGACAAACTAAAGAAAGATTAAATGAGAATTGCTGCTGCTATTGTTCTTAGATTTTTAAGAACATGTACACTACCAACCTATACAAATTTTAACAAAACTAGATTTCCCTTGAATATTTTTAAAATAATTAAACATTGATTTGGTTTGTGCTTGTATCCCTGTTATAAGCACAATTTTATCCACTGTAAAAAAGAATTTCTATTCTCTGATGAAATTCTTTTTCGTGTATCCCTGTTACCTACTGCTTTTTAGAGAAATTTCACTCTAAGTCATAAATTTTCGATTAACACAGATATGATGTTACCCAGCAAGAAAAAACAAAATCAAATTTCTAAACAAGTGAGATGAAATAAGGTGCTTATACTTGCTTCCCTTGAGTATGTGTGTATATAGTGCACTATTCCACTCTTTCATTTCATTTACCTTGAACATAGTAAGCACTCAATAAATGCCATCAACTAAATTTATAATTGTGGAAAAATAACTTAGTTACTGATTTTGCAGAAAATTTTCAATTGGGCTACCACCTTAAAAAAAAAGAAGTAAATGACTGACATCTTTAATATTTTTAATTCAAACTTCCCAATACTTGTAAGACACTTGATACAAAGCATTCTCAATCCCCACTGTACTAAGTAATGAAGAAAATAATCTATTCAATAACCCACTAAACAATTAACCAAATGTTACAGCTATACAAAACAAATATGAATCACATAACAATGTAAATTCAAAAGTATACAGATATACAATATTATTTTTACATTACTGCTAATACAATTCTCATTTTGACAATACCTTTTTTTTTTTTGAGACAGAGTTTCACTCTTGTTGCCAGGCTGGAGTGCAATGGCGCCATCTCAGCTCACTGCAACCTCCGCCTCCCGGGTTCAAGCGATTCTCCTGCCTCAGCCTCCCTAGTAGCTGGGATTACAGGCACCAGCCACCACACCCAGCTAATTTTTTATATTTTTAGTAGAGATGGGTTTTCACTATGTTGGCCAGGCTGGTCTCGAACTCCTGACCTCAGGTGATCTACCCACCTCAGCCTCCCAAAGTGCTGGGATTACAGGCATGAGCCACTGCACCCAGCTTGATATTTTAAAAGCAAGGATTTTGAAAATTTATCAGAGTAGAAGCTTTATCTTATGCATGCCCTTCTAGCAAAAAAAAAAAAAAACATTAAAACCAATATGAAAAGTATTTAGATACTGGAAATACTTTCTTTCATCTTCCAAATACTACAAATAAAGAAAACCACAAGTTTGCTGAAGTTTAAAACATCTGGGGTATATCTTAAGATACTCATTTTTAAAAGCTCCATATTAAAGAATAGCCTGAAGGGTAGATGATATATCTGCTCTAAAACTGGAAGTGTGTTTTTAATCCTATTGAATATAAACAGGCTTTTTTTTTCTTAAATGGGGGAACTATAATCCAGATGCAAAGTGCCGAAAGACAAAATATTCCATAAAAGGAAACTTTAAAAATACAGACTAGCGTTCAATTTTAAAATAATCACAATAGTATGTTTTTACTGAGATATTAACAACTATAAGTGTCAATAATCCTTTTGTAACTGCTAACTGAAAAATACATAGGTGATTATCTCATTATTGTGTTTCATATCTTCTGAACAGGTTATAAATATACTTTTGTAAAAGATGTCCCCAGCTGTAAACTCTCATAAGATAAACAGAAAACTGAAGATGCATCTTTATTATGCATAAAGTTAATACTAATGTAAAAGCATGTCTCATAACAATATCATTTGCCAAAATATACATTATAGAGAAATGATATCAAGGCATGGTACATGAGATCCTTAAACTCATATTTCCCACAGAATTTAAAATAAAACTGCCTGCCATGCTTATGAATTTGAAAAAATTATTCCTGTTTTTTTTTTTTAAACAAAAACTCACACTAGACTCAGTAAAATGTGGAATATAAATTCCTTTCCTTTTTTTGAGACAGGCTCTCCCTCTGTAATGGAGGCTGGAGTGCAGTGGCACGATTTGGGCTCACTGCAACTTCCGCCTCCCAGGCTCAAGCCAACCTCCTACCTCAGTGCCACAAGTAGTTGGGACCATAGGCATGCAGCACTATAACCAGCTCATTTTAAAATATTTATTTTTGTTAAGAGATGAGGTTTTGCCATGTTGCTCAGGCTGGTTTTGAACTCCTGGACTCAAGTGAGCCACCTGCCTTGGCCTCCCAAAGTGCTGAGATTATAGGCATGCGCCACTGTGCCCAGCCTGGAATATAAATTCTTTCCAGTACAAACTGGATTTCAAAAGTAAAGCACTCGAGAAAACCATCAACAGTCCATTTGAAAGCAAAAACAGGCTGGGGGCGGTGGCTCATGCCTATAATCCTAGCACTTTGGGAGGCTGAGGTGGGCTGATTGCCTGAGCTCAGGAGTTTGAAACCAGCCCAGGGAACAAGGTGAAACCCCATCTCTACTAAAATACAAAAAATTAGCCAGGCATGGTGGTCCCACCTGTAATTACTCAGGAGGCTGAGGTGGAAGAATCGCTTGAACCCAGGAGATAGAGGTTGCAGTGAGCCAAGATCATGCCACTGCACCCCAGCCTGGTCGACAGAGCAAGACTCCATCTCAAAGAAAAAAAAAAAAAAAACAGAAAAGAAAAGAAAGCAAAAACAAGCAAACAAAAAAAGTAAAAATGCAAAGCCCTGAATTCCAAAGTCATTCAGTTACTGTAGGAGAAAAGTTTTGCAGGATAAGGGTACAGGACACACTCTGCTGATATTTAATTGCAGGTGAATCTCTTTTGTAACACTTCAAACATTTAAATTACATTATGAAGACAACTAACTTTTCTAAATTTGAGTATTTTTAGTATTTTCTAAATGCAAGAACTTTAAAATGATAATAAAAGATAGTCAACCCAATGCATAACTGGTTTCTAATTAAACATCTATTATTCTTTTAGAAGAAGATGAAGATGAGGGTCAGAAAGCTTTCTTTGTAAAAGGCCAGTTAGTAAATAGTTTGGGCTCTATGGGTAATGAGAAAAAAACCAAGGACATTATTTAGGTACTTATAAAACAAAAAACTTTTACTGACAAATTTAGGAATATTAATAACAATAAAATTTTTTATCAGGTTTAGTAATGAAAAGAATGTAATTCTTTTAGGGGAAATAACATTTCATTTAATTGGTGTTTAAAGTTACTTTTTTTTTTTTTTTTTGAGACGGAGTCTCATTCTGTCACCCAGGCTGGAGTGCAGTGGTGCAATCTGGGCTCACCGCAACCTCCGCCTCCCGGGTTCAAGCAATTCTCCCGCCTTAGCCTCCCGAGAAGCTGAGACTACAGATGCACGCCACCACACCCAGCTAATTTTTGTATTTTTAGTAGAGATGGGGATTAACCATATTGGCCAGACTGGTCTTCAACTCCTGACCTCATGATCCACCCGCCTCGGCCTCCCAAAGTGCTGGGATTACAGGTGTGAGCCACTGTGCCCAGCCAAAGTTACTGTTATCTATCAAAATTGATCACAAATATTCATCTGTTAACATTGATCTATAATAATTTCACATATTTCAACTTTGAATGTCTCCACATACAAATAGTTACTCCCAAATACTGATATAAATCCAATAGCATATGATTTAAAGTAAGCATATTTATCACTTAGAAAGCATTTATAGAATTCTATCAGAGCTTTTTCTTGATATTTCCCCTTTAGCATGTAGATTGCAGATTAATCACTTCTAATGCAACATAAGGTAGAAGCTCCTCAATTGCAGTGTTAGATGGATTTTGAAATAAAGAAGTTATCTCTGCCCTGGCATCAATATTGCTAAAACTATAGTTTGAGCCCACAAACATCTGCTACAAATGTGTGTGGAAATAGAAGTATCACTTCTTGTTTTAACTTTTGACAGAATGGGGCATTGTATATAAAGCAGCTTGACATTACTTGTGATTCAAACTACATTAGCTGCTGTCAAATAACTTTACCATAGTATAAGTTTTACATATAAGCACTGGTATGCCTCAAAATCAAGAAACCATATAAAGGCTGCCGCAGTGGCTCACACCTGTAATCCCAGCACTATGGGAAGCCAAAGTGAGTGGATAGCTTGACATTAGGAGTTTGAGACCAGGCTGGCCAACATAGTGAAATCCTGTCTCTACTAAAAATACAAAAAGCTTAGCTGGGCATGGTGGCACGAGGCTGTAGTCCCAGCTGAGGTAGGAGAATTGCTTGAACCAGGGAGGTGGAGGTCGCAGTGAGCCAAGATAGCACCACCGCACTCCAGCCTGCGTGACAGAGTGAAACCCTGTTCAGAAAAGAGAAAAGGAAGAAAGGAAGGAAGGAAGGAAGGAAGGAAGGAAGGAAGGAAGGAAGGAAGGAAGGAAGGAAGGAAGGAAGGAAAGAGAGGGGGAGAGAGAGAGAGAAAGAAAGAAAGAAACAACAACAATATCAGTATCATTAAGAAATAATGTAGTAGCCAGGGACATGATGGCTCACACCTGTAATCCCAACAGGTTGGGAGTTTGAGGCAAGAGGATCACATGAGGCCAAGAGTTCAAGACCAACCTGGAGAACATAACAAGATCCTGTTTCTAAAAAAAAGGAAGAAGAAGAAGAAAGAAAGAAAAGAAACAATATAAAGTCTTTACCAAAAGCTAATTTTCAAAGCCATTTCATGTGCAATAACAGTAGTTGAAAGAGCTTCTCCTTGTTTAGAAAAATTTGAATCTTGACCATAAGCTCAAATAACCGCAGTAATCAAACTGATGGGTGGTCAGGCAAGTCAAATATCCAGCTTAAATTTCTGATAAAAACTCACAGAACTATCTCTTCATACAGCAAATGAAGTTCACTGTTGATAATACTGGTTCAATAATGAATGATATTCAAATAATAAATCATAGATTCAAATGTTGTCTACAAAATAGCTGCTAATAAATAATACAATGAATAGCCATAGGCTTTACAACCTTATAGTTTCACAAACTTTGTAGATTTCTCCAGTTAACCCTTTTTTCTGATCCACATATATATATATTTAAAATATATATGAGCAAAAAAGTTAATTGGAGAAATCTACAAAGTTTATGATATAAATATATATAATATGTATTTTAATATATATATTTCTTTTCTTTTTTTTTTTTTTTGAGACAGTCTTGCTGTGTCACCCAGGCTAGAGTGCAGTGGCATAATCTCAGCTCACTGTATCCTCCACTTCCCAGGTTCAAGCAGTTCACCTGCCTCAGCCTCCTAAAGTAGCTGGAATTACAGGCATACGCCACCACACCCCGCTAATTTTTTTTTTTTTTTTTTTTTTTTTTTTTTTAAGTAGAGATGGTGTTTCACCATGTTGGCCAGGCTGGTCTCAAACTCCTGACCTCAAGTGATCTGCCCACCTCAGCCTCCCAAAGTGCTGGGATTACAGGCATGAGCCACTGTGCCCGGCCTCCACATATATTTTTACTACTATCAGTAGCAACACATCTTAACAGATTCTACTTCAGATTATGCTGAATTAGTGTTTTCTCAAATTTTTTGAAAATATTCACGTCTGCAGATGTTTCATCGACTTTTCATGAAAGCTAATTTTTCAGTCACTTCAAACTCAGCATTGGCTCTTTGAATAAACAACTAATCAGGATTAGTGTCAGTAACATCTGTTGGTTCATCAGAGCCAAGTAAAACTACTCTTCAATTGACTACCGATGTTACACCCAATGTCCTCAATTCACTTTTTTGTTTTTATTTTAGAGATGGGGTCTTGTTATGCTCCCCAGGCTGAACTCAAACTCCTGGAATCAAGCGGATCCGCCCATCTCAGCCTCCCAAGAAGCTAAGACTACAAGTGCACACCACCATGCCTGGCTAATGTCGTCAATTCTGGTTTGTTTTTGTTTTTGTTTTTTTGGGGGGGTGGCGTTGGTAGAGATAGGGTCTTGTCCTCTTGTCCAGGCTGAACTTAAACTCCTGGGCTCAAGTGGATCCTCCCACCTTCACCTCTCAAAGTGCTGAGATTACAGGCATGAGCTACCACACCTGGCCTAAAATCCTCAATACTCTTTTTATTTTTATTTTTGTAAAGACAGGGTCTCACTATGTTGCCCAGGCTGGTCTTGAACGCCTGGGCTCATGTGATCCTCTTGCTTCAGACTCCCAAAATGCTGGGGTTACAGGTGTGAGCCACTGCAACTAGCCTAATGTCCTCAATTCTTAAAGCAACTATGGTCACCAAATGGCTAATGATATTTTTTTAAATGTTATTTTTTTCTGAAAATATTCTTTAGCCGCTACAATGAAAATTTACTAACTTACCATTAGTAAATAGCTCTCCTTGCTTTGCTAACAAATGGGCCTTTCAAAATCTTACATTAAGTCCAGCCTCTTTTTCAGTGTGAGAGTGAGAGAAAAAGTGAGTGCATGAAAAATTCTGCTGTTATATTATGTTTTAAATTTTTGAATTTTTATGAGAATTATGTTCCTATGAATTTAGAATACTATAAGTGCTTAGCCTGGTAATGGCAATATATATTCTATTTCTTTAGTAGGGCATAATAAACCTAATGCTTCACCATCTAATTGGATAAAATAATCCCCAGTCCACTGTGCTTTAAAACCATGAGATTTTCTCCTTTTCTTGTTGTGACATATAGGTATGCCCTAGTAATAAAAAAAAAAAAAACAGTGTTATAGCACAGCAATACATATGGCACTTGAAACACTATTGAATTATAACTGCATTACTGAGATGTGTAGTATGCCAAGCAGCAGTGTGAAGCAATGAAAATGCCAACTCCAATCTGTGTTGCAACGACTCAATTCTGCCGTGGTGGTGGGAAGGCAGCCATAGACAATACATAAAGGAATATGCATCAGTGTCTTCTAATAAACTTTAACTATGAACACTAAAATTTGAATTTCATATAACATTCATGTGTTATAAAATATGCTTTCTTCTCCCAAACATTAAAACATATAAAAACCTTTCTTAACTTCCAGGCCATAAAGAACAAGAGGTGGGACAAATTTAGCCCACAGCTCATAGTTTGCCAACCTCTACTTTAAATAACCCACTTACTCACTTGGGCTCAGTTCACCCTATGGTAACATATGAATAAATTAATGATTATTATACCTATCTACTACAGAGAGCTACAATACAGCTTACCAAAGATAATGTGAACAGGTTCTGAAACTGGAAAACAAATAATTAGTGTTAAATTTGTTCTTAAATTGTTTTTTAAAAATCAAGTCTGTTTCACCCTCAATATACTATGCTAGGCAGTGTGGAGAAAATTATGAAGCATAAAACACAGTCCATATCTTCCATTTTCTATGAGTTTACAATATAAGTGAGAAAACAAAACATAACCTAAAGTGATACTGAATAGTAAATACCAGATGTTGTAAATCCAACTCCATAAATATAATACAACACTCAACTTTTACCTAGTGCGACACACAAAGTTATGCACTTCAGAAACTTACTATGCACACAGAAAATACAAACACTTCACCCACAAACTCATTTAATAAAATGTGTATTTCTGCAAAAAACTTTTCCTGGAGCTTGTTCTGTAACAACCAGTACCAACAGTCTATTGCCTTTTAGTGGGTACATAGTTTTCCATTGGGTAGCTCAATCTAGTCTCTAGAATAAACATTTAGGTTATGTCTAGTTTTTTGGCTTTTATAGGTAATATGGAAATAAACATCTTTATACATATAGTTCGTGAATTAAAGAATACTTAAGGGCCGGGAGCGGTGGCTCACACCTGTAATCCTAGCACTTTGGGAGGCCAAGAAGGGCGGATCACGAGGTCAGGAGATCGAGACCATCCTGGCTAACACGGAGAAACCCCGTCTCTACTAAAAATACAAAAAAAAATTAGCCCGACGTGGTGGCGGGCGCCTGTAGTCCCAGCTACTCCAGAGGCTGAGGCAGGAGAATGGTGTGAACCTGGAAGGCGGGGCTTGCAGTGAGCCAAGATGGCGCCACTGTACTCCAGCCTAGGCGAGAGAGCAAGACTCCATCTCAAAAAAAAAAAAAAAAAACTTAAAATTTTGATAAATAATGTAAACTCGTCCTTCAAAGAGGCTGTAGCAATTTATATCCTTACGATAGCTTATGAAAGTGCTTATTCTCTATAACTTTGCCCATACTACTTATTACTGATTTTTAAAATACTTGCCAATTTAATAGAAGGTTTATTTTGAATTCCTCATGAGAGGATGAACATCCTTTCGTATGTTTTACTGCCATTAATATTAACTTTTCTACACATCAACTCTTCACAAACATTGCTCATTTTTAATACATAATTATTTCCTTCTTATTGACTTTTAGAAACTCACTACATATTAAAGAAGTAGGCCTTGGACTTTGATGTAATTGGTACTAAATAATTTTTTTACAAGTTTGTAATTTGTCTTCTGACTTTATGCAAACTTCTTGCTGTGCATAAAAAAATTTTTTTATATGGTCCTGTATCCATCTCAAGAATCTTTTTTTAGAAACAACTGTAGGGTTAGAGTAAGGAAAAAAACTGCAAATGAAACCCAAAGAAAGTTAAAAAAAGGAGCTAAATATGTAGAAATAGAAAACACACATCATGATCTACAGAGAAACAACAAAGCCAAAGTTAGTTCTTCAAAACGGTAATAAAATTGATGAACTCTTACAGAGAAGGCACAAATAATCATTAGCAGAAATGATAGGTCATATGCATATTTAAAAATCACAGAAAGATACTATAGGGAAAAGGTTATGCTAACGCATTTTAACACTTAAGACAAAACATACAAATACTTAGAAAAACAAATTTTACCGAAGCTGATTTAAGAAGTGAAAAAAAATCTAAAAAGCCCTTTAAGTATTTTTTTTTTTAATGGAACATTCATACAAAGAAAACTCCAGGCTTCAAAGGCATCACCAGTGAATTCCATCAAACATTTAAGAAATAAAACCAATAGAAGTAAAACCAATCATAGACAAAATCTTCTGAAAACTAAAAAAAGGGAGGAACACCAAAAAGAGGGTCCATATTAAAATGAAGAACATCGGTTCATCAAAGACACCATTTAAAGAAGGAAAGAGCAAGTCCAAAAAGACATATGCCAACCAAAAAGTGTCATAGCCCTGAGTACAGAGATTTTTCATTTAAAATTTTTTTTTTTTTTTTTTTTTGAGACAGAGTCTTGCTCTTGTCGCCCAGTCTGGAGTACAATAAAGTGATCTTGGCTCACTGCCAACTCTGCCTCCCAGGTTCAAGCAATTCTCCCACCTCAGCCTCCCGAGTAGCTGGGATTACAGGCACGTGCCACCATGCCCGGCTAATTTTTTTATTTTTAGTAGAAACGGGGTTTCACCATGTTGGCCAGGCTGGTCTCGAACTCCTGACCTCAGGTGATCTGCCCACCTTGGCCTCCCAAAGTGCTGGGATTATGGGTGTGAGCCACTACATCCAGCCAAATTCATTAAAAATTCTTAAACAGGCCGGACGTGGTGGCTTGCACATGAATCCCAGCACTTTGGGAGGCCGAGGCGGGCAGATCACCTGAGTTCAGGAGTTCAAGACCAGCCTGGCCAACATGGTGAAACTCCACCTCTATCAAAAAATACAAAAATCAGCCAGGCATGATGGCATACGCCTGTAGTCCCAGCTGCTGAGGAGGCGGAGGTGGGAGAATCACTTGAACCCAGGAGGTGGAGGCTGCAGTGAGCCAAGATCACACTGCACTCCAGCCTGAGCAACGGAGCAAGACCCTGTCTCAAAAATAAATACATAAATAAATATAAAATATTCTTAAACACCCAATAGAAAACTGGGCGAAAAACTTAAGCAATTCACAAAGAAATATATCTAATTGATCAACATATAAATAAATTTTTAAAAGCTTAACTTTATTAGTGGTCACGGTCAAGGAAATACAATTAAAACTACAATGATATACCACTGCCAAATTACTAGTATAACTAAACAGTTGTTTGTTTGAAGATAGAAAATAACAGTGTAAAAACTGGAACTCCCATTTCTGCTGTTCTAAAGATAACACTTTGGGCCAGGGGTGGTGGCTCACGCCTATAATTCCAGTACTTTGGGAGGCCAAGGGAGGCAGATCACCTGAGGTCAGGAGTTCAAGACTAGCCTGGCCAACATGGTGAAACCCCATTTCTACTAGAAATACAAAAATTATCTGGGCATGGTGGCGTGTGCCTGTAATCCCAGCTACTTGGGAGGCTGAGATAGGAGAATCACTTGAACCCAGGAGGTGGAGGTTGCAATGAGCCAAGATTGTGCCATTGCACTCCAGCCTGGGCAACAAGAGCAAGACTCCATCTCGAAAAAAAAAAAAAGAAAAGAAAAGAAATATGTGCATATGAGCACCAAAAGACACACACAAGAATGTTCACATACCAACATTATTTGTAATATGGCCAAACTAGTAACAACCCAAATATTCATCATCAACAGTAGAATATAAAAATAAACTGAGATAAATTCATATAATGGAATAGGACATGGAAAAGAAAAGGAACAAAAGCACTGCTATGTTCAACAATGTGGATAAAGCTCATAATGATGAGCCAAAGAAGCCAGAGACAAAAAGTATACACTATGTGATTCCATATATTTAAAGTTTAAAAAGCAAGGGTAACCTCCAATGTTAGAAGTCAGGACAGAAGGTACCTTTGGGGAAGAAGGCGGGGGTGAGGGGTGCTTCTGGGCTGCTGGCCAAGTTCTATTTCTAGAACTAAATGGTAGTTAAGCAAGTATGTTTACTTTGCAGTAATTCTTTCAGCTGTACACTTATGATTTGTATACTTTTCTATGTATGTTATACTTTAATTCATAAAAAGTTAATAAATCAATGATGAATTTTGGCAAATGCTCTTCTAGCATCTATGAAAATAACATAAAAATTTATCCAAAAACCTACTAATATGGTACATTAGTCTGTTCTAATCAAAAGATATAAATCACAGAGTAAGGTAAACAGAAATTTAACATAAAGAAGTATTTTAACTCTAATAAAATAGTAACTATAAGATATAAGAAAGCTCCATATAGTACCCCAAGGCAGATTAAAAGAGTATGCAATGTTAAAGACTCAGTCTCATTGGAGAAGGTGTAGTTCAGTAACAAGTCAGGAAAGAAGTTCATTAGTACTAGTGGGTCTGGAGTCACTGAGTGAACAAAAGAAACCCTCAGAGAAGCATTGTAAATTATGTTAACAGATACCCTAATTTTGAACAACTCAGCTTAGAATAAACCCCACTCATGTTTCATTCTTTTTATATTGCTGTTAACATAATTTGTAATTTGTGGCTTTTTTAAACATACAAAAGTATAAAAAATATATTTGTGTGTGTATAAAAAATATATTTGTGTGTTATCAATTCTGTAACTACCTGCCACATAAATGTTCTTGTTTCTAAATACAAACATTTCACCTGCAAATAATATTTCCTTTTTTTTTTTTTTTGAGACAGGGTCTCGTTCAGTCACTGGGGCTGGAGTGAAGTGATACAATCACAGCTCACTGCAGCTTCAACTTCCCAGGTTCAATCAATCTTCCTGCCTCAGCCTCCTGAGTAGCTGACCACAAGCGTGCACCACCACATTTAGCTAGTTTTGTAGAAATGGTGTTTCACCAGGTTGTCCAGGCTTCCTATCTTTACTATTTTTATACCTTTCTCATTTTTATTAGAGTGTCATTATCTGACTTACGTTTTTAAAATGTCAGCCAATCTGTTGTGCTGACAATATATTGAAGGCAGCAAAGGTGGAAGGAAAGTAACTAAGAAGCTACTGCAAAAATCTAGGCAAAGGATGATGGTGGCACAAAAGGGAGGTGGGGGTACCGACGACTTTAGCGATTTAGAGGGTATAAGTGATCAGATTTCAGGATATATTTCACAAGTGGTGCCAGTATAATTTCCTTAAGGATTAGATGTGGGATATAAGAGAAAGAGAAAAATCAAGAATGAGTCTCAGGCTTTTATCCTGAATAACGAGAAGGATAAAACTGCCATCAAGTGAAATAGAGAGGGCTGCAGGTGAAACAGGTTTTAGAGGAAAGATTAGGAGTTCAGTGTTGGGACACATTAGGATATCAAAAATACAAGCACATTCATTAAATAAATGCTGAAAGAACAAGTCCCCTAACTTCTCAAACATGATTAACTCTCCAATCTTCCAATATTGCTATGACTAAGGACACAGAGTGCTATACTATAGAGCACACTCTACCTCACTGCAAAGAAATGATTCCTTGACATACAAAAAGGATAGAGACTTGACCAAAGTGTCATCTTCCCATCACAGAAACAGGCCTATAACACCAACTACCACATGCAGGGAAAAACAAAATGGGCTCTTCTAAGACAGAACCAAAAGACCTAAATTCCCCTCCAGTATATTCCATATGATCTTTGTAACGCAAAAACATGAGTAAAGGACTGGTATTCTTGGTATAGTAGACAATACTGAGCTCCCAAAAGTTTCATGACAGAGGTAAGTAGGTAGGTAGGTAGGCAGGTAGGTAAGTAGAGAGGGAGAGAGATGTTAAATAAATACATTTGAGAAAAAGAAAAATAGAATCCCATGGCTCATGATTCTAGTGATGCAGTCATTCTGTGCCCCAGGGAGACCTGACAAATTTACCTCAAAAATGACATCTTGGATTTAAAATCTGAACTCTAGGACTTTAAAATTTCCTGTTTTACAATATGATACACTTTTTTCTTTGTTCCATGCTACCTCCTTTCATTCCTGCAAGAAAAGTCATGAAGAACAAAATATTGTACAGATGAGAAAACTGAAGCATGAAATCATTATGATACACATAATACAAAGGTAGCCAAAATTAGAATCAATATCACATCCTTTGCCAACTATCTACCCCTCATAGAATATCTAGTATGGTAAAGCTATCATACTAAAGTAGATATAAAAAAAGATTATAAAAAGTCACATGTAATATAAAAATATTTGAAAAAAAATCAATACTTCAATAATCACAATATTCTCCCCAGTTACTGACAATTATCATTAAGATTTGACCACTGCTGTACATCCTGCATATAAAATAATTTCATATGGTTTATGCTTGCTTTCCACTTACCTATAACTCATAACAATCTATATAATGTTTCGGTAGAAAATGCTTTCTTTTTGTTATATGTGACATTAGGGTTTTTTTTGTTGTTGTTGTTTTGAGACGGAGTCTCACTCTGTCACCCAGGCTGGAGTGCAGTGGCGCAGTCTCAGCTCACTGCAAGCTCCACCTCCCAGGTTCACGCCATTCTCCTGCCTCAGCCTCCCGAGTAGCTGGAACTACAGGTGCCTGCCACCACACCAGGCTAATTTTTTGTATTTTTTAGTAGAGACAGGGTTTCACTGTGTTAGCCAGGATGGTCTCAATTTCCTGACCTTGTGATCCACCCACCTCGGCCTCCCAAAGTGCTGGATTACAGGCGTGAGCCACTGCGCCCAGCCTCTTTTGTTTATTTTTATGAGCTAAAGATAATAATGAGCCAAAAACTCCTATATTCTTTAGTACGTATTTTACACATGGGCAATAAAATATATTACAAAACATTTTCCATTTTAAATTATTTGGCAGAAAATCTCCCATAGCGCTTAACTTATTATTATTATTTGCTACAGACTCTTCCTAAAAGCAAGAAGCAGCCCATTTTCTCCAGATGACTCATAAACTAAAGGCACGGTAGAATGAAGTGCTCCAACTTAAAATACCAATGGCTAAATATAACCTCTTCCACAAGATTAGAAAATTCAGTGTCTCTCTTTATTCTATAAGAGCCATCTTAAAGGGTCACCTTTAAAAAACATAATTAGCAAGCATGGGGAAGGGACAGGAAAAATTAAATGTAAAATTTTTAAAATAACACAATTAGTTGCTAGGGTGATAAGCAAGAAGAAAAACCTAAAACAACATAAACTTTTTTTCTTTAAGCACTCAGCAAAAAAGGAGAAACCTTCACAAAAAATAAAATTAGGGTTTTTTTTTTTCCTCATTCTTTAGGTAAAACACTTGTCTCTTTCATAAAAGCATTTAACATCTTACTAGATGAATACTGGTCACAAATAACAAAAGTTATCGATGGTTTGTAGTGTAATTGGAAGACTTTTTCAGTCATTAAACAAATGAGAATCCAGTTCCAGTTGTTTCATTTGAGATTACCCTTTAGAGAAAGACTAGGGAAATACTTAGTAAATATTTTTAAAATATTGTGGATACTTATTTTGCATACAAAATTAAAATATAAAAACATCTGAAATTACTAATCAGAAGTACTAATAGTTTTTCCAAATGAGCAATAAGAAAAACTAGCCCAAGATAATTATAAACACAGTAAGTCCTAGTGAAAAACAGAGGAAGAGTATAAAGAGGCAGGCTGACAAAGTGAAGCTAACTCTCAGAGACAAAGAATGAACCGAAGAAAAAAAAATCTGACAGCTTTTGAGACCTTAGATTTAGTCATTCCTAAGGCCCAGTTGAACCCCTATGTGAGTGTGTGTGTGTGTGTGTGTGTGTGTGTGTGTGTGTGAGTAGTTTAGTGACTTGAGTCACTAAATTCCTTTTTTTTAATCTAGTATAGCACTAGTTTGGTTTCCCATCGCTTGTAACAAAGAATCCTAATTTACTATAAAAATATTATCTTGAGAAAGAGTAAACTAATTGTGTATATGGCTAAGAAAAGGTATGGATTTTCAGGTGTTCTACAATATACATTCCATCCTCCCTCCTTTTTCTACAAAGGAGAATTTTCTTTCCTTTTTTTTTTGGCCCACTAAAAAAGAAAAAATCATCAAAATTGGATTTACTATAGTAGTCAATGTCAGAGCCAACTCTTCAGAAAAGCACACAATTAAGAAAGTAAACTGAGAGCAATTTTCTTAAAGTAGTCAGCTTTTTCAAAAACATAGTGCCACTTTTAAGAGAAAAATTAGTTGGAAGGGAATACAAAATGATAAGAGGAGTATTATATTCATGGTGAAATTACTGATCATCTCTATATTTTTCATTTTGGTTTTATGTAATTTCTAATTTTTCAACAAAAACATAACACTCCAAATCAGAAAGAAACATGCTACTTTTTAAATAAGGGTACTTTTTTTTAAGTGTTTTAACTTTCTTCATGGTCCCAGGCTATCTTTGCTTAAGCCAAATATTCACATAGTTTTGGGAGGTGAAATGTTTATTTAGCCAAATTCAGCAAAGTATCTACTGCGTTTAAAGCAGAGTACCATATCAAAAATGTAGTTCCTTCAGCCAGGTACGGTGGTTCGTGCCTGTAATCCCAGCACTTTCGGAGGTGGGCTGATCACTTGAGCCCAGGAGTTCAAGACCAGCCTGGGCAACAAAGTGAGACCCTGTCTCTACAAAAAATAATATTAAAATAAACAAATAAATAAATTGTAGTTCCTAGAAAAAGCTACAGACAGACTTCAGTGAATTTATTTGTTTATATCGTTTTAAAAAATTACTTTTTGGTGTGATGTTTGAATTGCAATAAAGTTTAACCAGGCTTTATGCTACATTATGGCCCAATTCAACAATATTGAGAATAAACTCTGAAGTGTGTGAGCTGCTTCATTCTGTTATTTTTATTTCCTATCTACTGACAATTTTCAAAATATCCACTCATTCTCCAAATCAGCTGCAATACAGTTTTATAAAATATTACTTACTTTTCATATACTCTCTGAAAATAATTTCAGGCAAAATACCTTCCATGAATATTAAGAAAGCAAAGTGAAATAATGAACTTACCCATTTTAGATCCTATTTTCTACTATAATAAATAGTTATCAAAGCTCCATTCTGGAGGTACGTAAAGAGATACCTCTAATATAGCTCGACTTCACTGAAATATGTTAAAAGTTTATAAATTTTGGCCAAAAAACCCAATAAGACTTTTTACTCTGTAATGAAGTTTTAAAAGTTTATGTTCACCTTTCTTTTTGAGATGGAGTCTCGCTCTTGTCACCCAGGCTGGAGTGCAGTGGTGTTATCTCGGCTCACTACAATCTCCACCTCCCGGGTTCAAGCTACTCTCCTGCCTCAGCCTCCTGAGTAGCTGGGATTATAGGTGCCCGCCACCACGCCTGGCTAATTTTTGTATTTTTAGTAGAGATGGGGTTTTGCTATGTTGGCCAGGCTGGTCTCGAACTCCTGATCTCAGCTGATCCGCCTGCCTCAGCCTCCCAAAGTGCTGGGATTACAGGCATGAGCCACTACGCCCAGCCTATGTGCACTTTTCTTTAACATCAACACAGATTTACATGATCTCTACTAAAAGTATCATTTTAGATTCCAATAGGCAACTATCTTGTCTCATCTTCATACATTTTCTGAGTCATGATTCACTGTACTTCAGGTTGATGTAACAATTTAAATATTGAATTTTACATGTTCCCTCCCCAAATAATGTAAGCCAAACCTTCCGCATTAATTTTATTGCCTGTTATTTACAAATATGCTTGACATTCATGTCTCCTAATTCTTAAAAAAAGAGCCATACTGTCTTTGCCCAGGGTTTCTGTATATAAAGACACATAACATGGCATTTGAAAGGTTCTAAGTAAAAAAGTACTTAAAAATTTTTTTTTCTTTTTTTTTTTGAGACAGGGTCTCACTACATCGCCCCAGGCAGGAGTGTAGTGGCACCATTATGGCTCACTGCAGCCTCAACCTCCCAGGCTCAAGTGATCCTCCCACTATATCTTCCTGAGTAGCTGGGATTACAGGTATGTGCCACCATGCCCAGCTAATTTCTTGTAGAGATGGAGTTTCATCATGTTGCCCAGGCTGGTCTTGAACTCCTGAGCTCTCCCACCTTGCCCTCCCAAAATGCTGGGATTACAGGCAACGTCAATGCAAACAACAATCTGGTATTCAAGTTTTATACAGAATATATTTTATAACAGATATATTTTTATATTTTCTTTTCCCTTCAGTCAATAACACTGATATGTTTTCCATTTATATTTCTGCTTCAGGTAATAGGACATAACATTCCCCTCTCTCATGATTACTTCTTAATTTTCCTTTATGACTTGTTTTTCTGGCCAGTCCATTAACGTAGATTTCCTTAAATCCGAAGCCTAGTTTTCTTATCCAAGAGATTTTTTTTTGAGACAGAGTCTCGCTCTATCACCCAGGTTGGAGTGCAGTGGCACAATCTCGGCTCACTGCAACCTCCGCCTCCTGGGTTCAAGTGATTCTCGTGCCTCAGCCTCCTGAGTAGCTGGGATTACAGGCATGCACCACCACACCCCACTAATTTTTTGTATTTTTAGTAGACAGGGGGTTTCACCATGTTAGCCAGGATGGTCTTGATCTCCTGACCTCGTGATCTGCCCGCCTCAGTCTCCCAAAGTGCTGAGATTACAGGTGTGAGCCACTGCACCCGGTCAAGGCCAAGAGATTTATCTTGAGTGATCATATCCACTCATTCCATTTATATGTTCATAATTCTTGTATTGCTATCTTGAACTTCAGGATAAATTAGACCAGCTGGATTTAAATCTCATCTTTTCAATTCCTACTTATGTCACCGTAAGCAGGTCTCTGTGCCTCAGTTTTCTCATCTGTAAAACAGCGATAATAATGATAAAGACCACTCGCAGTGGCTCATGCTTGTAATCCGAGCACTTTAAGAGGCTGAAGTGGGAGGATCACTTGAGCCCAGGGGTTTGAGACAAGCCTGGGCAACATAGTGAGACCCAGTCTCCTTAACAAATAAAAAAATTTGTTTTAAATGATAACTATTTCGTGGTAGTATTCTCGTCAGCATTAAGTGTAATAATACATGCAAATCATTTGCCACAATGCATAAATGGTAGCTCTGAGGTCTGGTGTTGACTGACCTTTTCCTACATTATATAAGAACCATACTCCTGCCCTGGGGCAAGTTAACTTCAAATATCATTATCTATAAGCCACAATGAATAATTCGTTCCTCAAGAGTCTGTTGTGTCTAGCAAGATTATCAGCTTGTTGTCAATACTAGAGAATGTGAAAACTGAAAGTTCAGAAACTGGCAAAAAATAAATTGTTACACAGTTGTAAAACGAGTAAATCTGTTTAAACTGAAGATATTTAACTAGATAGCTAAGTCCTAGAACTTCCACTGTGCTCCCTCTTCCAGGACTTAGAATGTGCCTGGGCCCTTGAGCACTCAGTAAAGCCTTGATAAATTGATGTCTCAATGCTCACAGCTGGCCAGGATGTTTTAAAAAACACTCCTCAAGCCAGCCATGGTGACTCGCACCTGCAGTCCTACTGCTTTGGGAGGCAGGGGCGGGAGGATCACTTTAGGCCAGGAGTTTGAGACCAGTCTGAGCAACATAGCAAGAGTCTGTCTCTGCAAAAACTAAAAAATGAGCCAGGTGTGGTGGCACACACCTGTAGTCCTAGCTACTTGGGAAGCTGAGGCAGGAGGATCACTTGAACCCAAGAGCGTGAGGTTACAGTAAGCTATGATCATGCCCCTGCACTCTGGCCTGGGCAACAAAGTGAGATTCAGTCTCTAAATAGATATATAAAAACACCGGTAAATAAATGGGAAATCATTTAGGAAGCAGCTTATACCAATATTTATTCAGAGACTATTAAGACCTTAAGGATATGATCTTAAGAATATTAAAGGGTATATGTCAATCTGAAATAAAGGATATTAACAATAATACATAGTACAGTACAGTAAATTAAAAAAATAAAGGATATTAATACATAGTACTATACTATGTATTATCATTAATATCCTTTATTTCAGGTTGACAAATACCCTCCCAACCTGCCTATAACCTCTCACTCACTTTTTAAACCACTAAGTCTGTTGTTTGCACTTACCAGATAACCTTCAATTCCACCGGTCTCCTCTTTAATCCCACTGACACGTTTCAAGGCCTCCTGATTTCTTGTTTGGACTATTCCAACAGGCTAACTGGGTTTTTGTTTTGTTTTGTTTGAGACAGGGTCTCACTCTGTCACCCAGGCTGGAGTGCAACGGTGCAATCTCGGCTCAGTGGAGCCTTGATCTCCCAGGCTCAGGTGATCCTCCCACCTCAGCCTCCTTAGTAGCTGGTACCACAGATGCATATAGGTATAGATATAGATATAGATATAGATATAGATATAGATATAGATATAGTATAGATATAGATATAGATATAGATATAGATATAGATATAGATATAGATATAGATATAGATAAAATACAACGTAGTTTAATGTCTTTATATCTAAACCACTCTAAATTCCACATCTCACATACTATGCTTCAGTCATATTGAGCTGTTCTCCAACTTTAGTATATGTGTTGCCTAAGTGAGCACCAGGTGTTCTCATAAAATGCTTCTCTCATGTCTCTGTACAAAGACTATTCACAAATATAACCATGCCACACACTCATTCTCCAATCTATCATTTTGTCTAAGTTCCTCCTTGTCTTTAAATACTCAGCTTAATATATCATCTTCTCTGTGAAGCCTATTCTAACGTTAATATTCCAACTCTAAACTAGATATCCCTCCTCTATGCTCTTAGAGGTCCCTTTCAAGTATTTATCATAAAGCTTATCACTTGCCTAATAAATTACTATGTGAGTCCTCAGAATTCTGAGAATGGCTGCTCATCTGTACAGTGGCTAATAATATCAACACTGAAGGACTATTATCAGGATAAACATATGAAGTGCCTAGCACTTAAAAAAAGTTCCAGTAAATGATGGCTATACTATCTTATTAGCATTTTTCTCAAAAGTAAGCACCCTAATATTCACTTTACTAACTCCAGTAGCTATCCCAATACTTGGCAAAAAATAAGTTGTTACACAGTTGTAAAATGAATAAATCTATGTTTCACAAAGATGACTCCTATAGCATTGTAAAAGATGAATTTGAGGAAGTCCTGCAAAAGACCCTTTAGGACCTCAGAAGAGAATCACTTTTAGAATTTTTTTAAAACCAAACACACATTCCATACAGACCAAGATTTGGCACCTCATTTGAGAATTACTACTAAAGGGAGTTTCTGTTAATTTATGTGGTAGTAGGACTAGGGAGTTGGAGAGATGGAAGGGGACCCAATCCCTCATGTGCTGTTGGGATAGAAGAAACAGAGCCAGAGAAGTGAGTGCTATGGCACCTAATGTAAGAGATGAAGGGCTGGGCACGGTGGCTCACGCCTGTAATCCCAGCACTTGGCGAGGCCGAGGCAGACAGATCATCTGAGGTTGGGAGTTCCAGGCCAGCCTACCAACATGGAGAAACCCCGTCCCTACTAAAAATACAAAATTAGCCAGACATGGTGACACATGTCTGTAATCCCAGCTACTTGGGAGGCTGAGGCAGGAGACTGGCTTGAACCTGGGAGGCAGAAGCCACGGTGAGCCGAGATCGTGCCATTGCACAGCCTGGGCAGCAAAAGCAAAACTCCGTCTAAAAAAAAAAAAAAAAAGAATTTGCCAGGCGTGGTGGCTCACGCCTGTAATCCTAGCATTTTGGGAGGCCAAGACTGGTGGATCACCTGAGTTCGGGAGTTCAAGACCAGCCTGGCCAACATGGAGAAACCCTGTCTCTACTAAAAATACAAAAAATTAGCCGGGCATGGTGGCACGTGCCTGTAATCCCAACTACTCGGGAGGCTGAGGCAGGAGAATTGCTTGAACCCAGGAGGCGGAGGTTGCAGTGAGCCAAGATCAAACCATTGCACTCCGGCCTGGGCAACAAGAAAACAAGAGCAAGCCGGGTGCAGTGGCTCACGCCTGTAATCCCAGCACTTTGGGAGGCTGAGGCAGGCGGATCACAAGGTCAGGAGATCAACACTATCCAGGCTAACATGGTGAAACCCCATCTCTACTAAAAATACAAAAAATTAGCCAGGTGTGGTGGCAGGCACCTGTAGTCCCAGCTACTTGGGAGGCTGAGGCAGGAGAATGGCGTGAACTCAGGAGGCAGAACTTGCAGTGAGCAGAGATGGCGCCACTGCACTCCAGCCTGGGGGAGAGTGAGATTCTGTCTCAAAAAAAAAAAAAAAAAAGGAAAGAAAAAAGGAAAGAAAACAAGAGCGAAACATTGTCTCAAAAAAAAAAAAAGATGAAGATGAGGGCAACAAACATAAAAGTCAAAAAGAGGGGTGAGATTTGAGAGTCATTTCAAATGATAAGAGTTGGTGAGCAACCTGGGGATCAAAGATGGCTGAAAACATCTAGTATGACAAAATAAGTTAATTGTAATATCAAGTCAAGAAGCAAGGCACACAAATTGACCCAGATTTAGAAACCAGCAAGGTCAAAAGGGAGAGAGAACTGAGTAATGGTAAGATGTAGCTGAAATAACTGAGCATGCCACTCAGGCTGTATAGAGAGAGTAAAGTCAAACTAGGAAGAAGCTAAACAGGAAGCTAACATAGATTACTTTTTTTAAAGCAGTCTTGGGTAGGAAGTAGGTTCAGAACATAGTCATAAAAGACAGTTGGTCAAATGGAATGGAGATAAAGGTCGTTATAAAAGAGGAGTCCAAGAAAGTCTGGTAATTAGTATTAGAAATGTCATCTACATGAGAACTAATGAGATAGCAGAAAACAGAATATTTGTAAAACAGGGAGGTACCAAAGTTTTCAAATAACTTGAAGAGATCTAAAACAGTGACACAGATGACAACTCCAAAAGCTTCCCAACAATTTTTTCTTAGGCTAATCTAGTGTTTACCTATGACTAAAGTGGCTAACTGAAGCTTGCCTCTACGTCAGTAAATCAGAACCTACCGTTGTCATCCAGAACAACTACTCTCATGGTATTTTTTCAATAGATTCTTGCCAATTTCTTATGGCAGGAAAAATACATTCTACACCAGGTGATTTTCATATACTGTAAGACAAAAATAACAGCAAAAGAAAAATCTGATTTTACACTAAACAATGCTCATTTGATAATCTTATACTAGAAGGTATCGTTAAACCTTTCATTCTAAAGGTTCTGGTAAGGGAATGACTCAGATGGGAACAAGAAAAAACTTCATATATATATTTGTCACAACCAAGAACATTTCTGAAGAAATACATGTTTCTGGGAAGCTTCCACTGTTCTCATCATCATGGTTATTCTCATTACTATGCATAGTTCCAAAAGCAACAAAACAATTTCTTATTAAAGTAGTTAAATCCAACAAAGAAATAAAACTAAATCTTACCACTCTTAAAAGCTTAAGGGAATTATTATATTTTATGGCTATTCATAATATTTTAGTACATTTTAAATGATCCAACTACAGTGTCTTTTCATAAGTACTTTGGTATCACCATGCAATTTTAATCCATATGCTTAAACCCCTTTCCCAGTTTACAGGAACAAAGCGGTTTTGATTCACAACAATGCCCTGCAGTCAAATACGCTCATGAGGTATTAATTTACAACTTCATCTGTGATCAGTTAAACTGCATGTGAAATCTTAAACATCCTTAAAAAGCTCACCACAAATAGTTCAGTAAGAGATTTTTTGGTAACATTACTTTAACAAAAAACATGTAAGATTAAATTCTATTGTAAAACAAAACCAAATGCCACTTGCTTTTAAGGATAACCCACTAACAAAACAATCTTTTAAACTGTCACCTTTTACATCTAAAATATTAATTAAAAATGTAACACTGCTATCAAAAACATGTGCCTTGTAAGCTTTTGCAAGAAAAGTCACAGATAAAAAAGAAAACCAATTTCATGAAGAAAATGTGCGTATTTCAACAAATAAATGTCTCTTTAATCAGTCCTAGGAGCCAGATGTATTAAAATGTCAGGTCAACCTGAATCATACCAAAACAAAAGATGAAAATTACCAGTTTTTCCAAACAACTAAAACGTCAGGTCCATAAAAGTTATGGACAAAGACAGCAATAATTTTTTAAAACGAAAATAAATTTCCAATGCAGCTCATATTAGTAAAAAACAATAACTAACTTCTCAGAAAACTTGCAGTTTTGATCTTCGTATTTGTGTAATCTGAACCTTACCGTATTTACTCAGATTTTTTTTCTTAGCTAGCTAAAGTAATAGTTATTTTGGTTGGTATTCTAAGTCAATCTGAGGAATTATTATCTCATATAACAAAAAGTCCAGAGCTACAGCAGCTCCAGGGATAGGTAATTTACGATGCCTCATCAAGATCATGGACCTAAGTTCTTTCCATGCTTTTCCTGTGTCATCTTTAGTGTGATGACTTTTTGTCCCCTAACGGTTTCAAAGTAGCTACACTAGTTGCAAGTAACAATTTAATGTCTAGGATCATAAGAGAGACTGCCTTCCCCTTGCTTATATTTCTTTACCAAAAAAGTGAGGAACTTCCCCCAATGAACTTGCTCTCAAGGCCACTCACTATCAAATCAATGGGAGAGGGCATCAAATTACCATTATTGATTTCGATTAATTCGGGCTCAGCCCATGAGCATAAGAAGAACCGAACTTCCCATAAAGCACATGGGTATCTGATAAGTGATCAAAACCAGGGCATCAGATCAACATTATCAAAAGTAAAGCATCAAGTCAACACTATCTTCACATATTGTATATAACACATAACAGCCATTATTTCCTTTACATGCTTCAAATGAATATTATCCAAGTTGAGTATACCTTATTCAAAATTTCTTTTGAGTCTCTTGTCGGCTCACAAAAAGTTTCAGATTTTGGAGCATTACGAATTTCAAATTTTCAAATTATGAATACTTAACATGTATATACACCAGTGTGGTAAACCTTTTTGTAACCCTTAATATCTCAACTTGATTAACTGAGTATCTCACTAGACAACTTAATTTTGCATCTAAATTAGGAAAGACAAAATAACCACAATTCAAAGTATGTGTCAAACTTTCAGTAAAACCAAAGGACTCAATACATGCATGAACTTCTGATTCCTCCTGAAACCTCACTAAAATTCTGAAAGACAAGAAAAACAAAAAAATAATGGTGACAAAATTTTGGACAGTGGAAAGCAGAGTGAGGTGCAGTGATCAACTCAACAGACACAATAAAGCTGAATTCTAAACAGCAGTGAGAAAACCAGATTTACACTGCCATACCCCCAAAAGCATTACACTGGGTGGCATTAGGAATCTCTACAAATAGAAGTGATGGTTGGCATTAAAACTTATTTAGAGCTGGGCATAGGGGTGAACACCCATAATCCAAACTATCTGGGAGGCCGAGGTGGGAGAAATACTTGAGGCCAGAAGTTAGACACCAGCCTGGGCTACAAGACAAGGCCCCAACTCTAAAAAATGTGTGTGTGTGTGTGTGTGTGTGTGTGTGTGTGTGTGTGTGTGTATTTAAACTTGTTTAAGGCCAGGCGCGGTGGCTCACGCTTATAATCCCAGCACTTTGGGAGGCCAAGGCGGGTGGATCACAAGGTCAGGAGATCCATACCATCCTGGCTAACACAGTGAAACCCCATCTCTACTAAAAATACAAAAAATTAGCCAGGCGTGGTGGCACACGCCTGTAGTCCCAGCTACTTGGGAGGCTGAGGCAAGAGAATTGCTTGAAACTGGGAGGTGGAGGTTGCGGTGAGCTGAGATCACGCCACTGCACTCCAGCCTGGGTGACAGAGCAAGACCCTGTCTCAAAAAACAAACAAACAAACAAACAAACAAAAATCACAAACACAGATATCACTAAAAAGACACAATCCCACCAAAAAAATAAGTGTGGTAGAGATAATGTGAACAGACATTTTACAGAAAAGAGAAAAGTAAACTTTTTGTTTGTTTTAAGAGATCTAGTCTAACTCTGTCACCCAGGTTGGGTGCAGTGGTGCAATAATAACTCATTGCAGCCTTAAACTCCTGGGCTCAAGTGATCCTCCTCCCTGAGCCTTCTGAATAGCTGGGACTACAAGCACATAATACCACACCAGTTTAATTTTTATTTTTTAGAGACGGGGTCTCCCTACATTGCCTGGGCTGATCTCAAATTCCTGGTTTCAAGCAATCCTTCTGCCTCAGCCTCCCAACTTGCTGGGATTACAGACCTGAGCCACTTCACTTGGCCACAAATGTTTTTAAACAAGATGCTCAACTTCACTCATGAAAAAAAAATCAAGGTAAGATGAAACATCACTATTTAGTGATCAAACTGGCAAAAAAAGAAAAAATCAAAAGTTTGGCAATTCTGTTGGTAAAAGACACTCTGGGTAAAAGACACTCGATTTTTTTTTTTTTTTTTTTTGAGATGAAGTCTCACTCTGTCACCCAAGCTGGAGTGCAGTGGTATGATCTTGGCTCACTGCAACCTGCGGGTTCAAGCGATTCTCTGGCCTTAGCCTCCCAAGTAGCTGGGACTACAGGCGTGAGCCACCATGCCCAGCTAATGTTTGTATTTTTAGTAGAGACGGGGTTTCACTATGTTGGCCAGACTGGTCACAAACTCCTGACCATGATCCACCCATCTTGGCTTCCCAAAGTGCTGGGATTACAGGCGTGAGCCACCGCGCCCGGGTTCAATTTTTATTTTATTTTTTATTTATTTATTTATTTATTTTTAAGATGGAGTCTCGCTCTGTCACCCATGCTGGAATGCAGTGGCATGACCTCAGCTCACTGCAACCTCTGCCTCTCAGATTCAAGCAATTCTCCCTGCCTCAGCCTTCCGAGTAGATGGGATTACAGGCGCCCACCACTACGCCTGGCTAATTTTTGTATTTTTAGTAGAGATGAGGTTTCACCATCTTGGCCATGCTGGTCTTGAACTCCTGATCTCGTGATACACCTGCCTCGGCCTCCCAAAGTGCTGGGATTACAGGCGTGAGCCACCGCGCCCAGCCGACCTCAATTTTTTTTATGAAGCCAAGAACAAGAGGGAGAACAAAAATCAAAAATCATTATGTTAAAAAATAAAGATTATAAGATTAAAGAATCCAACTAATGGCTATTGTAAAAGACATATAAAAAGCAAAAGGACTCCTACTGTATAAATGTGAAAGAAGCTGAGTGTGGGCTGGGCGCGGTGGCTCACGCCTGTAATCCCAGCACTTTGGAAGGCCGAGGCGGGTGGATCAGGAGGTCAGGAGATTGAGACCATCCTGGCTAACATGGTGAAACCCCGTCTCTACTAAAAATATAAAAAATTAGCCAGGCGTGGTGGTGAGCGCCTGTAGTCCCAGCTACTTGGGAGGCTGAGGCAGGAGAATGGTGTGAACCCGGGAGGCAGAGCTTGCAGTGAGCAGAGATCACGCCACTGCACTCCAGCCTGGGTGACAGAGCGAGACTCCGTCTCAAAACAAAAAAAGAAAAAGAAGCTGAGTGTGATGACTCACATCTGTAGTCCCAGCTACTCAGGAGGCTAAGACAGGAAGATCGCTTGAGGCCACAAGTTAGAGGATGTAGTGTGCTATCATCATGCCTATAAACAGTCACTGTACTTCTGCCTGGGCAATATATCCAGACCCCAACTCTAAAAATAAAAATAAAAAAAGTGAAAGAAGGAAAAAGACATATTGGTCAAATGTTGACCAAAAGAAAGAAGTTTAATTACATGTAATTGTTATCAGATAAACTTTAAACTAAAAGATGATCAACTAGGAAAGAAAGGATCATAACAAAATTATTTAAATTCACATTACCAGTAAGACAAAGTAATTTTAAAAGTACGTGCATCTAATAGAATAGTCTCAAAATACACCAAGCCAAAAAAATCTAGAAAAAAGTGGACAAACCTAACATCACAGTAGATTTGTTTTGGGGTTTTTTTATTTATTTTTTTGAGATGGGGTCTCACTCTGTCACCCAGACTGGAGTGCAGTGGTGCAATCTCTGCGCACTGCAACTTCCACCTCTCAGGATCAAGCAATTCTCCTGTCTCAGCCACCCGAGTAGCTGGGATTACAGGTGCCTGACACCGCGCCTGGCTAATTTTTGTATTTTTAGTAGAGATGGGGTTTTGCCATGTTGCCCAGGCTGGTCTCAAACTCCTGAGCTCAAGCAGACCACCCACCTCAGCCTCCCAAAGTGCTGGGATTACAGGGGTGAGCTACCTCGCCAGCTCTCACAGTAGATTTTGACACAACATTTCTCTATTACTGACCAGTCAAGCATATAAATAAACAAAGATTATATTCAGGAAATAATAATTAACAAGTTTGAATATGTATGGATCATAATGATATATGGAATATATGAATTTCTGCATCCAATAATTAGATAATCTATATTTTTATCAAACAGACATAAAACATTACAAAAGTAGTCATGCACTGGCAAAATATAAATCTCAAAAATCCCTAAGAATAGATATCACAAGGAACTTATTCTCTAACCACAATGTACAATCAAAGAACAAATAGCTTTTTAAAAACCCGTATTTCTAAACAATTCCCAATCAATGGGTCAAAAAGAAACCATAAAAGAAATTTAGCCGGGCGCAGTAGCTCACGCCTGTAATCCCAGAACTCTGGGAGGCCGAGGTGGACAGATCACGAGGTCAGGAGATCGAGACCATGCTGGCTAACACGGTGAAACCCAATCGCTACTAAAAATACAAAAAAAATTAGCCAGGCATGGTGGCGGGCACCTGTAGTCCCAGCTACTTGGGAGGCTGAGGCAGGAGAATGGCATGAACCCAGGACGGGGAGCTTGCAGTGAGCCGAGATCACGCCACTGCACTCCAGCCTGGGTGACAGAGCGAGACTCCATCTCAAAAAAAAAAAAAAAAAAGAGAAAAGAAATTTAAAACACTTCAAAATGAAAAAGTAAAAAACTATCTCACACAGTCCAAGTCACACAAAAAAGGTATTCTGAGAAAAATGTATAGACTTAAGTGCTCATCTTAGAAATGAAAAGAGCCTGTAAATGAATGAGCTAAGTATTCTTATTAAGATATTTAAAGGCCGGGTGTAGTGGCTCATGCCTGTAATCCCAGCATTTTGGGAGGCTGACGCGGGTGGACCACCTGAGGTCAGGAGTTCGAGACCAGCCTGGCCAAATGGTGAAACCCTGTCTCTAACTAAAAATAGGAAAATTAGCTGGGTGTGGTGGCAGGTGCCTATAATCCCAGCTACTCCGGAGGCTGAGGCAGGAGAATCGCTTGAACCAGGGAAGTGGAGGTTGCAGTGAGCCGAGATCGTGCCACTGTACTGCAGTCTGTGCAACAGAGTGAGATTCCATCTCAAAAAAAAAAAAAAGATATTTGAAAAGGAACAACAGATAAACCCAAAGAAAGTAAAAGGAGATGAAGAAGAACAAAAATCAAAGGAATAGAAAGGAAAGGTACAAAAGAGATCAATTTAAAACACACAATCCCATATAACTACACATACCACTGAGATTAAACAGGTAAACACCACTGAGATTAAACAGGTAAACACCACTTCCCAAAAAGCCAGGAAGTAAATGGGAACCTCAGTCCTACAACTGCAAGTAACTGAATTCAGCTAACAACCAGAAAGACTTGGAAACATTCACCCCTAGAGCCTCCAGAAAGGAACATACACTATCCTCCCAGCATCTTGATTTCTGCCTTGTAAAACCTGGAGCTGAGAACCAGCTGAGTGAGACACACTGTATCAGATTTCTGGCCTACAGAACTATGAGATAATAAAAGCGTATTGTTTTAAAGCTGCTAAATTTGTGTCAATTTGTTATCTGAAAAACAGAAAATTAATACACCCTTCTCCTTGCTTACAATGGTTAAGTGCTGCTTCCTAGTGTTGGGGCCCAGAAAGCAATACCCCTGTCTTCCAAAAGATAACCAGAAGCTACATAGTAGAAAGGAGAGCTTTACTGGGAATATGGGTTTGCAACCAGGGAAGAAAAAGTCTCCAGCGTGGACCAAAGGTGCTCTGTCTTCAAACGGGAAGGATAGGTTGGGTTTTATGCCTCACAGGGCCCATATTACACAACAGAATCATATATATTCAGCAGATTTAGGGGAAAGCTATTCATATTTATGAGAAGAGCTGAGCGCATGTACAATGGGTAAACATGTGTAACATACATCCTATGTTCACTTTGGGGTGGGGCTTTAGCATGAAAATAAGGTGGAATTTGGCTCTTTACATCAAAAGATAAAAACTATAGAATGCAAAGACAATTTGTGCCCAGCCTCTAAAGCTGGTTGAAACTCAAGGTCTATAGAGCTTATTAGAAAATAATGTTTCTAAGGGCCAGGTACAGTGGTTCATGCCTGTAATCCCAGTACTTTGGAAGGCTGAGGCAGGCAGATCACCTCAGGTCAGGAGTTGAAGAACAGCCTGGCCAACATGGCGAAACCCCATCTCCACTAAAAATACAAAAATTACCCAGGCATGGTGGTCTGTGCTGGAAGCTGAGGCCGGAGAATTGCTTGAACATGTGAGGTGGAGGTTGTAGTAAGCCGAGATCGTGCCACTGCACTCCAGCCTGAGTGACAGAGTGAGACTCTGTCTCAAAGAAGAAAAAAAAGAAAAGAATGTTTCTAAGTTGGGAATTCTGTCCAGAGTTGTAGTGGTCTAGGTTGTAAACAGAATTGTGATAATTTGTCTGATAGCTCCTATTGTTAGGGAGTTTAATAAGAGTGATTTTTCTTGTAGCCATAGGAATTTAGAAATTTGCCACACCAGCAGGGCCCTAAACTTTCTACCGATAGGTAACTTTGTTTCCTTAACCTTAGGATCTGTCCTAGTTGATAAAGGGGCATCTATTTTGGTCTCTCAAACCACACCCCCAAAGACTGGCACTTAGACATGCTTAAAGGCCTTAGAAGCTGCCTCACAATCAAGATCCCTCTAACCTTGTCATGTCCCCCACCCCAGCGCAGAGAGGGGCTCTCTCTGGTATTTCCTTATCAGCCCAAAAAAGCTTCTTTCCAAAAGAAATGCAATTGTCTTAAACCTCCTTCCTAGGGATCTCATCAAATGATCAGGAAAGGTCAACCACATGAGAAGAAGCTGGAAGTCATGATCATTACTGCCCAGAAAGACTTCATCTATTCTTCCCAGGGCAGCTCCAACAGATTACCCAGGGGGCCTTCATCTGCATAGTAAGACAACCTATGCTCCTGTGCAGCTTCACCTCTCACCTTCCCACAATGTCTGCCTCCCACCTAATGATTTACTGGCCCTCAAAAGAATTGTCTACATTCCCCATTTCCCCACTTCCCTATTAAAAAAAAGGGGGTGTATAAGCTTCTGTACTGCACTTGGTTCTCTGAGTACCGTATCAAAAACGTACTTCCTCCAGCCAGGTATGGTGTCTCATGCTGCTAATCCCAGCACTTTAGGAGGCAGGCTGATCACTTGAGCCCAGGAGTTTGAGACCAGCCTGGGCAACAAACTAAGACCTGTCTCTACAAAAAATTATATATATGTGTGTGTGTGTATATATATGTATGTGTGTATGTGTATATATATATATATATATATAAAATCTGAGCTTCTCCCCTGCTATGCACATTAAAATAAAATTTTCTCCTACTAATCACCTCTGCCCCCTCTTAAAAAGCAACCCCTCCTCCTCCTTAGCCTACTCAATATGAAGATGACAAGGATGAAGATCTTTATGATGATCCACTTCCACTCAGTGAATAGTAAACAGGTTTTCTCTTATGATTTTTTTAAGACAGAGTCTTGCTCTTGTTGCCCAGGCTGGAGTGCAATGGTGCAATTTCAGCTCACTGCAACCTCTGCCTCCCAGGTTCAAGCGATTCTCCTGCCTCAGCCTCCTGAGTAGCTGGAATTACAGACGCCTGCCACCACGCCCAGCTAATTTTTGTATTTTTAGTAGAGACGGGGTTTCACCATGTTGGCCAGGCTGGCCTCAAACTCCTGACCTCAGGTGATCCACCCGCCTCGGCCTCCCAAAGTGCTGGGATTACAGGCATGAGCTACCATGCCTGGCCATGATTTTCTTAATAACACTTTGTTTTCTCTAGCTTTATTGTAAGAATACAGTATTTAATACATATACAAAATATGTGTTTATAGACTGTTTATGTTACTGGTAGGGCTTCTGGTCCACAGTAGATTATTAATAGTTAAGTTTTGGGAGAGTAAAAAGTCGTATGTCAATTTTCAACTGTGCAAAGGGTCAGCACTACTAACCCCCATATTGTTCAAGGGCCAAGTGTATTTAGTTTGACCTTGAGTCAAAAAAAAAATTTTTAAGCCTTTCCTTCTTAAGTCCTTGATGAGAAAGACCTTTAATTTTCAAGTCTATCTTAAAGAATATAATGGAAGCTACAGACCTCCTAAGAAAAATGCAAATTCACAAAAAAAAATTGCATAGAACTTTACGTAAGGTTTAGGACAACATGAAGCCCATATGCCTGCCTGTTGCAAGCTGGATTCGCTGAAAACGGACACTGAAGTAGTTTTGTTTATTAGCAGTCAATCCCTGTGAAAGGAATTCGGGGAGAGGCCGGGCACAGTGGCTCACGCCTATAATCCCAGCACTTTGGGGGCCGAGGCAGGTGGATCACCTGAGGTCAGGAGTTCGAGACCAGCCTGGCCAACATGGTGAAACCCCATCTCTACTAAAAATACAAAAATTAGCCGGGGGTGGTGGCGCACACCTGTAATCCCAGCTACTCAGGGGACCAAGGCAGCAGAATTGCTTGAACTTGGGAGGCGGAGGTTGCAGTGAGCCGAGTTCACGCCATCACATTCCAACCTGGGGGACAAGAGCAAGACTTCATCTCAAAGAAAAAAAAAAAAAAAAGATTTGGGGAGAAAGCCGAATTGGGCAGAGGGAAAAATCAAATTGCAATTCAGGCCCAACAAAGCCTCAAGCAACCTGGCAGATCTCTGGTGGTATATCACCTGTCAGAGTTGTCTCAGGCCTGAACAAAATGGCTGGGCCTTTAAACATGTCTTGCTTGATTGCAGGATAAGTGCTGCCCTGGAAAGGATGTGACCTTAAGCAAGGAGGCTCTCCACAACTGAGGTGGAGCCTGAAGGAGCTGACAGATTAAGGCGATTTTTTTTTTTTTTTTGGCTGTCCTCTGTAGGCCAGACAGCTGAAGGCTTTCTGATGACTGACCTCCCCACAACTGGGCTGCAATTCTTCCTTGAAGGAGGATCAGGGCTGCACATCTCCATATCCACCACACTCAAACTTCACAACTTCTGTTTCAACCATTTTTAAATCCTCTCATCTTTTATTATTCACCCTTTCTCTTCTTTTCTACTTCTTCTAATTACACCAGTGTGCTTAAGGCAAAAGCCCAAGCATCTGTAGCAGAGAGGATCTGCAGTATAAGGACCTTGTGAGAGGTATACTATAGACCATGGGCTGACTGAAGTTGAACAGGGGTAGAAGGAGCCCCCACTCAGAGCAACAGGAAGCCCTACAGACTGAAGTTTCTTTGTAAATTGCTGGCCAAAGCTATAAATGAAATAAGTTCATGTGAACAACTGAGAAATTAACAGCAAATTTCTGTAAACAGACTTTCCACCAAACCAGCTAAACACATATGTCTTATAATTTATCCAACACAATAAAGAGCAATACAATATCACTCTTTGGAGGTGATAAAATTAAGCATTTGTAATACTATCCTTTAAATTATAATCAGATGTAGAAAATGAAGCATATTGGCTGTAGTGGCTCATGCCTGTAATCCCAGAACTTTGGGAGGCTGAGGCAGGAGGATTGCTTGCATCCAGGAGTTTGAGACTAGCCTGGGCAACATAGAGAGACCCCGTCTCTACAAAAAGTTAAAAGTTAACCTGGCATGGTGGTGCGCGCCTGTAGTCCCAAACACTCAGGAAGCTGAGGTGGGAGGACTGCTTGAGCCCAGGAGGTTGACATGCAGGGAGCCATGATTATGCCACTGCCCTCAGCCTAGATGACAGAGTGAGACCCTGTCTCAAAAAAAAAAAAAAAAAGAGAGAGAAAGAACATATCTGTAATGTTTTCATCACATAGTATTTAAATAAATTAAATCTACATTTTCGAAGAAATAGATGAGAATAAACAGAAATGAGTAAAAAAATTTCTCACATCCCTTACAAGGAAAATTAATTTTATATATAACATTAAGTAATGCAAAATATATTAGCAACACTTCCCTTTTATGCAAATAACTACACATATTTTGACTCAGTCACATTAAAGACAGTAAACAAATCATCTACACATCATAACATAAGTATATTCAGAATAATTAAGGTTTCCCTACATGTTAAATCCCTGCAATTAATTTACTATCAATGGGTTTGCAGTACAGTTGGTTTCTACTCAGAAAAAAACTAAGTATTTATTTGCTTGACATATCAATGGAAAGTTCAAGCTAATATGAAAATATCAAGCAGCTTTGTCAACCAAATAATTACAATTTTGATAAATACTACTAAAGAAAAAAGATATACTTAAAAACTGCCTTAAAATATACCTAAATATAAATGTAAAGTAGACATACTTTTAATCTCTAAGCATAAAAATGTAAATAAGCTAAATGCTTAATCAACAAGGTTAGAGCAAAAATTTCCAACATTAGAACTGACAATTATTGCCAAATATTAATCAAGGTCTGTCCTATCTCCAAGTTTCAGCTGAATAACTGTCAATCTGGGGGTATCAAAAACCCCCACAACTTGATACTAAGGTGAATATATGTTATACTAAAAAATTCTCAATACAGAAGCCTCTGTTTATAAGTAGGTTAAGTTTTATTTGTTCTTTAATCTAAAGTGACCATCCCTATATATATTCCTGCCAAATAGAAGACTACATTACTGCTATATGTATTCTATTAAGACATTTTTCTCCAAAATATTCGTTTTGTCTACACTAAAAATTGGTTGTGAGAAATAATTCCTCTCTTCTTAATGATCTATGTACAAATGCCGTAAGAAACTTTTTAGCAGCTATGGAATCCACAATTGCTGCCTTGCCACTTACTTGGACATTATCTGGATTTAAAGGGCCTTAAGCCTACAGAACTATCTGGCTATGAAAAGTCTGATCAGCAGGACCTATAATGTTTTAGCCTTTAAATTCTCAAACTCTTAGTCTTTTAACAAAAGATCAATAGACATCTAATACTGATGCCCAGACTCTACTGTAAATTCAAAAGCATTTCTACCAATGTCTCCTACTGTACTTACTTTCAATTGCTAAGGCCAGCAGTTCTCAAAGCATAGTCTAGGGACCACAAGGGTCCCACAAAATCTTTTCAGGGAATCCACAAGGTTAAAACAATTTGCTTTGCTGGGTGCAGTGGCTCACACCTGTATTCCTAGCTCTTTGGGAGGCCGAGGTGGGACGATGGCTTGAGACCAGGAGTTCTGGATCAGTTCAATACATTACAACAGATTGCAGGCAGAAGCAGATGAAAATCCAGCTGTCTTCTACTAGGTCAGACATTAAAGAGATTTGCAAAAAGCAATACCATTCTTTTAACAATTTTTTTCTGGTTTAGAAAATATCATTATTTTCCACAAAAATGTGTTTATGCTAGCAAATACTGGGCTTATTATAGTTATCTTAAACGTATTGAATATTTTCAACCGTTTCCATTTTAATTTCTAATATGGTAAGTATCAATAGATATAACCCACTAAGCAATAGCACTTTGGGGCACAGGCACTTGCTTTTCACATGTTTAATCACTTGCTTTATTCTTCGAAATGACTCCTATTGTTGAACAAACCAATTCTTCACCATTTAGTTTATTTAAAACTTTCTCTACTTTTAATTACCATTGCACTAATATCTCTCCCTATTAACATGCCACATTCTTATCACTTTTATTTATTTATTTTTTGAAACGAAGTCTGGCTCTGTTACCCAGGCTGGAGTGGAGTGGCATGATCTTGGCTCACTGCAACCTCCACCTCCTGGGTTCAAGCGATTCTCCTGCCTCAGCCTCCTGAGTAGCTGGGACTACAGGCACATGCCACCACGCCCAGCTAATTTTTTGTATTTTTAGTAGACACTGGGTTTCCCCATGTTGGCCAGGCTGGTCTTGAACTCCTGAGCTCAAGTGATCCACCTGCCTCGGCCTCCCAAAGTGCTGGGATTACAAAAGATATACTTGAACTCCTGAGCTCAAGTGATCCACCTGCCTTGGCCTCCCAAAGTGCTGGGATTACAGTGAGCCACCACACCTGGAACATTCTTATCACTTTTACACCTACATAACACAATATTCTTAAAAATAAATAGCAACTAAAGCACAAATACAACAAACATAGTACAGAATAATAAACACAATAACCAACCATAAAATGACCAGCCAGGTCAGTATACACTATTTTTGGTCTCATGTGGTTTGTGTCTATAAAATATGGTGAAAATTAGTAAAAATAAGTTCTTTATATGTTACACTGATACTTCTCAAATCTGAATAAAAGACACCAGTATAAAGCTGCTTGTAGCTAACCAGAGTTAAATATGCCATAAGTCAAATAATGATGTATCACTATATTATAAGGAGATGATTGGTTCTATTCCACCACTATCAAGAGTTTCATATGTATTGTTAGTTACTGGAAATGTAGGTTACTAAATCTCTAATGTTCAAACAGTTTAAAAACAATTAAGAAGGCTCTTTTCTTGAGACTACACACGCATTAACTCAAATAGATTATAAGAGCGTTACAGTTGGTGGGGAAAAAATTATGATAAATACAAGCAATATTTTCTAATAAAGATGAATGTTAATAGAAAAAGTAATGTTACATTTAAAATATAATTTGAATATTGTGTACAACAATGAAGCACTTTAAAAAACAAGTTTAAACCATACTTAATCATTCATCTTTCTCCCTTGCTGCCAACTTCCTTTTATTCTTCAAACACATGAAGCAGTTGATATTATTTCCCCAAACAATAAAACCATTTATCATAATTTCACTATACTTACTGCTACTCCTTAAAGATAATTTATATTTCCCTACATAGATTAATTGTAAAAATCTTGCAGAAGCTAAATCTGCACATTAAGTACTAGGATAAAAATACTGGCAAGTCATGAATAGGACAATATCTACCAACTGTCATTTTCAGCACTGAAAGTGGTAATCAATAAATTAAACTGATAATCTGAAAATTGATCATTCTACAACATTTGCGATACTTAGAGATTATAGACTAATTTAAAACATATAGCAAAGACATAAAATCCAAACATGTCTGGGTAATAACCATGCTTATAAGTGGACTAACATTTCTGTAATATCTAATATATGCCAGGCACTAGGCTAGGTATTCCACACACAGTATCTTATTTTTTCATCACAATAACTATATCAATAGTTGTATCAACAATTTTGCCAGTGAGGAAATGGACTCTGAGAAGTCACACAACTAATAAGTAGCACAGATGAGATTAAAGTAAAAACAGGCCGGGCGCGGTGGCTCACGCTTGTCATCCCAGCACTTTGGGAGGCCGAGGCGGGCGGATCACGAGGTCAGGAGATCGAGACCACGGTGAAACCCCATCTCTACTAAAAATACAAAAAATTAGCCGGGCGTGGTGGCGGGCGCCTGTAGTCCCAGCTACTCGGAGGCTGAGCCACGAGAATGGCGTGAACCCGGGAGGTGCAGCTTGCAGTGAGCCGAGATTGCGCCACTGCACTCCAGCCTGGGCAACAGAGCGAGACTCCACCTCAAAAAAAAATAAATAAATAAATAAAGTAAAAACAAATTCTAGTGAAATAAAATCAATAGCATAAGAACAGATTAGCCAAAAAAAAAAACAGTTTTTCATGTGTTGGGGGGTGTTGTTGTTTCTTAAAGATATAGTGACTTGCTCTGTTGCTTAGGCTGGAGTACAGTGGTGCAATCATAGCTCACTACAGCCTCGAACTCCTGGGCTCAAGCAATCCTCCTGCCTCAGCCTCCTGGGTAGCTAGAACTACAGGTTCATGCCACTATCTCTGGCTAACTTTTAAATATTTTGTAGAGATGGGATCTCATTATGTTGCCCAGGCTGGTCTCAAACTCCTGGCTTCAAGTGATCCTCCCAAAGTGCTGGGATTACAGGTGTGAGCCACCACACCTGGCAAAGAAAAACAGCTTTAAGATGACTTTCTTAAAGAAATAAGTGCAATTTTACAACCATTCTTTATTTCCCTAATAAGATCCAAATTTTCTTTGGGGAATCATCCCTTCAACACTCTTAATCCATAAATTTCCAGCAGTATTAACTCTATCTCCAGTTGCAGAGTAGATACGGAACCCAAACAAGCCAAAGAGGCCTAATATGACATAATCCCACACCTGTTTTTAGAGCCACTAAAACAGACACACACACACACACACACACACACACACACACACACATACTCACACACATAAGGATATAAGCCAATAGCTGATGGCAGTACCCTACCTCTAGAAGATGAGGTGAAGAGGGTCCAAATAAAATTATTTGAACCGCTGCATCAAGCTTCACCTAAAATCAGCCATACCAACATCTTTTTAGATATGTGATCCAATAAATTTCCATTTACTTAAGCCAGTATGAGTTAGGGTTTCTTTCACCTGCACAATACACATATCAACAAAAATTTAATGGTATAACTCATCTCCAGAAATCAAATAATGCACTTAATTATTCCCAATCTGGAATCTTAAAAAAAAAAAAATGTAACGGGAATCAAGGAATCATCTTCAATACAGTCATCCCTCAGTATCTTTGGGGGATCCAGTACCCAACTTGGATACCAAAATGCACACATACTAAAGTACCACAGTTGGCCCTGTTGAACCCATAGATCTGAAAAGTTGGCCCTTCTCTCCATACACACAACTTTCACATTCCTTAAATACTGTATTTTCCATCCATTTTTGCTTGTAGATGCCAAACCAACCCATATAGAGGGCCAACTGTATTTACTGGAAAAAAATTAATATAAGTAGGTGCATGCAGCTCAAACCTGTGCTGTTTGAGGGTCAACTGTATTTGCGTATAACCTGCGTACATCCTCCCCATACTTTAAATCATCTCTAGATTACTTATAATACCTAATACAATGGAAATATATGTAAACTTTTGTCATATTGTTTAGGGAATATTGACAAGGAAAAAAGCGTACATGTTCTGTACACAGGCAATTTCTTTTTCCCTAATATTTTCTTTCCACGGTTTAATCCACCAATGCGGAACCCATGGATATGTATTTCAAAAAAATTCAGTGGAATTGTACATTGACCTAGGAAAACGCCACTAAAGCTTATTAAAACACCAAGCTCCTTCTGATTATATAATTCCAATATGAAAATTTCAATTATCTTTTTAAATATGAATTTTAAATGAAAATACCTTTTTATATACAACCTTTAAAATTAGAAAGAAATGAACTATTACTTTTAAAACACAATTTGGTGGACAAACTTCTTGACAATGCAAAATTCCAGAAAATTTTTCAAAATGATCACTGGAGAAGAAAATATCAAGAACTATAATATACTATGGGTTATACTCAATAAGACAATTCACTCATTTACTATACAAGCAGTGCCTTTTTTTTTCTTTTTTTCTTTTTTTGAAGCAGAGTCCTGTTCTGTCGCCCAGGCTGGAGTGCAGTGGCACGATCTCCACTCACAGCAACCTCTGCTTCCTGGGTTCAAGCAATTCTCTGCCTCAGCCTCCCGAGCAGCTGGGATTATAGGCGCCCGCCACCACGCCAGGCTAATTTTTGTATTTTTAGTAGAGACGGGGTTTCATCATGTTGGCCAGGCTGGTCTTGAATTGCTGACCTCGTGATCCACCCACCTCGGCCTCCCAAGGTGCTGGGATTACAGGCGTGAGCCACCGTGCTCGGCCGCCTTTTGATCTTTCTATTCTGAGGTTACTGAGCCTCCAGAGACTTCAAATAAGCAGTCTAAGACTAATGGCACCACCTAGTGTCCTGTACTGGTCACTATCTGACTCACTGTCTTCTACTTCCTTTTGCTGTTGGACATAGGCTAGTCTTCTTCTATTGCTGTTTTTCTTTAGTAATCCTTCCAAAAGTCATTTATGTCTCATTTATATATACATACACATCAACACATCATCCTTAAATCTCCTTCTCTCATCCCTCTCTCTTCAATTGTCCCATTACTTTAGGAACGACTATTTAGTATGCCCTTGATCTTTGCCAGGTACTTGGTCCTTAACCTATATTATCATCACAAGCACTTTATAAGCCTAATAGAACCTCTACTCACATGCCCTAGAATCCTCTAAATCTCAGATAATTGAACAGGCAGTGCAAATCTAAAACCAATTTGCCTAATTACTACCCATATGATCCAGGTACTTTTTTTAAAAAATATTTTCATACAATGGTCAAACTACAAATCCAATTTATAAAAATTGGTAGTAAATGAATCAGTTATATCTCAAAAGAAAACAAATGGCATTAAAAGTGAAAATTAGATTTTAAGTGAGGCTCAATTCACCACTTGAAAGTGTACAGAAGTTCTGACTTTGAAAAAGTGATTTTTTTTCACTCTTTTGTAATTAAGTTGAGCTTTTCTCAAATATCATCACAGAAAAAAACGTTATTGTTCACATCTGCTGGTTATAATATCATTTTCTAGGCCGGGCACGGTGGCTCACGCGTGTAATCTCAGCACTTTTGGAGGCCGAGGCAGGTGGATCACGAGGTCAGGAGATTGAGACAATCTTGGCCAACATGGTGAAACCCCGTCTCTACTAAAATAAAAACAATTAGCTGGGCATGGTGGTGTGCACCTATAGTCCTAGCTACTCAGGAGGCTGAGGCAGGTGAATCGCTTGAACCCAGGAAGCAGAGGTTGCAGCAAGCTGAAATCGCACCACTGCACTCCAGCCTGGTGACAGAGCAAGACTCCGTCTCAAAAAAAAAAAAAAAAAATTTGTAGTATTTTATATTATAAATTCCAATATTATAGCTTATCATCAGCTAAATCAATTTTTTTTTTTTTTTTTTTTTTTAGACAGAATCTGGGCGGTTTCACCATGTTACCAGGATGGTCTCCTCTTGCCTGCCTTGGCCTCATAAAGTGTGGATTACAGGTCCCTGGTTGGGAAGAGGGCTTGGACCCAAATTATCACTGTTATTTTCATTTTAAGAAAATTTGGCCAGGTGTGGTTGCTCACAACTGTAATCCCAGCACTTTGGGAGGCCGAGGCAGGAGAATCATTTGATGTTCAAGACCAGTCTACCCAACAGAGCAAGACCCCGTCTCTACAAAAAATAAAGAAAAAAATAGGTATTTTGATAAAAAAGAAAATTCAACTGAAACATTGGTATAGAGACAAATAGACCAATGGAACAGAATTAGAACTCAGAAACTGACCACCATGCAAACAAAAAACTATTAAGGCAATAAACTTTTCAGAAAATTATGCAAAGATAATTGGTTATCCACATGCAAAAAAACTCAAGTCTCCAACTCTACCTCACACCATATACAAAAATTACATACTACCAGATGAAAGATCTACCTCTGCAAAGCACATATAGGAAACTCTGACCTTAGAATAGGAAGTATTTTATTAAATAAGGCATAAGAACATAAGGCATTTTTAAACTGATAAATTTGATTACATTTCATTTTAAAACTTGTGTGAGGCAAAAGACACCACAAAATGAAAGACAAGTCACATACTAGGCACAGACCTATATGGCAAATATAATCAAAGAATTTTCATCCATAAAATACAAAAAAAACTCATGCAAATCAGTAATTTAAAATATCTCAAAAGAAAAAAATGAGTAAAGGACACTAAGAGGCAATCACAAGATGGGAACCGTAAAAGGTAAATACATGTATAAGAAAAAAGGCTCAGCCTCACTATATATTTTCAAAATTCAACTAAAACCACAATGAGAAACATTTCACACCTACAAAATAGAAATTAGAACTTCTGTTTATACCAATTCTTAGCAAGACAATTGAGAAAGGGAATGCTCAGATACCACTGGAAAGAACAACTCAGCAACATCTACTGAAGTGCAACGTGTGCAAGCCCAATGACACAACAATTCCACACACAGGTATAAACCCCAAGGAGCACTAGCCCATAAAACTTTTTACGATAATGGAATGATTCCATATCCACCATATCCAATACATTACTCACTAGTTACATGTGGCTATTAAACACTTTAAATGTTGCTAGTGCAACTGAGGAACTGAGTTAATTTTAATTAATTGAAATTTAAATATCCACATATTTAAAATACAGTCCTCAAGAATCTTTCACATATGCATAAACAGATCAGTACAAGAACCTTAAATGCAGTAGTGTTTCTAATACTGAAAAACCTGTAATTCCTCAACCAAAGAATAAATTGTTATGTATTCACACAATTCTATGCAGGTGAAAATAAATTACATATAAATTACATGCATTAACAGGGAAAAATCTAAAAATTCAATGTTACACAAAAAAGCGAGCCAAAGGAGAGACACTGTAAAATATGTTTTAGAACATGCAAATCAATACTTCATATTGCTTATGAATATATACACATATATTTTAAGCACTAAGAAAAGCATTACAGCTAAAAACAAAACTGGAACACCAGTGAACTTTGAAATAAGACAGAAAATGGACTGAAGACAGGTATACAGAGAGCCCCAGATGTACTTGTAATGTATTCCCCTTTTATCATTTGGGTGGAAGACTCTGCCCACCCAAATCTTCAACAAATCTAAGTGTTGAGAGATTGGGCACATGGGTGTTTGTTTTGGTACTGCTAGTTTGTTCTACATAAAGTATTTCATAAGGAAAAACTAAAAGTAATAAAATTCATGCTACAAACTGTAGAACATCACTAGCAAGTTTGAGAGGTTCCTATTTATTCTTTAATTTCTCTCCATCTCACACAGCTTACTAACATTCATCACTAGGTACAATGAAATCAAATTTGTGAAGGCCTAAAACACCCAACTGTATTTTCATGATGAAGCATAGCCTGTCACTAAAAATGTTTTCTGTTTCCTAGTAAAAGCAGTAAAAAGCAAAGTTTCTCTTTTTCTTATGCCTTTTGACATCGAATTCAATTCCCCTGTGCAGTATATGTGGAAATCAAATATTTGGGGTGGGAGACGAGGCAGGGAGAAAACTTTGCTATTACCTGTGGGATAATTCATGGATTCCTAAACCAGGCCATTTAGCCATGAGGTCAATATAACCTATGTTTTAAATAACATTTAATCTACTCTGCTGAACTCTTTATTAAATGTTTATGTTTTGCAACAATTGAAGAATTCAGAGGATTACATATTAGGTCTTTCTGCCACAACAAGACACTCTTGTTTCTCTCCTAATATAAAAAAAATCAAAAGCTAATAAATGTATTCATGAAAACATAAACAAGCAAGCATCACATTCCATTCAAAGAAAGCCTGTCTCCAAAAGTTTTCTTGAGTTAGTCAATATTACTATTGAAAAGCACAAATACATGTTTTATCAATTACACTCCTACTAATCCCTAGAATTGTAAATTCCATGACAGCAAATACAGTATCACTTTTGTATTCTCAAAGAGTATCACAACATGACTGAATTAATAAATGAATACATGAATGAAGCTACCTATTTATTCATCAGTATGAAATGGGTTCTATGTTGGTTTGTTGTGCTTCATGACTAAGACAAAAATAATATGAAAAACGAAATAAACATGCTTGATAAAGCCATTCTAACTCAGTATTGAGGTATCACACCAGAATCTGAAGTTCAGGTAGGAGAATCTCAAAGCTTCTTCCTCTCCTTGCCCTCCCTGCCCCACCCTCTACCTCTCAGAGAAAGTAATAAGATAAAAGCCATGTATATCTTACAGAAGAACTGGCACAATTATATAAAAGTACATGCAAAAAAGATCATAAATGCGAGTGGTTTGTTTTTTTTTTTGTTGTTGTTGTTGTTGTTGTTGTTGTTTTTGAGATGAAGTCCCGCTCTTGTCTTGTCATCCAGGCTGGAGTGCAATGGCGTGATCACTGCAACCTCTGCCTCCCAGGTTCAAGCGATTCTCCTGCCTGAGCCTCCCACGTAGCTGGGATTTACAGGTGCCTGCCACCATACCCAGCTAATTTTTGTACTTTTAGTAGAGACGGGGTTTTGCCATGTTGGCCAAGCTGGTCTCGAACTCCTGACCTCAGGTGATTCACCCACCTCGGCCTCCCAAAGTACTGGGATTACAGGTGTGAGCCACCGCACCCGGCCCGTGAGTGTTTTTTGTAGTGGAAAACTTGAAAAATCCAGTGTCTATTAATAGAAAACTGACTAATAAAAATAACTCATAGCTCTAGAGAAAATGGTAGAGAAGAAATTTCAAAAACCTGCATGAATGGCAGGAAGAACATTTAAGTTTCTGGACTGTAAGGGCCAATTACATGCTCAGAACAATGAAAAAAAAAAAAAAAAGAGCCATAATAAGAAAAATCACATTGAGAAATGCCAGAATACCAGGAGGAAAGAGGAGATTCTAAGAATGTCCAAAGAGAAAAAAATAGGTCACATATAAAGAATCAGCAATCAGTGTGGCATCAAACTTCACATAGGCAACACTGGTTACTAAAGGAGCAAGGCCTTCAAGTTTTTGAGGAATAATTATTTTCAATCTGCATTTCCACACTTAATTGAAATACCAACCTATGTAAAGGTAGAATAAAGACATTTTAGACCTACATGTACTGAAAAATTTTATTTCTCACATATTCTTTTCTCAGGAAGCTCTGGAGAATGTGCTTGAGCAAAACAAAGGCATAAACAAATAAGACTAAAAATAACCAAAAAGCAAATTGTCCTCCAGAAGAGCAACAAAGGGAAGTCCCAGGATCAGAGCTGAAAAGAGTAAGACAACTCCTTATTAAAGTAGAATAGAGGGCTGAAGGAGAGAAATTTTCAGGAAAAAAAATTATTGAGTTTTGAACCTATGGTAAACAAAGAAAAATTAATGGGATGTGCTGGAGAGATCTGCTGAAACACTGAGGGGGGAGATTAGCAAATTAGCCAATAGGAAACCAAGCAAATGAATAAACAAGGCTATAAATAATGTGGTGGGAAAGGGGGACCAAATATTTGTTTAAGCAAATGAATGTAATGTGCTATATTACAGCACTCAATACTTACATAGTCACTATAATATAAATAGCAATTATAGACTGCTTATAGATTGAACCAAAATTATTATATAACTTTTCAGAACTCGGTGCACTGGTATATAATATGATCTGTATCCCAGGCCCCAATAAAAAGGTCAATAGATAACATCTAAAATTGGTTAATCAGAAAAGCTGAATACACATATTATTTAGGAATAAGCTAGTATCAGAAGGAACAAACTAACAGTATTGTAAGTTGCTGCTTCTGGAGAACCCAGGGAAGGATAGGAGACTGTTGTATTTTATTGTAAACTTCTGGCAGTAATCAGTTTTTATTCACATGTGAGAATTACCTTAACACAAACAAGTTCTTAGCATTATCAACTTTGATGATATTTAAATTAGTAGAAGAAACAGTAAGCAGGGAACACAGTTAACAAAACATAAAATATAAATTTCCCTGAATTATTTGAAGTTTAAAAATAACCAATTTAGGAACTAAAACAGTGATCACAACTTGGAAGGATGGAAAAAAGGTAGAAGTGGTGTGAGATAAAGAGTCACCTAATCACAGAACACAGAAGAGCAAAAGCATCGAGAAAATAATTTCTAAGGCTGGGGACAGTGGCTCACGCCTATAATCACAGCACTATAATCACAGTGGCTCACACCTATAATCACAGGCCAAGGCAGGAGGATCACTTGAGGCCAGGCATTTGAGGGACAACATAGCGAAACCCTGTTCTACAAAAAAATTAACAAATTAGCTGGGCGGAGTGGTGCATGCCTGCAGTCCCAGCTGCTCAGGAAGCTGAGGCAGGAGGATAGCTTGAGCCCAGGAGTTCAAGGCTTCAGTAAGCTATGATCGCACCACTGTACTCCAACCTGGTGAGAGGGCAAGAACTTGTCTCTAATTAAAAACGCAAAACAAACAAACAACAAAAAAAAAGAATCTATAATTCTACTACAGGTTGAGACAACCACAATAAGCACTGAAAACAATCAGTTACAAGTGGCTGATTTTGGGGGAGGGGAACAGCAAAACATAGGACAAGATTTTTCTTGTTTTTCATTATTAGACCATCTGTTCTATTTGATTGTTAACCATGTACACATATTACCTTTGAGGGTTTTTGTTTTTTTTTTTAATGGCCTAAGCTATAATGGGTCAGAGTCCTAGGGGTTCCCTGAAACTTGTTACTAAAACTCTCTCAAAAGGATAAAATGCACTTAACATACACAGTCTCCAAAACTTAGAATATCCCTATCTGGAACATTCTTATAAAGGAATACAAGATGAGTGAGCAAAGAAATACTAATTTATTAGAAAGAAAGTTGAGCAGGACAAGAAGTGTTTCCAATAATATGAACATGTATAGAAAGAATGAGTAATGAAATTCAATCTGAGTCATTTAATTCAATGAGCAGATAATCGAGAAAAATGGGCTGGGCGCGGTGGCTCACGCCTGTAATCCCAGCACTTTGGGAGACCGAGGCAGGCGGATCACGAGGTCAGGAGATCGAGACCATCCTGGCTAACATGGTGAAACCACCTCTCTACTAAAAATAAAAAATATTAGCCAGGCATGGTGGCGGGTGCCTGTAGTCCCAGCTACTTGGGAGGCTGAGGCAGGAGAATGGCATGAACCCAGGAGGTGGAGCTTGCGGTGAGCCGAGATCGCACCACTGCACTCCAGCCTGGGTGACAGAGCGAGACTCCGTCTCAAAAATAAAAGAAAACAAAAATGATTACATCGAGTTGATAACGCATTCCCAAGAATTCTAAGGCAAATTTGTCACCACCTCAATCACAGAAAACAAAGATCATTTTGCTAAAGATTTTCGAGTTAATTATATCTACTCATCCTATTTAACATAATTCTGAAAAAAATACATTTGCACATGCTTACATGTTCAAAACAAACTACTAGTAAATATTCTATAGGCCAGGCACAGTGGCTCATGCCTGTAATCCCAACACTTTGGGAGGCTGAGGCAGGCAGATCACTTGAGGCCAGGTGTTCGAAATCAGGCTGGCCAACATGACAAAACCTCTTCTCTACTAAAAATACAAAAATTAGCTAGGCCACATGCCTGTTATCCCAGCTACTTGGGAGGCTAAGACACGAGAATCATTTGAACCTAGGATGGAGAGGTTGCAGTGAGCCGAGATCAGGCCACTGCACTCCAGCCTGGGCGACAGAGGGAGACTCCATCTCAAAAAAAAAAAAAAAACACACACACACAAAAACAAACAACAACAACAAAAAAAAAGATATTCACTCAAGGAATTCTTATATTATGTATACGTTAAACAACCACGTTACAGAAAACAACCCATTTAGTAACATGAATAACAATTTAAAGAAAAAGGTAGAGCACAAAACTATTATGCTATTAACATCTAAAGATAGTATATAATCACAACTTCAGCCCATGGCACTCAACAGTAAACATAACAGCTACATTCCTTCATTTTTAGCAAAGAATCTTTGATTTTTGTCAGAATTGCTACGTGAATTACTAGATATTATGATCCTTCATTTTTTCCCAGCTAAATAAAATGCTTCAATTTTGATTACTCCTAAATCTGTTGTATTAAGTCTAAAACTGATTAATGATGTACCATATCCTGCTAAGTAGAATTAAATTAGTGTATAATTGATTAGTGTATAATTGAAGCAGTTGTAGATTTACCAACTTTAATTAAGGTGGCTTATTACAGATAATTCACACTATAAGAGAGAAAATAGAAGCAACAAGTTCATCAAAACCTTAAATTAAGATCAAAGATACAATATTAAAGATCAGAAAAAAAGCTATAGGCTAATACTGAGTACTTTGAAAGTAAATAATCTTAGTACAAACGCTTTTAGAGGAGAAAACCAATTATTAATATTGACCTTTTAGGCTAGATTTTCCAAGAAATTACACTATTTGTGATAATTTACTATAATAAGTGATGCCAACTTATGTAAGCAAATAAAAGAATACATCTAATAATATTTTGTCTACTTACAACACTACACTAAAAAAATAAAATAATTAAATATTTCTCATAACTCCTTTAAAAAGGTATTCAAGCCAGAGGAAAAGCTCATAATTCTCACTATAAAAATAAATAAAAACTAATTTATTAAGAAGGAAGCAAGTGAGGAAAAAGAACATTTCTGAAACAAAACACAGAAGTAGTGTCTGCAGTTCTCTCAATACCCTTGTGGGTGGTAACTACAGCCCAGAAACTTTTACACATAAATTGCTAACTCCCCTGAGTTTAAAGCCATGGTAATTAGGCTCATTATCTTACATGTTAATGACACAGAGACAGTAAATTTGCAGTGAATAATTCATATACTATCAGCTCTCACTGTGATGTTCATTGCTAACAGTTTATTTACAGTACAAGTTACACTGCATTTTTTTCTAGTTTAAATTTATTGCCTAAACAGAAATCATTTCATGTGAAAGTCTAATTTACTATCAATAAATAATAATTTCAAGCATATATTGGCTTGTATATTTGTATAATTTTTACTCATTATTCATAACTAGTTATGATAATCAATAAACCATCATAAGAATGTCATGTAGAAAGATTAAAGTATCTATAGATTATGTATAGATGATTATTCTAAATTAAATTTCAAAAACAATATGCTCAATTGATATAAAATTATAAATTGTTTTAGTAACTCATATTTTTCATTTAAGTATTAATATCACCACTCACTTTAAAACGTACATATAGATTATTGTGAAACTTTGAATATCAAAGTACCATTTAGATTTCCTTATTATGCAAATACTGACTGTAAAATACAGTTGACCCTTGAATAAAATGGGTTTGAACTGCGCAAGTCCACCTACAGGCTGAAATTTTTCAACCAAATGTGGATTGAAAATACAGTATTCCATTACTGGGTATATACCCAAAGGAATATAAATCATGCTGCTATAAAGACACATGCACACGTATGTTTATTGCGGCACTATTCACAATAGCAAAGACTTGGAACCAACCCAAATGTCCAACAACGATAGATTGGATTAAGAAAATGTGGCACATATACACCATGGAATACTATGCAGCCATAAAAAATGATGAGTTCGTGTCCTTTGTAGGGACATGGATGAAACTGGAAAACATCATTCTCAGTAAACTATCGCAAGGACAAAAAACCAAACACCGCATGTTCTCACTCATGGGTGGGAATTGAACAATGAGAACTCATGGACACAGGAAGGGTAACATCACATTCCGGGTACTGTTGTATAGAGATATACCTAATCTAAAGACGAATGAGTGAAAAAAATGGCACATGGATACATATGTAAAAACTGCACATTGTCCAAAAAAAAAAAAAAACAGTGGAAGCAGCAGCATTATATTGAAAAAAAATTAAAAAATAAAAAAAAATAATAGCTAAAATGTGTTGATTTATAAATAGAATAAAACTTGTAAGCTGAACCTGAGACCTAAAGGAAGAATTATTGTTTTGTTTGTTGTTTGTATTTTTTATTTGTAACTTCAATAAATTGTATACTAATTTAAAAAAAAAAAAGAAAATACAGTATTCACAGGACACGAAACTTGCACATACAGAGGGCCAACTTTTCCTTTATGTAGGTTTCACAGCACCCACTGTAGGCCTTACGTATTTGTAGACTTGGGTCCTGGAACCACCTGCCCATGTATAGTGAAGGATGACTGTAATATCATGTACAATATAAAATTCAGTAACCTATAAAATTGCAGTTGTCTTCAATTTTTACCCATTTTTGTAATGGATTTAATATCACACTTTTATTTAACAAATTAAAGATAAGTCCATTTTAATCTCTTTCAAAATGACTCTTAGTTGCAGTAACTCATTTCGCTTTTCACATATTATGAGAACTTTTATGTTACTATGTTACCTAAGTTATTGTGATTTCAAAACTTTCTCTAAATCAGAGAGGTAAAAATTTTCTATAAATATCTGTACTTCTACAATGATTCCTTCAAAAATACTGTTTTGATATATGGTTGCATCAATAAAAACAGGTTAGGTTCATGTACCATTTATCAGGTAAGAACTGCAAAATATCAGTGGCTTAAAACAATAAGGTCATTTTCTTGCTTACACTAGCTGTTCATCATAAGTCATTTGAGGACTCTACCCCACATTTATTCATCTCAGTACCCAAGATGATGGACCAATCGCCATCTCACATTTTACCAGTTAGCATGGTAAATGGAAAGGGTAGTCTGGACAGTCTTGCACTGGTAATTAAATACTCTGGCCTGTAAAAACATTATTTTACTTCTGCTCACAACTAAGCACAATTATCTGAGAAAGTTTATCCTTCAAAAAGTTTAAATCTTTACAATTTCAAAAAAAAATGTTTACCTCACTAAGTAGGCCATGAAGATAGGTTACATAATGTTCACTAAAGACAAAGAGCATTCCAGGTTCCTTTTTGTATTAAATAACTATCAAATCATAACAATCAGTTCTTGCCAAATCTGCTAAACATGTAACCAGGATAATGTTACATACTCTTTCAAAACTGCAAATTTGACCACATCACTTGCTTAAAATCCTCTAATCTTCTCAGCATGGCGCTCCATGAAATGATCCCTGACTGCCTTTCTGTCAACTCTGAATACTCAATAAAATTTACAAAATGCTCCAAGGCAGACAAAACTAATAAATATGCTGCACGCAGGCTTTCCTGCCTTTTCACGTGTCAGAATGCTTTCTCTGCCACCTCCACTTGAAAGCTTCCTCTTCCTCCAACTAAGCTTAAGCCTATCGCCACTGTGAAGCTTTTCTTGACTCCGATTACAACACCCAAAGGATTTTGTACTCCCTCAACACTGATTCCAGATCTGCACTGTGACTGTTCATTGACTACCCACTAGTTATGAGCTTCTCAAAGGCAGACACTATTATTTACAAATATGAGTCCCTGGCATGAGACATTTAGTGGCTAACAAATGTCTAGAAAATGACTAAAGTTCCACAGTGCCAAAGAATGGTCTTAAAGAACAGCAGTACGTTTTAGAAATGAAGAATACCTGTTCTGACTGTCCATGGAGATACAACTGCAAAAGTAAGTTTGCTTGACAAATTCCTTTTAGTATTTAAATGCTAGAGCTAATTTTGTTGGTGGCAATTCTAATAAATTAACTTAAAGTTATAGGACATTGAACTAATTTTTCTTTCATTCATTCCCCAGACTTTTATTTATTCAACTCAGATGTACCAAATGCCAGGATCTATGAGAACTTCTAAGAATGCCATTCATGTTAGTGGAGCTGTTGTCATCATTATACATATTGGACTGTCAAATTATGCCCCCAGTTAATAGACAAGATAGACTCCTTGTGGCTCAAAAGTAAAAGCAGAACCAAGAGGCAATGACAGGGTAAGGGAGCAATTATACCCTGTGTCCTTAAAAGTGTGGCAAAACCTGTTTTCCTGCCACCAAGCCAAAGAACAGTTCCTTTTGGTGATCATTTGGAAATTCCCCAAATGATCACCAAAAGACTACCTGGTGCCAACGGACCAACCACCTGGAAACAACCAACTAAGAGACTGGTGGTTTGGGGATTAAAGGTCATCTAATCAAGACTTTATTCCTTACTTCCCTGACCCCCCTCCCCTGTCCTACAATTTTTGCCTTTATAATTTCTAACTCTCCAACCCCCAACTAGGAGCTCATTTTTTTTTACACCACAGGCTGCATATCCCCAATCTACGATTGTTTTCTATAGAAAAATAAAGCTCTCCTTTTTTCCTCCATGGATCTCATGGTCTTTTGTTACATGACAAAAATAGGCCGTTTAATATTTTACTCATCTAAATTTGTAATATCTGATGTTCACTTTGACCATCAACATAACAAGAAAATACTGTACAGCATAATTTTATATTAACGCAATTCACTGTAGTTATTAAAAAGTTTTGAACAATGATTATCCACTAGCCATAAAACTGTCAACAGTTTAACAGCAAATAAACAAAGGAAGGTACCACACTTGGCAAATACAAAATGACTATTTGTCCATCGTGTCTGTGCAACTAAAACAGATTTAGGCTCCCCATTGGTACAAAAGGAAAAACACACAAAAAAAGAAGGAGATTCCTTTTAAACACAGAGCTCCTTGCTCCAAACTTGTAACAATTTTTTTTTCTTTTTACATTCACTACACAAACTCTGTGCTTAGATAAGAAAAGTAACAAGGGCTCTTCTTGCCTTTTTTTTTTTAACTGTCAATTTTTTGAAGTATGCTATTGAATAATATTTTTCAGGTTTACAATTTTAGTATGAAACATTTTAATCAAAAGCAATCTGACATTAAAATGTCTTTTTAGAAGAAAAAATAAGGAAATAAAAAAAAAGAGGCGTATCTAGATCCAGCAACCGAACCCGAAAGGTAAATATTAAAAATACTGCATTTGTTGTTTTTGGTGAGCTAATTCCTTTTTTACAATCTGGGGGACTCTATTTAAGGAAAGGAATACAAAATTAGGTGTGAAGTAAATATCCAGAATGAGAAAATAAATTACAACTAATCACTAACTTTAAAAGGCTAATAAATGCCAAAAACATGAATTTCAAAAACAAGAGCATATCTTTATTAACTGCCTAATCTATCTATACAATGCTTTTATTTTCTTACATTTCTGGTTGCATTTCTTGATTTCCTCTTCATATAACAATGTTGTAATATTAAGAGAATAGAAAGATAATTTTATCTTTTTACTACTGTGTTTGATCAATTTTTAGTATTGACAGTGTAGGCTGGGCACGGTGGCTCACCTTAAAAAAAAAAAAAAAAGGCAGTGTAGAGAGTTTATATCAGCTTTATAACTTCTTTATAACTTATTACTGATAATGTCACATATATTCTTAGGAATATTATCAAATTTACGAAAACCACAATCAAGTTCCAAGATTTAGAAAAAATTTCCAGACTAAACACTTAAACAATGTTTCTCTTCCTCTGCCTCTACCACAAAGAACATATTTATAATGCTCTAAGACCCTTGCCCCTACTGAGCTGGAAGGCAGGACTTGACTCTAGAGGTGGGGTTCAGACACCCAATTAAATTGAGGACTAGCTGAAAGATGGTTAGGCAGAAGAAGCTTTCCATCAGACACACCCACTAGTGTGCCATGTCAACACTGCCATGAGAACACCCAAGAGTTACCACCACTTTCCATGGCAATGACCCAATGACCCAAAAGTTACTATCCCTTCCCTAGAAATTTCTGCATAAACCACCCCTTAATCTGCATGTTATTAAAAATGGGTATTAATAACTGCCCTGAACTGCTACTCTCTGCCTACAGGGTAGCCCTGCTCTGCAGGAGCAGTCACGGAGCTATAACACCACCAGAGCTGTAACACTGCCTGTTCAATAAATCTGTTTTCTTCTACCTCTGGCTTGCCCCTGAATTCTTTCCTGGGCAAAGCCAAGAACCCTCACGGGCTGAGCCCCACTTTGGGGCTCACCTGCCCTGCAAAACTACATCTATGTATCACAAGGCCAGGGAAGTAGACACAGTGGACAGTAATAATATTCCTGGAAGTAATGCCTACAAAATAACTGGACACATAAACAACTGCTAACCATATACTCTCTCTAAATGTATCCTCTACTCAATTTTCCCTTAGCTCAGGCCACTCTAATGCCACCCAATATGAAGGTATGATACAGGGAAAGTCTAAGTGAAAAGGAATCGCAGTTTTAATGGATTAAAATACCTAACTTTAGCAAATCTTACCCCGCCTCACCCAAAATATTATGTTAACACATTGCTTGAGATTCTTCCAGAGTCTTGGAAGGACCCTGAAACATAGGTTAACTGTCTACAAACTAAATCCATTTCTATTTCCTAACCTAATCTGAAGACTGACTTTCTATTTCTTTTACCTACAGAAACTGTCAGAATAATCAGACTCATTTCCTCAATGACACTTTGCTACCTTTAACATATATAAGATCTATTTTCTAGAGCATGATCATCTCCAACTTCTATACCAATTAAATTAGGTGCAGTGACACAAAAATTCTCTTCTATTCCTGTTTTAATTGTGTCTCAACAGTAACGCAAGCCCTACAATGCCTTTCTATTTACTTCAGACAAAGATAAACACTGCAGATCCCAGTTAGGTTTCTTTCAGTGGTAAGTATCATTTAAAAGAAAAAAACTGTTAGTAGCCTTAAAAAGTCCTTGTTTCACACAGCCTAATAAATTCCCTCTAATTTCATGTAAGACCTAGTCCTGAGGCACAATAGCTTTAGGAATGGGTAATTTAGAAGTTCAACAAGATCATTAAGGATCCAAGTTCTCACCATCTTTTCACTGTACCATCCAGTGTTTTGGTTTTATCCTGACCTAGGCCCCAAATAATTACAAGATAGCTCCCACAATTCCAAGAACCCATCTAGATAGAAACATCCAAAAATGAGGGGAGAAGAGGTGTTACCTTTCCAAGAAGCCCCTCACTAAACCTCCCCTCATGTCTCATTGGCCACATATGAGTTATTGGTCAGATATCAGTCATATGTCCAGGTCTTAATTAATGACCAGCAAGAAAAATGGGATAATCATGAGTGGCCTAGACTATACAGAATTTACTCACATCACACGGTGAAGAGGTGAGTCGACCAAAAAAAAAAGTACCTGCCACAAGGAGAACAGCAGTAATGAATGGCTGTGGAGTAAGCTTCTTATTAAGTAAATTGGATAGCTAATTTTGACATTAATTACAGACCTTAGCTATGACATATATTTGATTACAGGAAAGGGTTAGATGATGTTTTAGATCATTACAACTCTTATGTTCTACAAGACAGGCAAATAATACAGTGGTTAAAAGCTTGGGTTTTAAAGTCAGATTGTCCTGGGTTTGAATACCCATCCACCACTAATTTGCTGTAACAGTCTTGGTCAAGTTATCTTCCCTCTTCTGAAAATCCAGATAGTAATAATATTTAACTCATATTGCTAGGAGAATTAAATGGATGATGAATGCAAAATGCTTAGCATTTTACCTAAACTTCACAGGAAGTAATAAATATTATCATCAGTCTATAACATATAAACTATAATAATTTTTGTACTACTAATTTAGAATTTGTGATAACTAAAACACAGGTTATTTCAAAATCAGAAAAATTATTGATTCTACCTCCAATATAGGATAAATAACAAACTGAGGATTTGAGAGGTTTAATGACACACTGAACAGCTATCTCTTCCCCCTACTCCTCCTCCTTTCTCTTGAATAGGCATCTCCTCCACTTAGAATTTAAATGCCTCCAACATTCCCTTAGGTTTACTCCTGCCCTCAATATTACAAAACCAAATTCATTGCTTCCTTCAACCATATTGCTTCTCCTTTTGAAGTTAATAGTATCAGCATTTAACTAGGCAGACACCAAACACAAAACTTCAAAATCTTTCTCAACGCCCTCTCTCTACATGGATCACTCACTAAATCCTGTCAGTTCTAACTCTGGGCCAGGCATGGTGGCTCATGCCTGTAATCCTAGCAATTTGGGAGACTGAGGTGGAAGAATCGCTTGAGCTCAGGATTTTAAGACCAGCCTGGGCAACATGATGAGACCTCGTCTCTACTAAAAATAAAAATAAAAATAAAAAATTGGCCAGCCATGGTGGCACACATCTGTAGCCCTAGCTGCAGTGAGCTGTGATCATGTCACTGCACTCCAGCATGGGTGACAGAGCAAGACCCTGTGTCAAAAAAATGAAGCAAAACAAAAATACCTCTGAATTTGATTTTTAATCCATCCCTGTGTTCTAAAGTCACCACTACTACTACCCTATAAGAAACCCTCATTATTTCATTCATATCTATTATGAAGTTTCCAAACTGGTATACCTGCCTTTCCACAGCCTCAACTTCTCACTACTTCATCCTGTATTCTATCAACTATCTTTGTAAACTGCAGACTAAGTATGTTTGCCTGCTGAAAAATCTTCCACAGGTCCCCAACTAACTGTAAAATAAAAAGCCAACTTTAACCTTGTATATAAAACTTTTCACAATTCGGCCTGAACCTACATTGTAGCTTCTTCTTTACCTCTCCCTCCATGACATACCCAGTGTTTTACCCAAACTACACAATATCTCACCATTCTCCAAATAGACCTTGCCTACTTCTGTGTGTTCATGAAGAACCCTCTATTTGGGGAATAGGAGTAACTTCTCCTTTGATCTCCCTATACCCAACTATTTCTAGTCATCCTCAAATATTAGTTCTCTATGATAGCTTCTTGCATACCTCACAGCTAGAGAAAATTACCGTTCTTGCAGAATATTATTTGTAATTGTATCATAGCCATCATCACTCTATATAATAGCTAGTTACTGCCTGTCTATAACTCCAAATAGACTGAAATTTTTTCAGGGCCAGGTTGTATCTTACTCATCTCTGCATTTCTAGTACATAGAGTAAACATTCAGTAACAACCGGTAAATGGATGAATAGCGAGAGAGTGGCGCAATAAGTCTTCAGAAGCTCTTGTACTTCACATATTACTAAAAATACTTATTGAATAGGAAATTTAAAGCTCAATTCTACATTCTCTATTAGAGTATAAACTATGAGTGAAGGACAATTACTGTCTGGCACTGTATTCAGTGTCTAAAATAGGGCTTTACACATAGTATAAAACTAACAAATATTAGTTAAATGAATAAATACATGAATTGATAAATTGAAGAACTGAATGATCTGGTAATTTGCATATGACAGAATAACAGGAAAACCCTTTCATTCATTTCTGGCTGAATTTCTCAACTATTTAAATATTACACATATCTGTGTATCTAAGAGCAAGATTCTATAATGCCACATATCTTATTTGGAAGAAGGTGATAATCAATCAGTATTTATTACTTCAAGTTGGCTCATTTTACCATTCATTTCCTACTTAAGCCCTATAGTAATTTAACTTCATAAGACCTATGTCGGGCCTTAAATATATGATGAACAAATAAAAGTGTGTGTGTGTGTGTGTGTGTGTGTGTGTGTGTGCGTATGCATGCACATGCATATACAATAAAACAACATAAGATCTCAAATTCTTTTTGAAAGTCTTAAGGATATAAACTATATACAGAGAAAAATAGAAGCACAGACACAGTGACACATGAATGCCCCACTCACAAATGAAAACAAAACAAATATTTTGCAATAATCCATTTACTTCTAGTGTTTTGGGCTTTCAACTCTATAGTCATAAAAAATGTTCAAAACTAATAGTAAGAACACTATTTTCCTCTAGCATGCCTAAAAAAAAAATAAAGAAAATAAGAAAAGCTAGAGCCTTCCTCCCACTAAATACTCTGTTAAATTAAGAAGTAATATGTTTTGGTGTAGTCATCATTTCAGTAATTATATTCCAAAGAACCCTATAACTTACAAAACCAGCAACAACAGAAGAGAATTTCATACAAATTTTGGTCATGGAATACTTTACTGGAAGACATGAAAAATAGATAGTGGCAAAAAGCAGCAGAAAATATTTATAATCATAAAGCAATGAGAAAATATACACCAAAATATCATCAATTCATTTATATCTTCCAGTGGCCTTTATCCTCCTTTCTAATGTTTATCATCCTTTTCTCTGCCAAATTTCTGCTACCAATCCATTATCTCTTCAAATGGCTTGCAATAAAATGAACAAACAAAACTCATGCTCCTTCAAGGAGAATTGATATTAGTGATCATGGTGAGACCACAGATCCATAAAATCTTTAGGTTAACAGAGCAGCTGATACAAAAGTAGAATACATCTGCTAAACCAACTGCCTTTTTAAATTTGTTTAAAAAGTTATTTTGAACAAGTATACTCAAACACTTAATAAAAGAATTTGAAGGCTGGGCACGGTGGATCATGCCTGTAGTCCCAGCACTTTGGGAGGCCAAGGCGGGCAAATCATGAGGTCAGTAGATCGAGACCATCCTGGCCAACATGATGAAACCCCGTCTCCACTAAAAATACAAAAAATTAGGTGTAGTGGCACGTGCCTGTAAGCCCAGCTACTCGGGAGGCGGAGGCACGAGAATCGCTCGAACCCAGGAGGCGGAGGTGGCAGTGAGCCGAGATTGCACCACTGCACTCTAGCCTGGTGACAGAGCGAGACTCTACCTCAAAAAAAAAAAAAAAAGCAATGTGAAAGGTCATGTAACCCAATTAACCCTCCATCTACTGATTCATTTGCTAGTACTCCTACCAAGAGTCAATAATCTGGTCTATGCTTTAACACCTCATAAAAAAGGGAACTCACTACTTCCAAAACAAGCTGATTCTATTTTTGTATTCCTTTACTACTAGAAAGTTTTCCTTTATTGAGCAAAAATCATTCAGTCCATGTCTTCTACATGAAGGAAGCCCCTCAAAGAAAGATGGATATTATGTATATCCTAATTCTCTTTCTTTGAATTAAAATTAGTTTCTTTACGACATAGTTTTAAATTCCTTCAACAATTAAAAGGAGGAGGTTAGAATCTACCACCCCCACCATGAGGCTCAACCTGAGAAATAATACATATCCATCAAAAAAGCAGCATATGTGTAATTATTATCCTCTTGATAAAATTTTTAAAATTTTAAAACAGAATACTTGTTCTTTGTAGGTGGGCTGCCATAAATGCCCAGGGAAGCTTGTAACCAATGTTTTATTGTTGAAGAACGGGGGATAAAAAGGAAAAAAGACAGTAAAAGAATCTCTAAAACACAAGAACCTATTTCTTTGCCCTCAACATTACTCTTTTTGACGCTAAGGTTACACTGTTTCATATATCAATTCCCTTTTTCTACTAGAAAGTTCATACTTTATAGCAAGCTTATACTAGACATTTTTTGAGTTTAAAAAAACACCATTTTATTGTTGTTGAAAAAGTAGGTCAGTATTCCTAATTTACTCATGTACTTAATAAAGTTAGTTAAAATATCAAACGAAGAAACTGTTAAAGGAGCTGATGGTTGGTATTAGGTTGAAGGATATCTAAACAGCAAAACTGCTAATAAAATATATCGGGCCAGGCAAGGTGGCTCATCCCAACATTTTGGGAGGCCAAGGCTAGCTGATCACTTAAGCCCAAGAGTTTGAGACCAGCCTAGGCAACAAAAAATACCCGTCTCTACAAAAAACACAAAAATTGGCCAGGCATGGTGGCATGTGCCTGTAGTCCCAGGTACTCAGGAGACTGAGGTGGGAGGATCACTTGAGCCCAGGCAGTGAAGGCTGCAGTGAGCCATGGCTGCCCTACTGCACTCCAGCCCTCCAGCCTGGGTGACACAGCAAGACTCTGTCTCAAAAAAAAAACTAAAAAAAAAAAAAAAATCAAAAAAAGCCAGATGTCAGTGATCCAAGAATCAGCTAAGCCAAAAACTGGATGAGTGTACTTAACTAAACTAACCTCTCTGGGCCTCAGAGTATTCTCATCTGTGAAATGAGGATAAAGAATTAGGATCATAAGTTCTCAGACGCTTTCATCTCAGGACCCCTTTACACCTTAAAAAGAGTATCGAGTAATTCAAGGAGCTTTAATATCTAGCCCTAGTTATAATATTAGAAGTTAAAATATAACTTTTTAAAATATTATTTTAAGAATAAATCATTAAATGTTAACGTAACATTTTATGAAAATAACTATTTCCAAACTAAAAAAAATCTTAGTGACAAGAGAAGCACTGTTTTATAATCTTTGCAAATCTCTTTAATGTCTGGCTTATGAAACCAAAATTACGGGTCACTGTTTTGAACAAAACTCCTGCACTAGGCTCCAAAAGAAGACCAGACTAAAAATCAAAATGGAGTCACCCATGCTCACCAAACCCAAACTGAGTTGTTATCTTGACTTTCTAAAAAATCAGGAGAGACAGATAACAGCCTAATTTCCCAAATAGGACAGTTTTCAATATTCAATGCACATGATAGTGAAGTATTCAATGAGCATGATAATGAAGTTTCCTCTGTTTTAATCCCTAATCTGAAGTAACCTGATATTTACCAGTCTTTCTATTGTCCTGTCTCCCCATCCAGACCTTACAAGAGAATTCACTTTGAAATGACCAATCTGCTTTCTTCAGCCCTTTCTGTCTATAAAACCAACCACCTGCTCAACTCATTGGAACACACACTCTACTTTATGGAATGAAGTATTGCCTGATTCTAGAATTACAATAAAGCTGACTGAGATCTTTAAACTAAATTTGTTGTAACTTTGTCTTTTGACAGAACTGCTAGAGTCTCATATAACTTGTGCACTCAATCAGTATGGCATGGTATGCAACCTCTAGAAAACTCCACCTACACTCATGAGAGAATGAGAATGAAAAGGGTAAACACAGTCTTAGTATTACTTTGAATATAGTTCTGCCCTCACAGAACTTCTGTCAAGGTCTTAAGGACCCCTGACCCCCCTCCTACAAGAGGCCCTTGAACCACAATCTGAGAACTCCTGGACCAGACAATCTCTAATACTCATGCAGGCTGACAATAATATTTTGATTTTTTTAACCTGAAAATACACACTTACCCTCATCATGATAGAATGCATCGTAACTGTGATATGAGATTCCAACGAGATGATCCTTTTAAACTCAACTATAAAAAGTCATTTCAGAAAAGCATAAGATAAAAAACTGTAGAACAGAGACCGGGTGCAGTAGCTTATGCCTGTAATCCCACTTTGGGAGGCCGAGGTGAGTGGATCACCTGAGGTCAGGAGTTCAAGACCAGCCTGACCAATATGGTGAAACCCCATCTCTACTAAAATTACAAAAATTAGCCGGGCGTGATGGTGCATGCCTGTAATCCCAGCTACTAAGAAGGCTGAGGCAGGAGAATTGCTTGAACCTGGGAGGTGGACAGTGCAGTGAGCTGAAATTGCGCCACTGCACTCCACCCTAGGTGACAGAGTAAGACTCCGTCTCAAAAAAAAAAAAAAAACAAAAACCAAAACAAAACAAAACAAAACTATGGAATGAGGAATACTCATTGTCACAAAGGAAATTCCTTCAAGAAAGAAAAGCTATCTAAATTATTTCCTTTGTACTATAACACTAATAACAACACTTGGCATGACAAAACTATTCATTTGTGTAAAAAATATATAGGGTCATCTACTACATGTAAAGTATTGTGATAAGTGGAATGAGAGAAAGCATGAAGAACTTTATGTTTTTGTAGGAGGGATCTGATTTATATTCCAAAACTATAATCCAAAATTAAAAAAAGACAAATGCTATGAAACAAGTTCAAATAAAGCATTATAGTAGATCCTAATCTTAAGGGTATGTATGAAGATTATGTTAATATAATTAGTAAAATATTCATTCAAAAACAGTACAGGAATACAATAAAATCTACTACATATATTTACTAGCCTATAGAGAGATGCTTCATTCTGTTACCAATAATTGAACATTAAATTGAAAGTTATACATGTACCTTTCCAGAAGAAAAATTCAAATGCAAGATTTCAAAGCAAGTTTAATCTCTAATTTCACACATGCCAATAAAATCACTGACAACGATGACTTTGGCAAATACTTATAACAAGCATCTACATGACTTTTATGGTTCAATCTCATGACCACAGAAAAATACAGAGTGATAACAAAATCAGGGGGAAAAAGACTACATTAAAATCTAGAAACACTTTTAAGAGCTGGCTAAATCTTTCCAACTTTACTGAAAAATATTTCATTAGCTAACCATTTTGACTCTAATGGATCGTCATTCAACGGCTGCATCTAAGTGAACACTGTACCACATAGTTTGCCCTCTTCCTAATACAAAAATTAATTTAGAAGAGTCATCTCTTTCCTTTGTAAAAATAGTGAATTCAAGCCTAAGTTTCTGGGTAATAATTACAAACACATAAATAATCAAAATGTTTCCCTTAATTTGTAAATCACAATGTAACTCAAATGAGATAGTAATATTGTTTACTTAACAATACAAAGAAATCTTGAAACAAATTTTGGTAACACATATCTAATAAATAATTTCATTTTTCATGCATATACAGTTATGAAGTTAATACAATTTGCATATAGGTCAACTTTTCAAAAAATCTACTTAATATATTTAGACTAAATAAAAGGTTATCTGGCATATTAACTCTGGGAATTCATCTTTACCTTTATTAAGATAAACATACAGTACAAGTTTAGAATATTTGAATGCTTCCTTCCACTGAGCTCATCTATACTCAAAATACAATGCCCAAATATTCTAGATCTTCCATACACTTTTTTGAAGTTCTATATTCATTTTTCCTACTTACTGTCACAGATAAAACAGGCGAAATAGCACCATCTGGTGGGCATCACTTTCGTTTTAAAATAATTTTCTACATTTACCTTATGAATACTTTTTTGAAAAAACTGTGTAACAATTTTAAATCATTTATAAAGTACTATAAATAGTGAAGTAGCTTGGTTACCAAGAAAAATATATTTGAATATTGAACCAAGGTTGCAACATTGCTTTGGTTTTTAATTATTGAGAAGTTAAACATTATTGTAATACTGTAATTATTGTAAAGCTGAAATCTCGTCAGAGCTTAACCTTGTGGTGGTATTAGTTTTTTTTTTTTAATTTTTTGTAGAGAGGGGGCTCTCACTATGTTGCCGAGTCTGGTCTCGAACTGCTGGGCTCAAGTGATCCACTGGCTTCGACCACCCCAAAGTGGTGGGATTATAGGCATGAGCCACTGTGCCTAGCCTATTCTTTCTACAAGGTTGACTGACCCCATAGCCATTGTCTTCATCCACAGCTAATCAATGTCTCTTTTCATAAGAGATAATACTTTTCATCTAATGGAGATCTAATCTTACCTTTGCTGAGTGAGTAAAACAACTCCAAACATCAAGTAACAATTTATACTACTCCATAACATGTGTTGATAGTTACAGTCGATTATAACTGAATCTAAAATTCTCAGAACTACCAAGCCTTAAAGCAAAAAGAAAAAAAAAAATTACTGCAGGAGAAAAAAGAAAGAATATTATATTCAGAAGAAAGTGGAAGTATGACTACCGTCCCCACTGTGATTTCCTAAAACTTTACAGCATCTCTTCTCAGCTAAGAAGTACTCTCTACTAAAAATATGAAAAAATTAGCTGGGCATGGTGGCTGGCCCCTGTAATCCCAGCTACTCAGGAGGCTGAGGCATAAGAATCATTTGAAACCGGAAGGTAGAGGTTGCAGTGAGCCGAGATCACGCCACTACACTCCAGCCTGGGACAGAGCGAGACTCTGTCCAAAAAAAAAGAAAAAAAAAAAACACCGCTAGCTAAAGTGGCAGTTTTCAATGTACACTATTCTCCTGAATGTATTTTTCTATCTCCTTTGGTTTAGAGACAGTAATTTTGTTTGTTTGTTTCTTTTTAAAGGTGCCCTGCTGGGTTGCTTAGAATAAAACCAAAGAGCCTGAAAATTACGTCAAGGCAAAAAGAAACAATATTTCCCATGAGACCATAACTTTACAGGTTCCCTTTCAAGTCTGAGGGTAACACAAATCTTCCATGCTTTAAAATATATTCACTGAATTTTATACATTTTTATATCTTGGTTACTGTCAGGAAATGTGTTTAAAATTCTAAATTTAAAATTTTTAATTTTTTTTAGTGCACAAGGTAATTAGGAATAATTACGATAACAGAAAATAGTTTTAGAAAACCTCTTACTGAGGCCGTTTCTAAGTCTGGCCCTGGTTCCTGTGTTCCCAGGAAATCTGACAGGCCATTTCACTTAAACATTGTGAGCAATTCACTATTAGTTGCCAAGTCAACAGCCATTTCCCCGTTGTCAGTGGAGCTCTAATTTTTGTTCAGTTATAAGGAAACATGTACTTCAGAATACGCTAATTAATAATGATAATTCCATTTTCTTTGCTAGTAACTGGTTTAGGAATGTGTGTGTGATGAGAATCTACCAGAGTACTTCTGGGAAACATTTTCTTGCTCTTAAAAAAGAAGACGGGCGGACAGACAGGCGCAGTGGCTCACGCCTGTAATCCTGGCACTTTGAGAGGCTAGGTTTTTATTTTTCTGAGATGGAGTTTCACTCTTGTTGCCCAGGCTGGAGTGCAATGGTGCGATCTTGGCTCACCATGACCTCCGCCTCCTAGGTTCAAGCGATTCTGCTGCCTCAGCCTTCCGAGTAGCTGGGATTACAGGCATGCACCACCACACCTGACTAATTTTCTGTTCTTGGTAGAGACGGGGTTTCTCCCTGTTGGTCAGGCTGGTCTCGAACTCCCGATCTCAGGTGATCCACCTGCCTCAGCCTCCCAAAGTCCTGGAATTACAGGTGTGAGCCACCATGCCTGGCCCCTTTTAAAATTTTCTGCTCATTGATGATGCACCCAGTCACCCAAGTGCTCTGATGGAGATGTACAAGGAGATGAATGCTGTTTTCATGGCTGCTAATACAACATTCATTCTGCAACCCCCAAATCCAGGAGTAATTTTGACTTTCAAGTCTTATTATTTAAGAAATATATTTTGCAAGACTATAGCTGCCATAGACAGTGATTCCTCTGATGGATCAGACAAAGTAAAATGAAAACCTCCTGCAACGTATTCATCATTCTAGATGCCATTAAGAACATTCGTGATTCATGGGAGGAGGTCAAAACATCAACATTAACAGGAGTTTGGAAGAAGTGAATTCCAGCCCTCGTGGATGACTTTGAGGGCTTCAAGACTTCAGGGAAGAAGTCACTGAAGATGTGGTAGAAACAGCAAGAGAACTAGAATTGGAAGTGGAGCCTGAAGATGGATACTGAAATGCTGCAATCTCATGATAAAACTTGAATGGACAGGGAGTTGCTTCTTATAGATGAACAAAAAAAGTGGTTTCCTGAGATGGAATGTACTCCTGGTGAGGATGCTGTGAACACTGCTGAAATGACAACAAAGGATTTTGAATATTCCATAAACTTAAGCTGATAAAGCAACAGTGTGGTTTGAGAGGACTGACTCCAATTTTCCAAGTTCTACTGTGGGTAATATGCTATCAGACAGCGTTGCATATTACAGAGAAATTTTTCATGAAAGGAAGGCTCTGACACAGCAAACTTCATTATTGTCTTATTTTAAGAAATTGCCACAGCCACTACAACCTTCAGCAACCAACATCCTGATCAGTCAGTAGCCATCAACACTGAGGCACGACCCTCCACCAGCAAAATGATGATAACTTGCTAAAGGCTCAGATGATTGTTAGCATTTTTATCCATAAAGTATTTTTATGGATTAAGGAATATACATTTTTATACACAATGTTATTGTATACAATAGATTACATTAAATTAAGGCATATACATTTTTTATACACAATGTTATTGCATACAATAGATTACATCGTGATATCACCACAACTTTTATATGCACTGGGGAAATACAATCTTCATGTATTTCTCTTTATTGTGATATTCACTTTATTGTGATAGTCTAGAACCAAACCCCCAATATCTCCAAGGTGTGCCTGTATAGGAAAACCAGATTACTATTTAGGTGGTTTATGGATAATAAAGGGTAGATTTGTTATACCAATAAAATTGGCCTATCTATTCTTTAAAGCAATTTTCTGGTATCAAATTTAGTCAAGGCCAACAAACAAAAAGAATAAGAATCATTCTTGAATTTCTTTGTGCCACAATACACACTGTACATCTGTTTGAATAAACTGTATTATATTTTAACGGAATAAAGATGTTTAGTACTAACAAAGGCTTCAAAGATAATTATCCACACAAAATTGTTTAAAAGCCTACTCAAGCATAATCCTAAGAACATCCTTCAATCTACTTAGAAGAAAATACAGTTAAATTTTTAGAAACTGAAAGAGCATATGTACTTCAGTTCTTTCTTATCCTCATTTGTATGTTTTAGTCCCTAGCTTTATGGTTAAAACCAGTTCACTCATTTTTCTAAATTCCATGTTGCAAGTCAATCATATTTCCTCTGCCTTCATGGAGCTTACATTATGTCTGAGAAAACATCTTTGAAGAGCTAATTATACAACTTACAATTTAATATAAAATGGTTTAGGGAAGTGTCTTAGTTTGATTGCTACAGCTTTTAACAGAAACCTGAGATTGGGTAATTTATAAAGGAAAGAAATATTAATATGTTTCTCAGTTCTGAAGTCTGGGAAGTCCTAGAGTATGGTGCCAGCTTCTGCTCAGCAACTTCTTGCTGCATTACCCCATGGCAGAAGGCAAACAGCAAGCAAGTGCTTGAGGGGCCAGACTCACTTTATAACAACCCTCTAGAGATAACTAACCCACACCTGCATTAATGCACTCATGAAGGTAGGGCCCCATGATCTAATCACCTCTTAAAGGCCTCCACCTCTTATTACTGTCCACCTCTTATTACCGTTACAATGGCAATTAAATTTCAACATGAGTTCTGGAGGGGACAAACATTCAAACCATAGCAGAAAGAAAGGAGAAAAAGTGGTGGTAAAATAAGCTCACTCCCACACAGGAAAATTGGAAGTAGACTTTGATAACAAAGGATTTTCCAACAACAGCATAAACTCATAGAACTCATATATGTGAGCAGGGTGCAGTGGCTCACGCCTGTAATCCTAACACTTTGGGAGGCTGAGGTAGGCAGACCACTTGAGCCCAGGAGCTCGAGACCAGCCTGGGCAACATGGCAAAATGCAATCTCCACTAAAAATACAAAAAGGAGCCAGGCATGGTGGCACATGCCTGTAGTCCCAGCTACTTAGAAGGCTGAGGTGGGACGATCACTATGATCATGCCACTGAACTCCAGTCTAGGAGACAGAGTGAGACCACATCTCAAGAAAAAAAAAGAAAAAGGAAAATTTTTTTAAATCGTATATGGAAAGCATTTTTTCCTGCAATTCTTCGCTAATTTTCTGGATCTTGCTAAGATTTTCTCTTTGCTCTTTCTACCTGTTGTAGAAGTTTGCTTTCCCCTCCTCTACAAGACAAAAAAAAATCCCTTATGAACATTTTCCCACCCAAGTCAAACCGGAAAGTTTCAGAAAAAAAAAAAAGGATAATTTCAAGTATCCAGCTAAACTTCAAAATTTATTTTTCCCCTAGAGCTTCCATCAGGCTTTACTCAACACAGACCTACAGAGCTAGAAATCACACCTCTCTCTAGCCTTCCCAAATAAAAAAGCACTAAAGTTACAGGAATATTTGAAGAAGAAAGTTTTATTTTGTATATGTTATTAAAACTTTGTATGTACAAAGTGAAACATTTTTGTAAAGGTTACATTTATACCTTTAAAAACCCACTTGCAACTGATTAGAATACAAAGTAAAATTTTACAGGGAAATTTTATAGATAATGTTTAGATCACTTTTCTAAATTATTGAAAAAGTCCAGTTGCAATCTTATTGAAGTTCTACAGAGGGAGCTAGTATCACAAAGAATAAAGTTATAATACATGAACTTCAAAAAAAGACCTAGTCTGTTGGAAATATCAGATAACCATTCATCAATATGAGCTCACTTTATCCTCTAAAGTTTTACCTTAACAATTAGCCAACTCAAAATAAAACACAGTATTACCTATAAACTGTGACATATTTCTAGTGAACCATATTAAAACTTATAAAATATAATTTCCATCAAAAATATGTAGAAAGCTGAAACTGGATCCCTTCCTTACACCTTATACAAAAATTAATTCAAGATGGATTAAAGACTTACATGTTAGACCTAAAACCATTAAAATCCTACAAGAAAACCTAGGCAATACCACTCAGGACATAGGCGTGGGCAAGGACTTCATGTCTAAAACACCAAAAGCAATGGCAACAAAAGCCAAAATTGACAAATGGGATCTCATTAAACTAAAGAGCTTCTGCACAGCAAAAGAAACTACCATCAGAGTGAACAGGCAACCTACAGAATGGGAGAAAATTTTTGCAACCTACTCATCTGACAAAGGGCTAATATCCAGAATCTACAATGAACTCAAACAAATTTACAAGAAAAAAAAAACAACCCCATCAAAAAGTGAGCAAAGGACATGAACAGACACTTCTCAAAAGAAGACATTTATGCAGCAAAAAAATACACGAAGAAATGCTCATCATCACTGGCCATCAGAGAAATGCAAATTAAAACCACAGTGAGATACCATCTCACACCAGTTAGAATGGCCATCATTAAAAAAATCAGGAAACAACAGGTGCTGGAGAGGATGTGGAGAAATAGGAACACTTTTATACTGTTGGTGGGACTGTAAACTAGCTCAACCATTGTGGAAGTCAGTGTGGCGATTCCTCAGGGATCTAGAACTAGAAATACCATTTGACCCAGCCATCCCATTACTGGGTATATACCCAAAGGACTATAAATCATGCTGCTATAAAGACACATGCACACGTATGTTTATTGCGGCACTATTCACAATAGCAAAGAGTTGGAACCAACCCAAATGTCCAACAACGATAGACTGGATTAAGAAAATGTGGCACATATACACCATGGAATACTATGCAGCCATAAAAAATGATGAGTTCATGTCCTTTGTAGGGACATGGATGAAACTGGAAAACATCATTCTCAGTAAACTCGCAAGGACAAAAAACCAAACACCGCATGTTCTCACTCATAGGTGGGAATTGAACAATGAGAACTCATGGACACAGGAAGGGGAACATCACACTCCAGGGACTGTTGTGGGGTTGGGGGAGGGGGGAGGGACAGCATTAGGAGATATGCCTAATGCTAAATGACGAGTTAATGGGTGCAGGAAATCAACATGGCACATGGATACATATGTAACAAACCTGCACATTGTGCACATGTACCCTAAAACCTAAAGTATAATAATAAAATAAATAAATAAATAAATAAAAATTAAAAAAAACCTTTAAATACTTTTCAAGTAGATATGTTCATAATGAACAATATCACTCCTCCAAAAAAGTTTTTTAAAAAAGGTTCCTAAGTCACTGAACTTATACAAAATGGAAAGCAATCAAAAAGATCTAAACAGTTCTATCCTTTTCTTATATAAGCCAAGTTACGAAGTCTCTTCCTCATCTGTAAAATGGGAATGATTACAATATCTGCTTCACAGAGTTGCTGTGGAGATTAAATTAGATCATAAAATAATTAAAACAATGCCCTTCTTCCTTGTTCTTTAAAATGTATTATTTGTTCAACACTTTCTAAAAAGAAATCAACATAGTAGAGTTTTCAAGGTTAGATTGGCTGCTAATAAACACTAAAGGTTCACTCAAGACCCCAAAGTGTATATCATTCCCAAAAGGTCTGACTCAGCCCTTAAGGGGAAATAGTGTTGGCATAACTCTTACATTAAAATCTGCCATAGCTACATTCTCAAAATATTCCTGTTTGTTGTAGACCAAGAAGAAAGAGAATTCATCACACCAGCAGTTTCTCTCTCCATTCTGTTACCCTCAATAAATTTCATCCCATAAATATATCTTGTCAAGTAAATTGCAGTTAAGGATCAATGAACTACACTTTGACTAAAGAGCTCTGAATAAAGTTTCTAGGAAACACCTTATCCTTCCCCATAAAAATTGACGGGAAAGATCATTATCATTTTTTGTTATTGTTGAAGAGTTTTATGCTAGAAATTCAGAACTTATACCCAGAGGGATCACTGAACAGACTAAAAGAGAAGTAGGTAATGAAAGAAATCATTTGTTTAATGGACAATGACAGAAAAGCACTAATCTAAACCCAAAATGATATCTGAGGAACTTAAGTTTGGAAGACTAAGTGATTAAACAAAGTTAAGGTCTTAAACCGTGCCAAGAAGAAGTACACTTCCCCTAATTTCCTCTCCTATATGGTTTCAGCTTAAGATATGTCACAAGAGAAATTTGCATAAAATTTAGGGGATGTAATTGAAGCAGTAGCCATTTCATTCCAAAGGCAGTCATTGGTTAGAGGCAGGAAGGACAGACACAAAGGTATGGGCAGAACTGTAATCTGTCCTTACTCATCCCCACTCTACCTTCCATCCACAACTACCAGGACCAAACCTATCACCAGATTTTTCACTAAAGGCCCAAAGGTGGTAGTTGCAAAGGGCCTAAAACACACGAACCTCCTTCACAGTTTCCCTATAGCAGAACACGCAATTCATTAACCTACATCAAAAGGCAGGTTAGCAACTTTTCTCTCACATTTTAGGGACCTTAACATCCCTAGTTTTTCCCATGATTGAATAAGGTTTAATTCCTGTAATAAATTCCTTATTTCTTAATATCATAGTGGCATTGAATTCTAACTGATACCCCAAGACTATAGCCTATGGCAAAACTCATACATAAACTAAGTTTCTTCTAATGCTAAGTCCAGGGCACCATATAGTGTGCTTCATAAGTAGAAGGTAGCAATTTAGAATTAATTCTTTAAGGATTTTAAGATTTTACCACTAATAGCGTACATTTTTCATTCACCTATCATTCATGAATATAAGACCATGTTTAATCACAAAATTATTCCTTATAGGTCGGGCGCGGTGGCTCACGCCTGTAATCCCAGCACTTTGGGAGGCCGAGGCGGGTGGATCGCGAGGTCAGGAGTTCAAGACTAGCCTCACCAACATAGTGAAACCCTGCCTCTACTAAAAATAGAAAAATTAGCTGGGTGTGGCAGCGTGCGCCTATAGTCCCAGCTACTTGGGAGGCTGAGGCAGGAAAATGGCGTGAACCCGGGAGGTGGAGCTTGCAGTGAGCCGAGATTGTACCACTGCACTTCAGCCTGGGTGACAGAGCAAGGCTCCATCTCAAAAAAAAAAAAAAAAATTCCTTATAATGAGTTACCTTCCTTGATGACAGTGTTAATTATTTTCTGGTTTTTTTAGGGGAGGGGAACAGGGGGGTTGTTTGTTTGTTTTTTGAGACAGGTTCTCACTCTATTGCCCAGGCTGGAGTGCAGTTGTGCAATCTTTGCTCACTGAAGCCTCAACTTCCTGGGCTCAAGCAATCCTCTCACCTCAGCCTCCTGAGTAGCTGGGACTACAGGTGAGTGCCACCATGCCCAGCTAATTTTTTTTATACTTTTAGTAGAGACAGGGTTTCGCCACGTTGCCAAGGCTGGTTTCAAACTCCTGAGCTCAATTGATCCACCTGCCTCAGCCTCCCAAAATGCTGGGACTACAGGCGTGAGCTACCACACTTGGCCAATTATTTTCTTTTAAGCAACAAAATATTTAAGCAAATCTTTCCGAAGTTTTATAATCCAGGTATAAAAATTTCATAGAAGTTATGAGATCCTAGAATTTTACAGTAAGATCACAATTAAAAGTTCATCAAAAGACGTGAACTCATATCTCAATTGGTTGAGAATCATTTGTAGATTATGTATAAGCCTGAAACGACCTCAATCAACGCTAGTTTTGGATCCTTACAGAAGTAACCTGACCACCTGACCGTATCAGTAAAAGAAAAAAAACAAAAAAAAGAAGCAAAGAAACCTAACACAGATTTAGTACTTACTCCTGGAGATGCAGCCTTATAAGCACAAATGGTAACTCTTATTACAATAAACTATTTAAACCTTAGTTTAAAAAGCAATACAGTGAAAAGGTTACCTTACAAATATTATGACTACATACAAAAATAAACTTTAAAAAAAACTTTTCTTGGCCAGGCACGGTGGCTCACACCTGTAATCCCAGCCCTTTGGGAGGCCAAGGCAGACATATCACTTGAGCCCAGGAGTTCAAAACCAGCCTGGACAACATGGCAAGACCCCGTCGCTACAAAAAATACAAAAATTAGCCAGGTGTGGTGGTGCACACCGGTAGTCCCAGATACTCAGGAGGCTGATGGGAGGATATTTTAAGCCCACCAAGTCAAGGCTGCAGTGAGTCATGATCACGCCACTGCACTCCAACCTGGGCAACAGAGTTAGACCTTGTCTCAAAAAAAAAAAAAAGAAAAAAAAAAAACTTTTCTTACATAAGAGGCATTTATAGCTCAGGATAAAATTTCCAGCAAAAATATCATACATAGAAAGAGGCTGATGTGTTCTAGAGAAAAGGACTCCAATGATGACAAAGTTGCTAATGATGAAGATTCTGAATAAGACTGTTCAAAGAAATGGGAAGGAAAAAGAAAAAACTAATTCCATTTAACATAATATGTGGTTGTAAAATGTATACATTTGACTTACTTCATGAGCATACCTAAGAGCTTTTGTATCAAGCTGACCAAACAGCTTTGTGTCGCATCCTCTCCTTGGAAGAATGTAAAGTGCCTTGTATTTGGAAGTAATTAATTCTCTTCAACTCACTCAATATTGGTTATAGGTCTGAAGTGATTTCCAAAACCAAAACACAATATTGTGAAACTGATTTAATTAACTACTGAGTTCTCTGTGATCAGTTACCAAGTCTTGCAATGGATATTAATCCCTTTAAAAAAAAAAAAATTACTGGCAGCCAGGCATGGTGGCTCACGCCTGTAATCCCAGCACTTTGGGAGGCTGAGGCAGGCGGATCACCTGAGGTCAGGAGTTTGAGACCAGCCTGACCAATATGGTGAAACCCTGTCTCTACTAAAAATATAAAAATTAGCCAGGCGTGGTGGCAGGCATCTGTAGTCCCAGCTACTCAGGAGGCTGAGGCAGGGGAATCACTTGAACCTGGGAGGTGGAGGTTGCAGTGAGCCAAGATCACGCCACTGTACTCCACCCTGGCAACAGAGTGAGACTCCATCTCAAAAAAAAAAAAAAGTTACTGGCTGGGTGCAGTAGGTCATGCCTGTAATCGCGACACTTTGGGAGCAGAGGCAGGAGGATTGCCTGAGGTCAGGAGTTTGAGACCAACCTGAGCAACATAAGGAGACCCCATCTCTAAAAACAAGACTGTAGTGAGCCATGATCACGCAACTGTTTTCTAGCCTGGGTGACAAAGCGAGACCCTGTTTCAAAAAAATTTTTAAAAAAAGACTATATACTTAGAGAACTGCTTGGTGTGACAAAAATAGCACTTAAATTGAACTCAGGAGACTTGGTTTCTGGTCTAGTACTGTCCTTAAGTAGCAATGCAAACTATAGCAAGTCATTTTATCAATGTTACTCTCACCTTATGATAAAATATGGATATTGATTGGTTCAAGGGTTCATTTCTAGAATCAAAATTCTATAATTTTAAAGATACAAAAAAAACTGGGCCCTGAGAATAGGATCATAAAAATTTATGATATTTTTAAAACTGTACCTTATTTATGAACACTAAAAAAAATTTAGCATTTAACCTTGCTGTCAGTCCTAGCTTATTTCAATTTTGACTTTTTGCTTCACAGGATTTTTTTTCTATTAGCTTTACAAATATCCAGTTCTTAGATCATTCTTGCCAGAAAAAAAAAAAAAAAAAAAAAAAAAGATTCTTTTAACAGGGTCTCATTCTGTAACCCAGGCTGGAGCACAGTGGCACAGATCATAGCTCACTGCAGCCTGGACCTCCTGGTCTCAAGCAATCCTCCCACCTCAGTCTCCCAAGTAGCTGGGACTACAGGCAGGCACCACCACATCCGGCTACTTTTGTTAACTTTTTGTAGAGACAAGAGTCTCACTATGTTGTCCAGGCTGGTCTCCAACTCGTAGGCTCAAGCAATCCTCCTGCCTCAGCCTCCCAAAGTGCTGGGATTATAGGCACAAGCCCAGTCTATGATCTTGATGATTTCAAAGAACTGCTAAGTCACAGCATTAACAATTAATTTAAGAGCATACCAGACTGGGCACGCTGGCTCACGCCCCATAATCCCAGCACTTTGGGAGGCCAAGACGGGCGGATCACAAGGTCAGGAGATCAAGACCAACCTGGCTAACACGGTGAAACCCCGTCTCTACTAGGAATACAAAAAATTAGCCAGGCGTGGTGGTGGGCACCTGTAGTCCCAGCTACTCTGGAGGCTGAGGCAGGAGAATGGCGTGAACCCAGGAGGCGGAGCTTGCAGTGAGCCGAGACCACACCACTGCACTCCAGCCTGGGCGACACAGCAAGACGCCGTCTCACAAAAAAAAACAAAAAAAGCATACCAGATGTTATTGTCTCTAACTTCCCTGACATATCCCTAAACATTCCATTTAAATACTTACAACTTTCCTGCTGGTTTGGAAATTGACACTATTCACTAAGAAATTGCATTTTTACACTGCACCAAAGATCATATCCTGAGCACATCCTAATACCCTTGAAGGTTCATGCCTATTGCATAATTTATTTATTTTCTTCCATCTCATCATAATCCTAAATTGGCAAACATTTAAATATCACAATATAATTAACTTTTATAAGACAAAATTTAAAAATTTAAGGGGTTATTCTGACAAAATAATTTAATTTTTGACATTAAAAAATCATAAGGGAATTCATTCACTATCAGAAGGGAAAATACACTTCATATTTAGAACAGTATACACTGCTTACAAAAGTTCACTGTTTACCTTGGTAGCTATCTTAAAAAGCCAAGTAAATAAATGTGAATCCCCTTTAAAGAGATTTTCCCTTTGCCTTATAGCAAACAAAAAAAAAATCTTCAGATATCAGGTTACTCTGTGTTAAGTAGTATGGATACTTCTGAATTTATTTATATTTGCATTTGGAATTCACCCCTAAATCCAGACAACTTTTAACTTTCCTTACCTAAATCTTTATGATCAGATCTCAAAATCCAAGGTAATACAAAATTTATATATTCATAAAATAGATATTCATGGAAACAAAATGGTTCTATTTTCGACAACTGCAGATGTGTCCAAAGATTTTGAAAAGCCACTATTGGAGAGTAAGATTCCATTTATAAATAAAATCAGTATCTTTTACTTTTTCTTAAACCACTTTATTGAGGTATAATTGACATATAAAAAGCTGCACACTATCTTTTCTTTAATGCCTAGCACAATGTAAAGTAGGTGAAAAAATACTTAGTAAAATACTGATGTTTTCTTAATTTATTTTAAATTATTCCATTTACAAAACCAAAACTAAAAAAACTAGAAAGCTGATGAAACCAGTTCATTACTGGATCACGTACAGAACAAAGTATAAATCCTATAGTTTTAGATAAATCACACCACAACTTGAATTGCTCAGCTTTCTCTACTTAAAATCATTCCCCAAGGTCTTCAGTATGTAGAATAATGAAAAACAGGAACTTGAGAAAAACCACTTTGCTTAGAAAAACAAGTGTCACTGCTGACCAATATTTCCCTGTTTTCCCATGCCAATCTTCCTCAGACAGAGAAACAAGTATACTCGTGAAGCATCAGTAACTAAGTGTATATGAAATCTGAATCACAAAATTTCAAGAACTAAAAATGTTTTAGTGAAAACATACTTAATATTCATTAATATCAAGATAATTAGAACTATCATTGTACTCTCTTATTGGTATTCTTTTTTTATTTTTTTAAAGGCAAGGTCTCACTCTGTTGTCCAGTCCAGAACTCAGTGGAATGATCATGGTTCACTGCAGCCTTGATCTCCTAGGCCCAAGAGATCCTCCTGCCTCAGCTTCCTGAGCAGCTGGGACTACAGGCACACGCCACCTCATCAGGCTAATTTTTTTTTCCTTTTTTTGAGGCAGAGTCTCGCCCCGTCACCCAGGCTGGAGTGCAGTAGCGTGATCTTGGCTCCCTGCAACCTTTGCCTCCCAGATTCAAGCAATTCTCCTGCCTCAGCCTCCTGAGTAGCTGGGATTACAGGCACCCACAACCATGCCTGGCTAATTTTTATATTTTTAGTAGAGACAGGGTTTCACCATCTTGGCCAGGCCGGTCTTGAACTCCTGACCTCAGGTGATCCAACCACATCGGCCTCCCAAAGTGCTGGGATTACAGGCGTGAGCCACCGTGCCCGGCCTTTTTTAGGTTTTTTGTAGAGATGGGGTCTCACTGCGTTTCTCAGGCTGGTCTTGTACTCCTGGCCTCAAGCAATCCTTCCACCTCAGCCTCTCAAAGTGTTGGGATTACATGTGTGAGCCACCATGCCAGGCCGCTCTTTATTTATCAATATCAAGATAATTAGAGCAAGGCCGGGCGCGGTGGCTCACGCTTGTAATCCCAGCACTTTGGGAGGCCGAGGCGGGTGGATCACAAGGTCAGGAGATCGAGACCATGGTGAAACCCCGTCTCTACTAAAAATACAAAAAACTAGCCGGGCGTGGTGGCGGGCGCCTGTAGTCCCAGCTACTCGGAGAGGCTGAGGCAGGAGAATGGCGTGACCCCGGGAGGCGGAGCTTGCAGTGAGCCGAGATCGCGCCACTGCACTCCAGCCTGGGTGCCTGGGTGACAGAGCGAGACTCCATCTCAAAAAAAAAAAAAAAAAAAAGATAATTAGCGCTATCACTCTACTCTCTTATTGGTACTCTTATAGAATTAGGGTTTTATTTTCAAAGAGCAGGTCAATGCGATGGTGCCAACACATTTTTACAATTTTATAATGAATCAAGCTTTAAAAGACTGAAATTAAGAAGTTGTAATAATGTTTTATGAGAATAAAGCATAGAATTACTGATTAGATAATAAAATTTTGTTTTATATCCATGTCTTATATTGTTTAAAGCTTGGTCTTGAACACAAAAAGATTTTTTTGTTTTTAATACAGCAGGTGAGTTGTTATACACTCCTTAGCAGACTCTGACTTCCATGACCACCACCCTACTAAGATTTTGGCTATTTGAGTTGCAAAGACACAAATTATATTATTTATAAACAGCTTTCCTAATTCATGAAATTCATTAATTCAATAACTGTTTAATTTTTTTACATTAATACTCTGCTTTTATGATGCCATATTCAACTGAAAGTTTTCTTTGGTATGTAGGTCAAAAACTACAAGGAAGAGAGCCGGCAGCCAAAAATATCAAGACCATCAACTAATGACAAATCAAACGAGTGGCAATACTTAGCAATAATAGAACAAATAAACAACAGAACGTTAATCTGCAAAAATAAAAAGGAATTAACTGATATATGCAACAACACTGATGATTTCAAAAACATAGTGAGTGACAGAAGCCTTATACAAAATAGGACATATATATGACTCAGTTTATAAGAAATTTTAGAACAGGTGAAACAAACAAACAAAAAAAACTTTGAAATATAAAACTCTAGTTAATGGTATATGTGTTGAAATATTTAGAGACAAGCATATTAATGTCTACAATTTACTTTGAAATGCATCCAAAAAACAGATGAAGTAATGCATGAACAGAAGAATAAATAGATAAAACAAGTGCAGCAATATGTTAATGATAAAACCTTGGTGGTAAATATATGGGTGAACACATAACATATGTTTAAAACTTTTCGTAATAAAATGTAGGGGCTGGGCACGGTGGCTCAAGCCTGTAATAATCCCAGCACTTTGGGAGGCTGAGGTGGGCGGATCACTTGAGGTCAGGAATTCGAGACCAGCCTGGCCAACATGGCGAAACCCCATCTCTACTAAAATACAAAAATTAGCTGGGCATGGTGTCGGGAGCCTGTAATCCCTGCTACTCAGGAGGCTGAGGCAGGAGAATCGCTTGAACCCAGGAGGCAGAGGTTGCAGTGAGCCAAGATTATGCCACTACACTCCAGCCTGGGCAACGGAGCAAGACTCTGTCTCAAAAAAAAAGTAAGAAAAAAGTATCAGTTGGCCAAGTTATACCCATAGAGATGAATTATATCTTGGACAGTTAAAAAACTTTCAAATGAATTAAAACATTAAAATGGGTTATATATTAAATAACATATTCTTTAAAAGCAGATTTCTGGTATTTTTAATATTGGTCATAGTCTAAGGACTAAAGGAACTTTTAAGGCTCACCAACTACTTAATTCCCAAAGCAAAAGAAGTTCTGTTACCAGACCTATAAATAATAACCAACCAATGCTACAGTAACAATCACCGACCCTCACTGACTATACTAGGAAATAAACAGCAAAAAAATTTCTTGACAATATATATATTTGAGAACCCACTATGGAGATTATACTCAAATAAGGATAGACCAAATATAAACCTGATGAAAGGTTAGCATAATAATGAAAGGTTAGCATAATAGTGGAATGTGTAAACAGTAAGAATGCATAAGAAAATCCTTTCCCTGAACATTGGTCCTGCCATTTTATAATTAACAATTTATATGTTATCTTAAATAGGAGAGAGGAAAATAATTTACAAAAGGTTCAAGACAGTTTTTAAAAAGCAGTTTAAAAGTACTTGGAAAAAAATTATTACTTAATCTCAAGAAGAAAATAAGTCTTGACGTCCTCTATGAAAAAAAATTACTGTCCCTATAAATGAGTACAAGTGAAGGTTACATTAAACTAAACCAAGAGAGACCTGAGTTAGATGTGAAAATAAAATGTCTTCAGCCAGGCATAGTGGCTCACACCTGTAATCCCAGCACTTTGGGAGGCCAAGGCAGGTGGATTACCTGAGGTCAGGAGTTTGAGACCAGCCTGGCCAACATGGCAAAACCCCATCTCTACTTAAAATACAAAAATTAGCTAGGCGTGGTGGCGGGCACCTGTAATCCCAGCTACTTGGGAGGCTAAGGCAGGAGAATTGCTTGAACCCAGGAATGAGAGGTTGCAATGAGCCGAGATCGTGCCTCCAGCCTGGGCAGCAGAACAAGACTCTGTCTCAAAAAAATAAAAATAAAATAAAGTGTTTTAACTTGTACCAAACAATTGACATTTACTTTTTCATAAACCAGTGACAGAAACAAAATTATATTTCTCCATCATTATCCTGAAGGTGGGTGATCTACCGGAGTAAGACCCAAAAATTAATAGTGACAATTTATTTTTATTTTTTACTTTTTTCTGGTAGAGCAGTCAGAAAGAAAATAGGAACAATTTAATATTTTATCTGGAAAGAGAAAATGACATGACATATTTCCCAATAAGACTTTAGTCTAGATGATGGAATACAACACTACATCTTTTAATGTGAATACAGGAGAAATTATGTCCTGTGTAAACTTTACATAGTATAAATTATATAGTGTAGGTTATCATAATTCTGTTAGGATTAAGGTCATAGTGTTAATTATACTTTGTCATTATATAATTTTGAAAATCAGATAATTTACATATACATATATCAACTTCATAGACAGAGTAAACTATTTACAGCCAATGGTTTAATGCACTTACAGTTCCTTGTGTTTGTCTTCAGCCAAGATTTGGTCATTTGGTTTCAGAGAATACCTATGTAACAGAAACGAAAATTACACTCTTCATACAAACACAGTATCAACTTAAGTTAGTTGACCTCTTCAAAACAAGCACTCCAACACTTATAGTCTCTGACTTAATTGATAAAACACCAAGAATGCCCAAGTAAACGGTTTTTTGCTGTTCTATTAGTCATTTCCAGGAACACCACTCTAGGAACTGAAAGGAGATCACCCTAACCATGCTTTGAAGATCTTCAATATTCTTCTGTAGTGAATCATCTGTAATGTCACACTTATTCAGCAGTTCAAAACTGATGCAACAACTACAACGTTAAGTATTTTAGACTTCACAAACAATATGTAAATCATTCATTAAATATATAGTAATCATATACTGTGAACCAGGCTATGTATTAAGTAGCATGACACAGGAGGGAAAGAAAAGCTTGGAGGGTTTTTTTTGTGTTTTTTTGTTTGTTTGTTTTTTGAGAGAAATTCTCACTCTGTCACCAAGGCTGGAGTGCAGTGGCACGATCTTGACTCAGTGCAACCTGTTCAAGCGATTCTCCTGTCTCAGCCTCCCCAGAAGCTGGGATTACAGGCACGCACCATCATGCCCGGCTAATTTTTGTATATTTAGTAGAGAAGGGGTTTCAACATGTTGGCCAGGCTGCTCTGAAACTCCTGACCACAAGTGATCCAAACACCTCAGCCTCCCAAAGTGCTGGGATTACTGGCATGAGCCACCGTACCCGGCCTCAAGTTTTAGAGTTTTTGATTGACCATTTACTAGCTAAATGACCATAGGCAAGTTACTCTACATCTTTAAGTCTCAGTTTCTCTGGTCATAAAATACAGGTTGCTATAAATATTAGATCAGGGATCTTTCACAGTACCACATATTTGTACTGCTGACGGTAAACAGACTTTCTGAAGGGTACACAGAAATAGATAAACAACAATGGACAACAATTCCCAGGTCTTCAATTCTCACTCATACTCAACCCTTTCATAAAATTTAAAATTAATCTGCCTGAAAATGGATCATAGGTCCATTTGAAAGGTCATGTTGATTTTCCTCTCTGGTCTCCTCTTTCACAAGTACCTTTAAACCCACTGCTATGGTTTGAATATTTGACCCCCCTCAAATCTCTTGTTGAAATTTAATCCCCAACGGGGCAATATTGAGAGGTAGGGCCTTTAAGAAGAATTGGATCATGAGAGCTCTACCTTCATAAATGGATAACCCATTCGTGGATTAATGGGTTATCATGGGAGGGGAGCTGGTGGCTTTAAAAGAAGAGAAGAGACCTGAGCTACCATATTAGCAGGTTCAGGCCCCTTGCCATGTGATACCCTTCACCACCTCAGGAATCTGTAGAGTCACTATCAGCAAGAAGGTTCTCACCAAGTGCAGCCCTTTGACCTTGGACTTCTCAACCTCCATAACTGTAAGAAATAAATTCCTTTTCTTATAAAATACCCAGTTTCAGGTATTCTAAGTAACAGAAAATGGCCTAAAATTCACTTTTTATTAATATAAAAAGGATGACATACTCCTCACCTATTCTGAATGAAACTATACACTATTGTATTGCCTGAGTATAAAAACCTTTTAAGTGTTAAACAAGGAATGATTCATATTTTGTCTGCAAAACTTTTTTTTTTTTTTTGAGACAGAGTTTCACTCTGTCACCCAGGCTGAAGTACAGTGGCACAATCACGGCTCACTGCAACCTCTGCCTGCTGGGTTCAAGCAATTCTCGTGCCTCAGCCCCCAAAGTAGCTGGGACTACAGGCATGCACCCCCACGTCCGGCTAATTTTCATACTTTAAGTAGAAACGAAATTTCACCATGTTGGCCAGGCTGGTCACGAACTCCTCACCTCAAGTGATCCGCCCACCTTGTCCTCCCAAAGTACTGGGATTACAGGCGTGAGCCACTGCACCTGGCCTATTTTCTTCTGTTTAATAATTTAGCAACATTTTGAAGGCAGAGAAGCAACATTTTGAAGGCAGAGAAGAAGGAGAAAAAAAAATTTTTTAATAAATAAAAAATAATTTAGCAACATTTTAACACATTTGTTATTTTACTCTGTGCTAATTACAATTTAATGACTAAGATATTTTAAAATTTACACATTTTGGCTAGCTGCAAAGACATATAATAGGGTAATCAATATGCATAAAAGACTGTAATGCATAAAAATATACTACCTTCATAATGTATGCATGTTACAGGCAAAATATAACTTATGCATAAAATACATCATATAAGAATAGAATCTGGTGTGAAAAGTGTAACAGAAATGCAAATTCAGGACAGAAAGGACTATAAAATCTTTAAACGTCAAAAAAGGAAGCTGTTTATATATTTTTATGAATGAATAAAAGGGGTATCAAATCACAATGGTATTTAGAGTCCACTAAAAAGAGTGATTTAGGCCAGGCGCGGTGGCTCACGCCTGTAATCCCAGCACTTTGGGAAGCCGAGGCGGGCGGATCACGAGGTCAGGAGATCGAGACCATCCTGGTTAACACGGTGAAACCCCGTCTCTACTAAAAAAATACAAAAAAATTGGCCAGGCATTGTAGTGGGCGCCTGTAGTCCCAGCTACTCAGGAGGCTGAGGCAGAAGAATGGCGTGAACCCAGGAGGCAGAGCTTGCAGTGAGCCCAGATCGAGCCACTGCACTCTAGCCTGGGTGACACAGTGAGACTCCATCTCAAAAAAAAAAAAAAAAAAAAAAGAGTGATTTATCAGTATTATATAAAGTTATTAAAAATCATTAGCTGGGCACACTGGCTCATGCTTATAATCCCAGCATTTTGGGAGGCCAAGGCAGGCGGATCACTTGAGGTCAGGAGTTCAAGACCAGCCTGGCCAACACGGTGAAACCCCATCTCTACTAAAAATACAAAAATCAGCCAGGCATGGTGGTAGGGGCCTGTGGTCCCAGCTACTGGGGAGGCTGAGGCAGGAGAATCACTTGAACCTGGGAGACGGAGGTTGTAGTGAGCCGAGATTGTGCCACTGCACTCCAGCCTAGGCGACAGAGCCTACTTTCAACTTAGTAGAAAGCTATAACTCAACTTCCCACCATGCCTTTCATAGAATGACACAAAGCACAGCCTATATTTTAGATGTTTTGTTTCCTAATGGCATAGATAGATATTCTTTTATCATCAATTCTTACCATGAACACAGTTCCTAAAAATCAGAGACAACAAAATGGTACAGTGGTAGTCCTCAAAATTTTTTTCTGCCCTAAATTACCGGAGAAAAATGACATACACTCCAAAGAACAGAAGACGGAGAAGTAAGGGGCAGCACAGGGAAGGCGCCTCTTTATTCTGCCTCTAGCCCCTACAAAGAGAACCACTGAGTGAAAAAAATCACTAGATACAAATTTAAAAACCTGCAGTATCATCCTGATTCTGACATTAACTTGTTTTCTGAACTGGGCAAGCCACTTAATTTCTCTAATGAGGATAAAACTGCCTATGTCACAGCGTTGCTATCCAGATCAAATAACATTACACTAAAAGTGTCCAGCGCATTATTTAACAATTATAATAAATACTCATCCCTGCCCCCTCTTCTTGGAATCTTCTACCCCTATAAAATGAAGAATTCAATTAGCTCAAAAAGGGAGGAAAGGGCACTTTTAAATGCTCATAACTTTTATAAGAGCCTTTTATTGAGACTGAAACAAACACTTTTTATTCAAATGTGCTGCTCCTCTGAAGACTAGCATAGCACAGAACTTACTGCCTTGAAAGGCGCAGGTACAAGACTGTGAAGTTCTGAAACAGGACAGTCATAAGAGAGGTGCCATGCCTAATGTTGCACAGTTAATGTCAAGTTAAGACTTGGTACATAGCAGATGACAATAAAATATTCTATAAATACTTGGAACTAAAATTGCCTTCCAATAATTAAATCAGTAAAATTTCTATAAATCTACAAATATTGGCACATAGTCCAAAGAATCCCAACAGTATCAAGTAAAGTTTTACAGAATTGGCAAAACCAATCAGGTAGACAGTGTGGATGTGGCAATTTTAAATAACATATTTAATTGGCTCTTTCAATTTTAAAAAAAGTTGATTAAAATACAATAGAAAGGAAGAAAATGGGGGGGCAAAACCATTAATCACTACAACAATGTTTGAGACTAAAGCTGGACTGCAATTTAAGAAGCTTATAAAGAAATAGATTAAGAGTAAATCACAGGGTTAGAATAAAAAAGCAAAAAGTTACAAGGTTTATGAAAATAATATTTTTAAATCTCATTAACAAAGTAAATGAGGATTAAAACTCAATTAGAGAAAGCTGAAAGAATTAAACTAGATTTAAGCCTAAATACCTAAAATAGAACTATACTCTTTGTATTCTTAATTTTTCTTATGCTTTTTATTTTAAAAAATTAATATTGATAATTGTTCAAAATGACTAGCCACATATTTTTATTAAAGGACATTTTTAAATTTGGAATTGGAAGATATTGATATCACTGCTTAGCTCTTGGGTCACATCAACCTTCCATTTATTTGCTAATACATTTTATTTCTGGCTTCTGTCTCCATATTTGCACTGTGATTTGCCTGGCAGAGGGCGCCACTGACATCCCATTCAAATACAGGGGACCCTTTGAGGTGTTACTTTACTAGATATCTCTGTTGCAGCAGGTATTATTGACTATTCTTACATAAACTCATCATACTTCATCAGAGCTTGTCTTAGTTCTGCTTTTTCTTAATCTCATTCTATACTCATTCTTTATCTATCCATCTATTAAATGTTCTAGCTTCCAGCCCACTTCTCCTTTTACTTTTTACTCTTTTTTTTTAGAAAGTTTCATCTACTGGTTGCTTTAAATACCATGTACATAATAATAAAAATAGTGCTAGTAATAGCTGCCATTTATTGAATAATATTGCATCAAACTATGTAAAATTAAATACAATTAAAGAGTCCAGGCGAGGCACTGTAGCTCACATGTGTAATCCCAGCACTTTGAGAGAATGAGGTGAGAGGATTCCAAGACCAGCCTAAAAAATAAAATTTTTTTAAATTAGCTGGGCATGGTAGGGCACATGCCTGTAGTCCCAGCTACTCAGGAGGCTGAGGTAAGAGAATCGCTTAAGCCTGGGAGGCTACAGGGAGGCATGACAGCACCACTCACTGAACTCCAGACTGGGCAACACAGCAAGACCCTGTCTCCAAAAACAAAAGGAGTCCAGCCATGACTCTTCTACCTGCCAAAAAACATAAATCCAACTGTCTCCTGAATATGCCTGCCTGGATATCACAGTCATCTCAAGCTTGAACAAAACTCAATTCAATCTTTCAAGCCCCTCTTCCATATCCTCCTCCTATACTCCCTAACTCATTTGTAAATACCACCATCAGTCACCAAAACCAAAAATTCAAATGTTATCTCTAACTCCTTTACCCTCTTCATTAAATCAATCAAGTCTTACCTTGATAACACGAAAGTATTATTGTACTCTCTCCCAACCATTCTATCATAACTAAAGTGATCAAGTCATCATCTCGCAACAGGTTTATCACTATAGCCTCCTCAAATCTATTGATCCACTACAGACAAAGCAATTCACATAATCCTAAAATATGAATCCAACCATGTCATCTGCCTGCTTAAATGTCTCAAGTGCTCTCCATTGCCAATAACAGAGGCATGAGAGATTTCAAGCTCCTCAGTAGCCAATAATATTAGCTAACATATGCCAAACATACAAATAATCTCATTCAATCCTCACAAGAACCCTAATATCCTTACTTTACTCACAAGGAAACTGAGCTTCCATAGATAACCAAGGTCACACAGCTCCAGAGCACACTCTTAACCTCTATTTTATAATGCCACTGTGAAGAAGTAAGTGATTTCTTTCCACATATGTCTCCTCAATTAGATTATAAGCTGTTTAAAGGCAAAACAGTTACTTAATATTGTATTCCCAGTATTTGGCAAAAGAGTAACCATAAAACATGTGCTCCAAAAAGTGTGTGTTGAGCTGTGAAATGAACTGTTAAAAAATAATCTATGTTTATGTACCCTTAGAAGTACCATTTCCTTCAATATTCAAAGTTAGGTTTGAACATCAAATAACCCAAAGAACAGCATCTTCTATCTGGGCAAAATGAAGGAAAGTAGTCTGTGTTCATTTAGTATCCATAATTTAGGTTGTTTTTTGAGGAAGCCCCAGAGCAACTCAGGACCAATTACTCAATATGTGAAATGACATAAAGATTCAAAGAGCAGTTTATTTCAAATTCTAAGAATTTAGAATTTTGAAGGAGAGAAGCAGAATAACCAAAGACTATCTGTTAATGTGGGTCACAAGGTAGTCAAGTAAGAGAAAATATTCAAACTTAAGAAGCATTTCCGAATACCACCAATAATCTAGAATATGTTATAGAAAAATATATACACAAGATACAACTTTTTTTGAAGATACCTTTTAAAAAATATAAACATATAAAAAGAAATGTAAAATTTTACAATAAACCTAAGCTGTACTGGTTAATATCATAAATGCTAATTATATCTATTAAAACATAATTAACATGAAATAAAATGTTGAAATTCATCAGTTGCACTAGCCACACTTCAAATGATCAAAGCCAAATGTAACTAGTGGTTACCATGTTGGATAGCACAGATACACAACATTTCGATAATCATTAAACATTCTAGTAGACAGCACACACTGCTGCAAAGATACTGACCCCAGATTTCATTTGTACTTTATTGACTTCTGCATGGTCTGAATTTTTTTCTAAAAAGCATTTACTTTTATAATTTTTGAATCTAACAGATTTAGCAAATGATCACTACCATAAGATGTATATGTTTTTAAAAAAAATCAGCCTAACCATTTTGTAACCCATATTAAATGTATTTAAATTTTACGTGTTATTAAAAGATAATAGAAGAATATCTAAAATAAAGAAAGAAATATTTGTAGGGATAAGAAAATTTGTTGGTAAAGATCTCTTTTTTCCAAATTAATCACTAAATACAATACTAAACAAAATCCCAGACAGAATATTTAGGTCAATTAAAGACCTAAATATACAAAACATAATGTTGAAAGTTGTAGAAAAAATATGGCAATAGCTTTATAAAGAATTAACTAAAAGGCCGGGCACGGTAGCTCACACCTGTAATCCCAGCACTTTGGGAGGCTGACGTGGGTGGATCACTTGAGGTCAGGAGTTCAAGACCAGCCTGGCCAAAATGGTGAAACCCCGTCTGTATTAAAAATACAAAAATGAGCCAGGCGTGGTGACACATGCCTGTAATCTCAGCTACTCGGGAGACTGAGGCATGAGAATAGCTTGAACCTGGGAGGCAGAGGTTGCAGTGAGCTGAGATCATGCCACTGCCATCCAGCCTGAGAGACAGTGAAACTTCATCTCAAAAAAAAAAAAAAAATTAACTATAAAAGTGTCAGAGCAGTTTACAATTCATTTTAAAGCAAAACAACTAAATGTCTAGCTTTTAACCTAACACATGCAGTCTCACTTGACACTCCAAATATTTTTTTCACTTTCAAAGCTAACATACACCCATTTGTAGAAGTAATAAATTTTTATTTATAGAAATAATTCAGTTGTAAATTATTGGCACTGAATAACCAGCACTAAAATTTACAGCCAATTACTTTGAGCATTTTCCTTTTCTTAATTTTTAGAGACAGGGTTTCACTATATTGCCTAGGATGGAGTGCAGTGGCTATTCACAGGCATAATCATGGTGCATGACAGCTCGAGCCTCCCAAGTAGCTGGCACTACAGGCAAGCACCACCACAGCCAGCTACTTCGGGCATTTTAGGTGTGAACATTAAGTAACATCTTTCATGCATACTTAGATTAATAAAAACTCATGTAAGGTTTGTATGTTTATTTTATTAAAGGTTTAGATCTGTGAGAAAAACACGTTTCCTCAACTACTCCCGTCATAAAACTGAGTATTTTCTTTTTTTTTTTTTCCTGAGATGGAGTCTCACTCTGTCACCCAGGCTGGAGTGCAGTGGCGCAATCTCAGTTCACTGCAACCTCTGCTCCTGGGTTCAAGCAATTCTCCTGCCTCAGCCTCCTGAGTAGCTGGGACTGCAGGCACGCACCACCACACCCAGCTAATTTTTTATTTTTAACAGAGATGGGGTTTCACCTTGTTAGCCAAGCTGGTCTCTAACTCCTGACCTCAGGTGATCCGCTCACCTCGGCCTCCCAAAGTGCTGGGATTACAGGTGTGAGCCACCATACCCAGACAAAACTGAGTATTTTCATTTCTACTGATGGTTTTCCTTTCTCAATTACCATTTCATTCATTCTCTCATTCCTCTTACTTTGATGATATTTATCTAGTGTCAGGAAAAACCAAGGCAAACCTATCTTACACATTCCTTCCCTGCCTTTTTCATCCCTATTAACATACCTCCATAATTATAGACCAGGGCTCAACTGGAGGTATTCATATGTTCCACATTTCCTATTCCCTCATGCCCCCACTGTGTCCCTACAGTTTACTAGAAAAGATTCTTTTCAATAATGTACTTTCTGCCACAGGTGTTCCTAGTAATTTTCAATTCTTTTTTTTGGTGGGAGGGACAGGAGTTTGAGGCTGCAGCGAGTAGGCTGTGATTGTGCTACTGCACTCCAGTCTGGGAAACAGAAAAACTTGTCTCTAAAAAAAAAAAAAAAAAAAAAAAAATCAGAATCAGAAAAATATTTTATCAAATGAATTTTGACAATTAGAACTCACTTTCATAGTGTAAGATACTAATCAGTATATATCTCATTCATTTGGTATATGTCTTAGTCCCCTTGTGCTGCTATAACAAAAACACCACAGACCAGGCTATTTATTTTCTTATGTTTTGTTGTTGTTGTTTTATTTTTCTTATTTTGTTTGGGGTAATTTGTAAACAATAGAAATATATTTCTCACATTCCTGGAGGCTGGGAAATCCAAGGTTAAGGCACCGGCAAGACTGGCGTCTGGCAAGGCTTTTCTCTGCTTCTAAGATGGAACCTTGTTGCTGCATCCTCCAGAGGGGAGGAACACTGTGTCCTCACATGGCAGAAGGAATGTAAAGGCAGGAGAGCTCTCCCTTCAACCTTGAGTCCTTTCACAAGTGTGCTAATCCCATTCATAAGAGCAGAGCCTTCATAACTTGGTCAACCCCCAAGAGTCACACTTCTTATACTGCTACACTGGGATAAGTTTCAACATGAATTTTTGGAGAGAATACCATCATTCAAACCACAACAATATACCATTTATCTATGCTGGGTGCAGTGGCTCATGCTTGTAATCCCAGCACTTTGGGAGACCAAGGTGGGCAGATCACCAGAGGTCAGGAGTTCGAGACCAGCCTGGCCAACATGGTGAAACCCTCTCTCTACTAAAACTGCAAAAATTAGCTGGGCATGGTGGCACATGCCTATAGTCCCAGCTACTCAGGAAGCTGAGGCAAGAGGATCGCTTGAACCCGGGAGGCAGAGGTTGCAGTGAGCTGAGATTGCACCACTGCACTGCAGCTTGGGTGACAGAGCAAGACTCCATCTCAAAAATAAAAAATAAAAATAAATAAATATATATATATATATATATATATACACTAGTACTTATCTAAATACTTATCTAATGGTGGCTCAAAATGTAGGCTAAACACAATCTGTTTACATCATAAGGTAAATTTTAAAATATATTTGGAAGAAATAGCCAGGAGTAACAATAGAGAAGACTCTTTTATTGTTAGGGTCCAAAGACTTGTTTTTTATCTTCGAGTACTTATTTGAAAATCAAAGTTAAAGATTAAAACCTTCCAAATATAAAATAAAACTTCAGCTAGCCACTTAGGACCAGCTGCTAGTAAAACATGTAAAACAAAGACGTTACTCGAGCTCCCAGCAGCGTCACTGATGGCAGCAGCAGGCTGTCTAGAGCAGCTGCTGCAAAGACACTGGCTGCAATAGGGGAGATGCAGCCAGGGTTGCATGCTCCACAGAGCCCATGGGAGCTGGGAACAGGTGGGAGCTGCACCCACTTCCAAGTTGGCAGGGCTTGAGCCCCACCCTCCTGAGTGCAGCTGCAGCCACCCAGCCATGGCTGTGGACCCAGGTATCCCTGCGCTCTCTGGGGCCCGGGAAGTCCCCCTTTACCCTGCAGGCTCAGAAGTGCCTGTTCCCATGCCTGGCCTCTCCTCGATCCCAGCACCTGCTCCAGGGTGGAGCAAAGTCGTGGCCAAGCCCAGGCACTGTCACAAACCAGCGGGTGTGCATGTGCTCGGGGTGGCACTGACATACCAGCCCCCTGCCCCCTCAGCCCCCTCTGGACTTTAGGTGCAGAGAAGCAAAGCATGGGAGGGAGGCCAAGGTGGGGCTGAGGGCAGCTCAATGGGGCTAGCAAGTACCCTCATGACCAACAGCCTGCACACTGTAGACAACATGATTGATGGCAGCAGGAGGCAGACAGTCTCCTGGGAAAAAAGGGGTGGGTTCAGGTGAAGCCCCACCTTCAAGCCAGGGACAGTCTGAAGCATGTGGGCCAGGCTGTCAGTTCCAGGTGGGGTCCACTGAGGGGAGTGAGAACTCATGGTGCTTTTTCCAGACCCATCCATAGCTGCCCATGGACCAATCAGCACACACTTCTCCCTTGTGAAACCCATAAAAACCCTGGACTCAGCCAGACTTACAGAGACCCAGGACTACCAACTGTGGAAAGGAGTTACCCCCTCAGGGTCTCACTCTCTGAGAGGTGGACACTTGTCAGGACGACCTGCCTGCAGAAAGGAGCTACCCACTTCGGGTCTCCTGAGAGCTGTTCTGTTGCTCAATGAAGCTCCTCTCCACCTTGCTCACCCTCCAGTTGTCCCCATACCTCATTGTTCATGGACGCAGGATAAGTTAAGACCTACCAAGTGGCAGGACTGAAACAGCTGTAACACAAACAGGGCTAAAACATGCCTCGCCCCACTCAGCACCTTGCAGGCAACAAGAAGGAAAGAAGAGCTGCAGCCCTTCTGAAAGCCCAGACCTAGGGGGTCCCCAATCCAGGGCTGTGACACTCTCTTTGGGGCTCTGTGGTTTCTGGTGTCTCCAAGCTTCCAGGCACCACCATATTATCCTCATCCAGACGTGGGTTCCTACAGTGAAAGCCACTTGAGATGCATCAGATCCAGCCTCAGGCTTGCAAGAAAGCCAGCACCTGTGCCAGCTCCTGGAGATGCCCACCCCCCCGCAGCAGCCAGCGTGAGTGGCTCTACACAGTGGCCGGACCCCATACAAGCTTGCTTACACACCCTTTGCCACGCCACTCTGCACCTGGCTTGCTCTTGACAGGTGTGGGATCCAGGCTGGTAGCATGAGCCAAACGCAGCCTGCCAGGCCAAATGAGCAGAACAAGCCCAGCAGGCACAAGCAAACCTCAGGCAAAGGCTCCACCAACCACAGTAGCTTCTGGCTGGAAAAGCGACACCCTAAGGATCCTGTGACATCATCACACAGCTGCCAAGTCATAATCACTCTGATCACATTTGCCTGAAATTTTAAAAACAGTGATCCAAAAACATAATGTTGAGTGAAAAACAGCACACTACCAAAGACTACACATAGTATTAGCCCATAAACATTTATCTTCAGATTATATATGCCTAACAAACATCTGGAGGCATGTTCACCAAAATAACAACACTGATTATATATGTGTGAAAGCTAATCATACAAATTGGGTCATTCTTGTCATATCTGACTAAAACAGGTGACAGGCTGGGGGGAAGAGCACTCAGCACACATAACATTGCTCCAAGAAGGTAATTCTCTGCAAGGCTGGCTGCTGAAACTGCCTGTTGTAATCTGAAAACAGTTTTATCCAGTAGCTACTGAAACAATGAGCTGTGACTCTAAAAGACTAGTTTTACTCACTGCAGTCACTCACCAATCAAAGCTTGCCACCTCCCCAAAACTAGTGCCAATGAGCTTTCTTTCAAAACAATACAAAACATTTCACCTTTTTATAAAACTTCCAATCTTATCTTTCTTCTTCAGACATAGCAAAGACCACCTGGTCTGTGTGTATATCCCAAATTTCAATTCTTGCTTCCCATATAAAATGTTCTACATTTATGGGTTTGTCTCTATATTTTATTTTACTTTTGAAATACATAATAAAATTTCAAATTTTTACGTTGCTCTTTACTTTTACACATCATGATTTTTTTAAAATAGTGATCATGAATTAGTTGACTTCCTGAACAAAATATCTCACACTACACAAACAAAAGAGATCTAATTTTAAACCCGTGAATTCATGTCCAACTGATTTTATTTTCTATTACAGCCTTTGATGTATAACTGACATACAATAAACTGTAGACATTTAAAGTATACAATTTGATACATTATATACCCATATAAGCATCACACTACCAGTTTTCCCCTAACATAACCTTTATAGGGTTAAGAAAGTTATCTACATAGTTACCTAGGTTGCTTTTTTTTTTTTAATCAGGAATAGATATTAGATTTTGTCAAAAGGTTTTTGTCTATTGAGATAATTATACGGAGTTTTCTTAGACTGTTAGGTTAGTTTCTTACTATAGTGAGTTACTCTAATTATATTTCTTCTTTTTTTTTTTTTTTTGAGACAGACTCTCAGGCTGTCACCCTGGCTGGAGTGCAGTGGTGCAATCTCAGCTCACTGCAACCTCCGCCTCCCAGGTTCACCCAATTCTCCTGCCTCAGCCTCCCGAGTGTCTGGGATTACAGGCACACGCCACCATGCCCAGCTAATTTTTGTATTTTTAATAGAGATGGAATTTCGCCCTATTGGCCAGGCTGGTCTCAAACTCCTGACCTCAAGTGATCCATCCACCTCAGCCTCCCAAAGTGCTGGGATTACAGGCGTGAGCCACCACGCCCAGCCTTCTAATTACATTTCAAATGTTAACCTGCTCTACATTCCTGGTACACTACTTAATTCTGCAATAAATGATATAGAGAGTGATAATGTGGATAAGTCATTTTCAACTTTCATTATGAATTTGTATTCAAAGTTGGGAAAACAATTATAAATAGATAACAGAATGAAAACATCAACCTTAAAAACACAATTAATAGAAGTAAGGAGATAGAAAGATGGAAGAAGTAGCAGAGGAAAGAATAGGGGCACCTATCTCGTTCTCCATAATGAGAAGTCAACGGATTCCACTGAAATTTGGGTTTTTTTGTTTTGGTTTGGTTTGGCTTGGTTTAATTTTTTTTTTTTTTTTTTTTTTTTTGAGACAGAGTCTCAACTCTGTCACCCAGGCTGGAGTGCAATGGTGCAATTTCAGCTCACTGCAACCTCTGCCTCCCGGGTTCAAGCAATTCTCCTGCCTCAGCCACCCGAGTAGCTGGGACTATGGGTGCGTGCCATCACAGCTGGCTAATTTTTGGTATTTTTAGTAGACACAGGGTTTTGCCATGTTGGCAAGGCTTGAACTCCTGACCTCAAGTGATTCACTCGCCTCAGCCTCCGAAAGTGCTGGAATTACAGGTGTGAGCCACCACACCCAGCCTGAAATTTGACAGAACAAGAAATTTTAAGAAATGTAAGTATAGTATATTATTTAAAAGTACAAGGTAACCAAAAGAACTAAAATCATGAACGTAACTGTATACAGTAGTATTTTCTGACTGGGAAAGTGTGTTTTAAAGTTTCTATCTGAATGTCTTAGGATAAAACACATCTCCCAGTTTATCCTAGACCCTCAGCACATTTCCTATTATATTACCATAAGTCAAATTTACACATTTATAAATTCTTGTCTTACCCTTTGATATTTGAGTTTAGCCAAATATACTTATAGGGGTAATCCCCAGGATATAAAAAAAAGTTTCAAAAAATTATTGTCCCCCATAATCACTTACATTTCTATATAGTATCAATGAACAATAAGAAAATGAAAGAAAACAATCCCAATTTACAATGGCATCAAAAATAATAAAATTAAATTTAACCAAAGAAGTATAAGACTTATGCACTGAAAACCTACTAAACACTGCTAAAATTATTTTTAAAAGACCTAAGGCTAGGCGCAGTGGCTTATGCTTATAATCCCATAACTTTGGGAGGCCAAGACGGGCGGATCACAAGGTCAGGAGTTTGAGACAAGCCTGATCAACATGGTGAAACCCCATCTCTACTAAAAATACAAAAATTAGCCAGGCATGATGGCACATGCCTGTAATCCCAGCTACTCAGGAGGCTGAGGCAGTAGAATCGCTTCAACCCGGGAAACGGAGATTGCAGTGAGCTGAGATCATGCCACTGCACTCCAGCCTGGACAACAGAGCAAGATTCTGTCTCCAAAAAAAAAAAAAAAAAGACCTAAATAAATGGAAAGACATTCTGTCTTCATAACTTGGAAGACTTAATCATGTATTTATCTATACATTCAATGTAATTCCAATCAAAATTCCAACTGCCTTTTTTACAGAAATGAAAAAGCTATCCCCAAAAATTCATATGGAATTGTGAGGGATCTCAAATTAAAAAATAATAATAATAATCTTGAAAAACAAAGTTGGAGGACTTAACTTCCTGACTTCAAAATTTACTACAAAGCTACAGTAATCAAAACAGTGTCATACAGGCCAGGTATAGTGGCTAACGCCTATAATCCTAGCACTTTGGGAGGCCAAGGTGGGAAGACAACTTGGGCCTAGGATCAAGCCAGGCTTGAGTTTGAGACCAGCCTGGGCAACATAAGGAGACCCCGTTTATACAAAAAAATTTTTTAAATAGCTAGGGATGGTGGTACACACATATAGTCTCAGTTACTTGGGAGGCTGAAATAGAAGAATGACTTGATGACTTGAACCCAGGAGTTCAAGGTTTCAGTGAGCTATGATTGCACCACTGCACCCCAGCCTGGGTGACAGAGCAAGACCCTGTCTCCAAAAAAAAAAAAAAAAAAAAAAAAAAAAAAAAAAAACACAAAAACACCAATGTCATACTGGCATAAGGACAGACATATGTATCAATGGAATAGAATGGAGTCCAGAAATTTACCCATTTATCTATGGTCACCTGATTTTGTCAAGAGTATAGATCATTCAATGGGGAAAAGAATAGTCTCTTCAACAAATGATGTTGAGACAACTGGATTTCCACAAGCAAAAGAATAAAGTTGAACCCTTATTTCATACCTTATACAAAAATTAACTCAAAACTGATCAAATGCCTAAATCTAAGACCTTAAACTACAAAACTCTTAGACGAAAACACAGGCACAAATCTTTGTGATCCTGGATTTAACAACAGATTCTTACATATGACAGCAAAAGCATAAGCAACAAAAGGAAAATAAATTGGACATCATCAAAATTTAAAACTTTTGTGCATCAAAGGACACTATCAAAAAATTAAAGTAAATCCCCAGAATGGGAGAAAATGTTTGCAAATCATATGCTAGCTGATAAGAGACTAGTATCCAGAATATAAAAAGAACTTTTACAACTTAACAAAAAGACAACAACCCAATTAAAAAATGGGCAAAGAGCTTTAACATTTTCCCAAAGATATACAAATACCCAATAAACATATGAAAAGATGCTAACATCAAAAGTTTTCATTAGAAAAATGCAAATCAAAATCACAATGAGACATCATTTCACACCCACTCATATGGCTATAATTTAAAAAATAAAAAATAAGCTTTGGCAAAGATATAGAGAAACTGGAACCTTTACACACTGCTGGTAGGAATGCAAAACAGTGCAGCTGCTTTGGAAAACAGTTTGGTGGTTTCTCTAGAAGTTAAACACAGAATTACCATGTGACCCAGCAGTTCCACTCCTATGTGTATACCCAAGAGAAATGAAAACACATTCCCACACAAAAGCTTCTACATGAATGTTCATAAGAAGCATTGTTCCTAATAGACAAAAAATAAAAACAATGTAAGTGTCCATCAACCAATGAATGGATAAACAAAATGTGGTCTATCCACACAATGGAATAGTCTACTATTACAAGGAATGAAGGGCCGGGCGCGGTGGCTCACGCTTGTAATCCCAGCACTTTGGGAGGCCGAGGCGGGCGGATCACGAGGTCAAAAGATCGAGACCACGGTGAAACCCCGTCTCTACTAAAAATACAAAAAATTAGCCGGGCGTGGTGGCGGGCGCCTGTAGTCCCAGCTACTCGGAGAGGCTGAGGCAGGAGAATGGCGTGAACCCAGGAGGCGGAGCTTGCAGTGAGCCGAGATTGCGCCACTGCACTCCAGCCTGGGCGACAGAGCAAGACTCCGTCTCAAAAAAAAAAAGGAATGAAGGACTGATACATGCTACAACATGGATGAACCTTGAAAGCATTACATAAGTAAAATAAGCCCAAACACAAAAGGTCATATATATAAACACAAAAGATCACATATTATATGATTCCACTTATATAAAATGCTCAGAATAGACAAATTCATAGAAAAACTAAGTATACTAGTAGTTCCCAGGAGTCTGGGCTAGAGGAGGGAATAGTGAATGACTACTTAATGGGTATGGGATTTCATTTTGGGGTGATGAAAATGTCCTGAATTAGACAGTGGTGATGGTTGTACAACTTTGTGAATATACTGGCAGTCACTGAATTGTATACTTTATAATGGTTAAAATGATCAATTTTATGCGGTATAAATTTTACTTCAATTTTTTAAAAAGTAATTATTCTTGGGTACAGAAATCGGGGTGTGTGAGGAGAGGGGGGATCTTGCTTTCTCATCATTAATCTTTTTTACTACTTAAATTTGCCATATAGTAGTCCCCCCGTTACCTGAGGTAGATGCATTGTAAGACGCCCAGTGGGTATCTGAAACCATGGATAGTACTGAACCATATATATATAGATAGATATATACATATATATAGATAGATAGATATATACATATATAGAGATCTATATATACATATATATAGATATATATACATATACATAGATAGATATACATATATATAGATATACATATATATAGATATATACACACACACACACAAACACCCACTGTTTTTCCCACACATACATACCTACACATCACACTATGATAAAGTTCCATTTATAACTTAGGCACAATAAAAGATTAACAACAACTAACTAAAAATAGAACAATTATTAAAATATACTGTAATAAAAGTTACGTGGACGTGGTGTGTGTCTCTCTCTCAGAATGTCTTATTACACTGTCCTATGGGTAACTGAGACCTCAGAAACTGAAAACGAGGACACAAGAGGGGACTATTGTACCAAATGGCCTCAAATACTTAGGTAAATAAACAAACTGATTTCTCAGCTAAGTTGAAACATTGGAAGTTACTAATAAAGCGGAAACAGCAGAGCTTCATGGCCTCTGAATTATATCCTGCATATTCTCTTGTCTTCTCTAATCATCTTTCTTCTCCCATTATAGCTTCTGAGAGGAAACCAGATTGGGCACATTCAGGGTAGAATGTCTGTAGATTATGATACCATTATAGATGTAGTTCACTGACAGCAGTTTAAAATTTGGGGAATTAAATAATTAGGTAAATTATATAAACTTTTCTCCTTCCAAATAATAAGCAAAAAAGTTTTAAGTAAAAATAGCAATATATATAAGTTTTCCCAAGGAAAATTGTACTCAGTTATTCAATAGTTAATGATAGCACACTTGCTATCACCAGACTTAAATTTCCTGAGTTTTCCTTTCATTGAAGACGTCGGGTGGTAAATTCACTTCTAAAGTTTTCATCCATTCTTCTTCAAATGTAAGTTCCACATAGTGCATATGAAGAGTTTAATACTTACTTATCAAGGAAATCTTTGTCCACTACAGCAGAGATGTCAAGCAGAGGATTTCCCATTCCAAAGAGAATATTTTCTCTAAAAAAACACAAAATACAAGTTAGAAATACTTCTAAAAGTAAGTTGATATGTAAAGATATGTAAAAGGTACACAAAATAAAAATAACTATCTTCGTTTCAACCTGATAATAAACCTAACATACCAGTTTATTAAACATTTGATTTGCCTATTATATGTAGGACATTTTAGAGGTAGCATAAAGATATTTAGAAAAAAAGATGATTATCAGAGAAAGATGCAAATCAAAACTACAATGAGACACCATCTCACACCAATCAGAATAACTATTGTTTTTTTTTTTTTGACACGGAGTTTCGCTCTTGTCGCCCAGGCCGGAGTGCAATGGCACGATCTCAGCTCACTGCAACCTCCACCTCCCAGGTTCAAGTGATTCTCCTGCCTCAGCCTCCTGAGTAGCTGGGATTAAAGGTGCCTGCCACCATGCCTGGCTAATTTTTGTATTTTTAGTAGAGATGGGGTTTCACCATGTTGGCCAGGCTGGTCTTGAACTCCAGACCTCAGCTGATCCACCTGCCTTAGCCTCCCAAAATGTTGGGATTACAGGTGTGAGCCACCATGCCCAGCCCAGAATAACTATTACTAACGAGTCAAAAAAAAAAACAAACAGATGTTGTCGAGGTTGCAAAGAAAAGGTAATATTTATAAACTGTTGATGGGAATGCAAATTAGGTTAGCCCCTGTGAAAAGAAGTTTAAAGATCTCTCAAAAACTTAAAATACAATTACCATCCGACCCAGCATTCTCATTACAGGTATATACCCAAAGAAAAATGAATCATTCTAGGCCGAGCATGGTGGTTCAGGCCTGTAATCCCAGCACTTTGGGAGGCCGAGGTGGGTGGATCATGAGGTCAGGAAATCAAGACCATCGTGGCCAACATGGTGAAACCCCATCTCTACAAAAAATACAAAAATTAGCCAGGCATGGTGGCACGCACCTGTAGTCCCAGCTACTCAGGAGGCTGATGCAGGAGAATTGCTTGAACCCGGGAGGTAGAGGTTGCAGTGAGTCGAGATCGTGCCACTGCGCTCCAGCCTGGGCAACAGAGCGAGACTCTGTCTAAAAAATAAAAATAAAAAAATAAAAGAATCATTCTGCCAAAAAGGGATATGTTTATTACAGCACTCTTCACAATAGCAAAGACATGGAATCAACCTAAGTGCCCATCAATGGTAGAATGGATAAAGAAAATTCAATACATATACACCATGGAATACTATGTAGACATAAAAAAAAGAACGAAATCATGTCCTTTACAGCAATATGGATGCAGCTGAATTATCCTAAGTGAATTAACATAGAAACAGAAAACCAAATATCACATGTTTTCACTTATAAGTGGAAGCTAAACACTGGGTACACAGAGACACAAAGATGTCAGGACAATAGACACTGGAGATTCCAAAATCAGGGAGGGAGAGAGGAAAGCAAGAGCTCAAAAACTACCTATTGGTTACTATGTTCACTACTTAGACGATGGGGATCATTACAAACCCAAACTTCAGTAACAAACCTGCACATGTACTGCCCTGAATGTTATTAGGGAGCCCATGGCACATCCTGGAAGAGTCTAAGAAAGAGCCCTATCTACCCTTGACAAAAAATGACTGTGGTAGGGTCTTTACAATGGATATCAGAAGTGATATAATTCTCTTATTATGTATCCAAAAAATTTAAATATATGCTAACTTTTTATAGAATGATTTGTAACTTTTACAAATTTAAATGCACATCTTTTCATCTAAAAATGTCTAGCTAAAACTTTTATTCATGTCTTATGCTTCCTATACTTCTTATATTCATGTCTTCTCATACATATACTTGTATGTTATATATACAAGGATTCATTTCAGATACCTATAACATGAAATAAAGCAAAACAAAAACAAATCAACAAGAAACGATATAATTTTAAATTATATTTAACGACTTGGAGGAAGTCTGTTTTCCATAAGAGATCACAGTAAGGTTCCAATCCAAATAAAAGAAAGAACTCCACCACAAGTGATGCCTTAAACAGAAGCTCATCTAGCAGCAAGAAATGGGCCAGTGAACACTGTTGGATCAGTCTCAATAGGAGACATTCATCTAGTTTATCCAACAAGATTTGTCTCTGTGTAATTTTTTATTGGTCTCCAGTTTACTGATGATCCCCCTCCCTTTCACTTGCCTCCAGACCAGTTACCATTCTCACCATTTGGCGACTATCAGTAATATCAATGAACTAGCATGCCAAGATTTTTGTAAGAGAATGAGGTATAGCCTATAATTATAATCTGTAATGATTTTTAGAAGATAAAATTAGTCTCTTATTAACACCATAGATTGAGCAACTATGGCTGAACATGCAATAAAGAGACATTTGTCCCTTTTCTATTTAAAGAAAACTGAGTGGAGGAGGGAAAGATAATACACTTACTTATTCACACTTAAATTGTATTTGTGATCAAAGCAAATCTAATAAAAAGAAAGTACTTTAAGTTCTTAGAAGGTGAAGGATCAATAGACAAATACAGTAAAATCTAACCATGATTTCACTGGGACTACTCTGCCTGATTTATATATTCTTATTCAAACAATAAAAACTCCTAGAACTTGTTATTTAAAAAAAAAAAACAAACAAAAAACAAGGATGAGCAGTGTTATTGGGCTACTTGGCTTTTTATTTTCATTCACCCTTTTAATCAACCTTTGTAAGCATCCAGTTCAATGTATACAGTCATATAACCACAAAACTATGGAACATTTCCATCACAATAACAACAAAAAAGTGTCCTCCTGCCCCCCACATCAATCCCTCTACCCTCAATTGGTCCCCTCTCAGTTTTAAGGAATATAATTGTTACACCTCTTTTTAAGAAGTCAAACCTTTGAACATCTACCGCACTCCTAAAAGAGTTTATTATACTCCGTTTAAAAACTCAGTAAAGATAGTCTTACGGAGCGCCCAATAATTGATTCTAACAATAAAGTACAATTCAAGAGTCAAATAATTCACTTCTGAGTCTCAGTTCTTTTTTTTTTTTTTTTTTTTTTAGACAGAGTCTCGCTCCGTCGCCCAGGCTGGAGTGCAATGGCATGATCTCTGCTCACTGTAACTTCTGCCTCACGGGCTCAAGCAATTCCTTCCTCAGCCTGCCGAGTAGTTGGAATTATAGGTGCCCACCACCACGCCTGGCTAATTTTTATATTTGTAGTAGAAAGGGGGTTTCACCATGTTTGCCAGGCTGGTTTCGAACTCCTGGCTTCAAATGATCCACCTGCTTCGGGCCTCCCAAAGTGCTGGGATTACAGGCGTGAGCTACCACGCCCAGCCCAAGTCTCAGTTCTTGAGGTAGCTTGCTGAGAGACTTAAGCAAGCCATCTACCATCTCTGGGCCTAAATGTTAATAATGTTTGACTTGTTTCCAAATAATATTACAATTCAGTTAAGGCCATTTGAAGTCATTCTTATAATAAACTGGAATTGTGTGTCTGTCATCTTTTCCTTGCTATCCTCCCTCTTTTACTCCAAATTTCCTCACTCAAGAGTGGAATTTGGGTGGATTTGATCCCTGGGGCAAACCAAAACCTAAGCCAATCAGCACAATATATTTCTCTAGCCTTAGTAATCAGTTCAGAGACTGGCATGTAACCTAAGCCAGGAAAATCAGAATGAATCCAAGATTTTTTTCTATGATGCTCAGATACAGAACATATTTTTCCCTAATAGACATAAATGAAGAAGGTGCTAGAAGCCTTAAAAACCTAATGGTCTCAAGGTGGCTGCCTTGGGATAAATTTAACACCACAGAAAGCAGAGTGCGAAAACTGAAAGAAACCAGGCCATTAATGAAGTTGTTGGACCACCAATTAAGCTTTACCTGAAACCTATACTCCATCTGAACTTTTCTGTTCTTTGTTTTGTTTTGCTTTTTTAAGTTCAGGGGTACAAGTGCAGGTCTGTTACATAGGTAAACTTGTGTCATGGGAGTTTGTTGTACAGGTTATTTCATCACCCAGGTATCTGGACTTTTCAATTACACATGTCGGTAGTTTTGTTTATTTCAATTTGAGGCTGGTTTTTAGTTACTTACAACTGAAATTATAGGGACAGACATAAATTGTCATTAATTCATTTTGAGAATCTGTTTAATATGTAATGCATTTTTATTATAAAACTGTAATATAGACAAGATTATTAGTGCTCTTTTTTTTTTTTTTTTTTTTGAAACAGAGTCTCGCTCTGTCACCAGGCTGGAATGCAGTAGCGCAATCTCGGTTCACTGCAACCTCCGCCTCCCAGGTTCAAGCAATTCTCCTGCCTCAGCCTCCCAAGTAACTGGGATTACAGGCACGCACGACTATGCCCAGCTAATTTCTGTATTTTTAGTAGAGATGGGGTTTTACCATGTTGGCCAGGATGGTCTCCATCTCTTGACCTCATGATCTGCCCTCCTTGGCCTCCCAAAGTGCTGGGATTACAGGCGTGACCCACCACACCCAGCCTAATCTTAACACTACAGTTTCCTAAGGGGAACGTATGCAACATAGACCCTCATAAGTGATGCTATTAGGCTGCAATTGTCCAAAGCCTGCATGAAACTGGTTGCAAAAGTTGTGGCTAGTACAGCAGTGAGGAGAAAGGAATTTAAATTAGCACAGGCTGGACTTGGTGGCTCACACCTGTAATCCCAGCACTTTGGGAGGCTGAGGCAGGTAGATTGTTTGAGTCCAGGAGTTCAAGGCCACCCAGGGCAACATGCCAAAACCCCATCTCTGCAAAAAATTGGCTGGGCACAGTGGCTCACACCTGTAATCTCAGCACTTTGGGAGGCTGAGGCGGGCGCACTGCCTCTGCACAGGAGTTCAAGACCAGCCTGGGCAACATGGCGAGACTCCATCTCTATAAAAAATACAAAAATTAGCCGGGTGTGGTGGCATGTGCCTATAGCCCCAGCTACTAGGGAGGCTGAGGTGGAAGAATCCTTGAACCCAGGAGGTTGAGGTTACAGTGAGCCATGAGTATGCTACTACCTCAAAAAAGAAAAGAAAAGAAAAGAAAAGAAAAGAAAAGAAAAGAAAAGAAAAGAAAAGAAAGAACGAAAGAAAAAGAAAAATATAAAAAATTGAGCCAGCCATGGTGGTGCACACCCATAATCCCAGCTACCAGGGAGGCTGAGGTGGGAGGATCGCTTAAGCCTGGAAGGTCGAGGTTGCAGTAAGCTGTGATCGCACCACTGCACTCCAGCCCTGGGTGACAGAGTAAGACCCTGTCTTAAAAATAAATTAATTAAATAAAGTAGCACATAAAAGATATCTTGAAATAGTAAGTTAAGTAAAAAAGATACAATTATTTTCAAAAGCAAATAAAACTTTGCTCATGTCATGTTTCTCTCTCCTTCACTGCACATAACTGAGATTATAATGGCTAGTTTCTTAAATACAAACACATATAAACTAGTGTCCAGGCCAGTAAATACTATGACCTTCTTAAATGATGAACATACTATATGAATAAGCATTTATTTTTATCTTGTTCTACTAGAATGTGAACAAGATGAGGTTTAGTCTACAGCCAAAAACTATGACTAACCCGTACTGGGATTACTTTTTGTTCCAAATGTTAGCAATATCTTTTTCTTGGAATGGATGCTAGGATGAGAGATTCTGAACAATCTTTTTTTTTGGCCGGGAGAGGGGGAGGTCAGTAATTTTATAAATGTCTCATAACTTAGGCTTGCAGCCAACATAAACCTACATTATAATTATTATTTTGTTGGACATCCAACAAATTTTATACTGACATATATTTTAGAGTAAGAGTTCCTGAGAAAATTTTTTCTTAGCTATTGACATATTAATGTTTGAATGTTGATTAGCCATCTCACTAACAGAAACGTTTAATTATGATGCCAGAATAAACACTAACAATGACTGCCTTTAACTGTTACACTAGTCATCTTCTCTTTAAATCCAGAAACCTCAGCTTTATATATGACTCTTCTCTCTATGTCAACTAGCCTCGTCTTACTAGTAAGGACATCATCTTGGTTTTATCAAACGCTTCCTGTACCTGGATCTCCCACAATATACCCACTAGCACTAGGCCCTCTACAGACATTGCCTGAATTTCTACATTGTTAGCAATTGTTTTAGCCACAATAAATCCTGCACAATATCACCAAAATCATATTATTTTAAACAATTCTAGCCATAATATTTTTCTACTTAAACTCTACCTAGCTTCTGATTATTAATAGGATAAAATCCAAAAGCATAACTTAAAGGACACTGAATCTACTCAAACGTACCATATTTCATCATATCTAAGATGCCATTATTCATAAAATAATACCAATTTCCAATGGTGATGCAAAACACAATCAGTTGTAAGATGTACGCCAATTTCAGAGTTGTTAAAATGGGAAGAAATGTGCACATTAAGATCATCAAAATTCAGTAATTCTTTAGCCTTACCTCTCACCATTCTAATATATACAAACTATTTTAATCATAATGCCTTACTGTTCTTTGAGTAAGACTCCGCCTGTAAAGTCCTTCTCCTGCTTCCTCTGCCTGGCAAACTCCCATTCAACTTTTTAAAATTCCCTATATGCTACCTGTCTTGGGAAATTTTTCCTGATCGACTCCTACCCAAGGGCTTCCACATAAGATATACAAGCTGCCCCCAACACCACTCAAGAGTGCTGTTAACAATGTAAAAAATGGCTCCTGGTACTGTATATCAAGGCACTGCATCCCTCCCTCCCAAAGATTTATTCATTCCCTCCTGCTCAGTTCTAAAAGTCCTTTGATGAACTTTTTAGTTGATTTTAGGGGTTGCTTTGAACTTTATCTCAATCAACTGACCTTAATCACCTAGACAACACAGCGTAAAGATTTTTTTGAAATCTCATTTACATTTGTATTCCCAACGGCTAGCATATGATAATTCCATGGGTTTTGAGTGATTCTGTGATTATAGGTTCTGATCTTTTGTTTCTTTCTTTTTTTGAGACAGGCTCCTGTTCTGTTGCCCAGGCTGGAGGGCAGTGGTGCAATCACAGCTCACTGCAGGCTCAACCTCCCAAGCTCTCCCACCTCAGCCTCCCAAGAAGTTGGGACTATAGCCACCATACCCAGTTAATTTTTTTCTTTTTAGTAGACACTGGGTCTCCCTCTGTTGCCCAGGCTCATCTCAAACTCTTGGGCTCAAGCTATACTTCTGCCTCAGCCTCCCCAGGTTCTAGGATTACAGGCATGAGCCAGCAAGCCTAGCCCAAGATACACTTTTATAAAGACAAAGAAGTTTTGAAAATAAAAAGTTAGCAAAAAGACACACCATGAAAACACTAATCATAGTGGGGTGGGGGGAGGGGGGAGGGATAGCACTAGGAGATATACCTAATGTTAAATGACGAGTTAATGGGCACAGCACACCAACATGGCACTTGTATACATATGTAACAAACCTGCACATTGTGCACATGTACCCTAAAACTTAAAGTATAACTAAAAAAAAGAAAAAAAAGAAAACACTAATCATAAATTACAGTGGCTATATTAATATCAGACAAGGTAATCTTTAAAATATGGAGTATCACCAGATACAAAGGGATTTCATGAAAATAGGTCAAATCATCAAGAAAAGAAAGTAATACTAAAGATAACAATACATAAGTATGTACACACCAAATAAAATGGCTTCAAAATACTTTTTTAAAAACTTAGAAACAAAAGAAATAGGCAAATACATAATCTTAGTTTAGCACTCTTCTTTCAGTAATTAGTAAAACAGGCAGACACACCAAAAATTAAAGAATCACACTACACAGCATTTATCCTAGAGGAAGAAAAACTTAAGTGCACAGAGAAATCTGTACACAAATGTTCCTAACAGATTTATTTGTAAAACACTAGGCCAGCCATGGTGGCTCACACCTGTAATCCCAGCACTTTGGGAGGCTGAGGTGGGAGGATCACTTGAGGCCAGAGCTCAAGACCAGCCTGGGCAACATAGTAAGACCTCATCTCTACAAAAAATAAAAATAATTAGCTGGGTGCAGTTGTGCATGTCTCTAGTCCTAGCTCCTCAGGAAGCTGAGGTGGGAGAATTCTTTAAGCCCAGGAGGAATGTAGTGTGCAATGATCATGCCAATACACTCCGGCCTCAGTGACAGAGAGAGCAAGACCATATCTGTTTAAAAAGAAAAAAAAAAAAAAAAATGGGCCAGGCGCGGTAGCTCACGCCTGTAATCCCAGCACTTTGGGAGGCCGAGGTGGGCGGATCATGAGGTCAGGAGTTCAAGACTAGCCTGACCAACATAGTGAAAACTTGCCTCTACTAAAAATAGAAGAATTAGCTGGGCGTGGTGGTGTGCGCCTGTAATCCCAGCTACTCGGGATGCTGAGGCAGAAAAATCACTTGAACCCAGGAGACGGAGGTTGTGGTGAGCCAAGATCGTGGCACTGCACTCCAGCCTGGGTGACAGAGCAAGACTCTGTCTCAAGAAAAAGAAAGAAAAGAAAAAGAAAAAAAAAAAATGGTAAAAATCTAGAAACATAATAAATGTCCTTCAACAGGTAAATAGGTAAACAAACTATGGCAAACCCATAAAACAGAAGCAATAAAAAGGAATGAACTATGACACACACAACAACTTAAACGGATCTCAAAGGCATTGTGCTAAGTGAGAAAAAAGCCATATGTACGGGTTACCTACTATATTATTCCATTTATATAACACTCTCGAAGTTACAAAATTACAGTGATGGAAAACAGATCAGTAGTTGCCAGGGGTTAGGGTTCAGAGAAAAGCATAACCATAAAGAAATAATATGAAGAAATTTCTTTGTGGTAACAGAATAGTTTAATACCCTGAATGTGGTAATAGCTACATGAATCCGGACATGATAAAACTTTATAGAACTATACACCACCACCTCCTCAATTAAAAACAGTATATACAAAAACTGGTGAAATTCTAATAAAGTCTATAGTCAACTCAATACTATCATATAACACGGAAATCAGCTTCCTGGTTTTGGTAACACACTATAGTTATAAAAGATATCATTGGGAGAGGAAGTTGAGTGAATAGTGCACAGGAACTTTCTGTACTATTTTTGCGATTTCTGTGAGTTGTATTTCAAAAGAAAAGGGAGGAAAAGGATATAAAAACAGATATATTAAAAATGTTTAGGCCAGGTGTGGTGGCTCACACCTGTAATGTCAGCACTTTGGGAGGCCAAGGCAGGAGAATCACTTGAGCCCAAGAGTTCGAGACTGGCCTGGGCGAGACCCTGTCTTTGTAATTGACATAGTGAGACCCTGTCTTTATATTTTAAAATAATTTTTTTTAATGCTTAAAAAACAAATTAGGGTGACATCATTGGGAATGGCAGAGTAAGGACCTCCAAAAATCCTCTCTTCCATAAAAGCAACAAGAACACTGGCAAAAAAAATGTCAAGACTTGGGCCGGGCACAGTGGCTCACACCTGTAATCCCAGCACTTTGGAAGGCCGAGGTGGGCAGATCACAAGGTCAGGAGTTCGAGACCAGCCTGGCCAACATGGTAAAACCCCGTCGCTACTAAAAATACAAAAATTAGCTGGGCGTGGTGGCAGGCACCTATAATCCCAGCTACTCCAGAGGCTGAAGCACGGGAATCATTTGAACCTGGGAGGCAGAGGTTGCAGTGAGCCAAAATTACACCATTGCACTTCAGCCTGGGCGACAACGCAAGACTACATCTCAAAAAAAAAAAGTCAAAAATAGACTTTTTCAGAACTCTGAGTATTAACCAAAATGTTTGCAACAATCCAAGGAGCATTTATTAAAAAAAGATGGCTGCATCTCGTAAGAATAGCAAGCTTTGTGGCATTTTAATATGCCTTATTCCCATGCCCCTCTTCCCAGCTCCAGGCTAGCCCTAAAAAGCAGCAATCCACAAACCGTGGAATCCTGGAGCCTAGCAGCCAGTGGAGGTGACAGAACAGGGCTAGAGTTCCTTCAAAGTCCCATTTTCAGAGTACAGTTATTATTTGAGCTGACTAGCAATTCCCTGAAAAACTCCACTCCCAAGACTTCCCAATATTTAACCTGATTCAGAGCTTGCCCATTGCTAAAGCCTTTTCCCCCAAGGTATTTATTTGTCAAAAACAATCAGCTAAAATTGCTTAACATTTCAGCTACCTGAAGCAGCTGGGGCAAACAAGCTAACCAAAAAACACAAAAGGAAAAGTAGGAGAATGAGATGTCCATAGGGAGTTTTGAAAAGTTCTGAAATTCCTAAGACTCTGGAAGATCACAACAGTGTGCCCAGGCCTATGGGCATGCTCAAGAAAGACCTGAGAAGGCCCTAAGCAATCACCACTGACTGAGCATGACGCTTGGCAAAAACAGGAAGTCAAGGCTATGGATGAACTGAAAGCCTGGTTGAGTGCTGAAAGTGTGCTCCAACAAGCACACAGAGCCTCTCAGCAAAGACTAGAACAGTAACAAGTATTGACAAGAATGTGGAGAAACTGGAATCTTCATACATTGCTGTTGCAAATTATAAAGTGATTCAGCCACTTTGGAAAATAGTCTGGCAGTTCCTTAAAAAGTAAATATGAAATTACCACATGCCCCAGCAATTCTACCCTTAGGGGAAATAGAAACATAGAACAACACAAAAACTTGTACATGAATGTTTATAGCACCATTATTCATAGCAGCCCAAAAGTGAAAATAACCCAAATATCTCTTAAGTGATAAATGGATAAATTGGGGCATATCTATACAATGAAATATTATTTCAGTTATAAGAAAGAATGAAATACTGATACACGCTACAACATGGATGAACTTTGAAAACATACTTGGTTAAAAAAAAAAAAAAAAAAAAAAAAGGCCAGCTACAAAAGGCCAAATATTATATGATTCCACTTAGGAAATGTTCAGAATAGGCAAATTTGTAGGGACAAGGTAGATTAGTAGTTGCCAGGGGTTAGAGGTTAGGGAGACATGAAGAGTAACTGCTAATGGGTATGGGTTTTCATTTTGGGGGACAAAAACGTTCTGGAATTAAATAGTGCCGATGGCTGTATAACCTTGTGAATATACTGAAAACTACTGAGCTGTGCAATTTTTAAGTGGTGCATTTTACAGTAACTGAATTATATCTCAGTTAAATAGTAACAAACACATAAAACTATCTGACCTAATTGATAAATTATAGAACACTAAATTCAATAACTGCAGTATACATTGTATTTAATAAAAGATACATAAAATATCTACACTGAAAACCTCAAAATATTGCAGAGCGGAATTAGAGACACATGTAACATTCACCAAAACAGACCACAGGGTAGGCCTTAAAACTAATCTCTGTAGCTATCAAAGGATTAAAATCATAAACAATTTATCATTTACAGATACATGGTACAGATATGTACACAATATGTCAACAACACATTCCCTGAACACCATGTAAAATTGAAAATAGCTAGAAAATCCCCAAATATTAAGAAACAATAAACTTCTACATGACCTGTGGACCAGAAAAATCACAATGGAAATAGAAATTTGAATTGAACATATCGAAATTGTATGCTGCAACTAAAGGAGTACTTAGAAGAAAATGTTAATTATATAAGAAATATACATTAGAATGACTACTGGGTGTTAGCAAAGAAAAAATAATAATAATAAAAGAAATGTGGCTGGGCACAGTGGCACTTTGGGAGGCCGAGGTGGGCGGATCACGAGGTCAGGAGTTAGAGACCAGCCTGGCCAACATGGCAAAACCCCGTCTCAACTAAAAATACAAAAATCAGCCTGGCATGGTGGCGCATGCCTATAGACCCAGCTACTCAGGAGGCTGAGGCAGAAGAATCGCTTGAACCTGGGAGGCAAAGGTTGCAGTAAACCAAGATGGTACCACTGCACTCCAGCCTGGGTGACAGAACGAGACTCTGTCTCTGAATGAATGTATGAATGAATGAATGAAATGAAATGAAATGCACGTTAGAAAACAAGAAAGGTTTAAAAACAATAATCTAAACTTCTAAGTCAAAAAAGGTAGAAAAAGGAGAGCAAATCAAATCCAAAAGAGTAGAGCAAGGTAGCCGAGCGCGGTGGCTCACGCCCCTAATACCAGCACTTTGAGAGGCTGAGGCGGGCAGGTCACGAGGTCAGGAGATTGAGACCATCCTGGCTAACAAGGTGAAACTCCGTCTCTGCTAAAAACACAAAAAAAAATTAGCCGGGTGTGGTGGCAGGCGCCGGTAGTCCCAGCTACTCGGGAGGCTGAGGCAGGAGAATGGTGTGAACCCGGGAGGCGAAGCTTGCAGTGAGCCAAGATCGCGCCACTGCACTCCAGCCTGGGTGACAAAGCAAGACCCCATCTCAAAAAAAAAAAAAAAAAGGACAGCAAGAAAATTAAAAGAGCAGAAATACATTAAAATAAAAACTACATGCCCAAAATAGAAATTCAACAAAACAGAATCTGGGTTTTTGAAAAGATTAATTGCTAAACCCCTAGCAAAACTGATCCAAAAATTCAAAAGAAGTACCAACATCAAGAATGCAAATGGAAGCCGGGCGCGGTGGCTCAAGCCTGTAATCCCAGCACTTTGGGAGGCTGAGGCGGGCGGATCACGAGGTCAGGAGATCGAGACCATCCTGGCTAACACGGTGAAACCCCGTCTCTACTAAAAACACAAAAAATTAGCCGGGCGTGTTGGCGGGCGCCTGTATTCCCAGCTACTCGGGAGGCTGAGGCAGGAGAATGGCGTGGACCCAGGAGGTGGAGGTTGCGGTGAGCCGAGATCGCACCACTGCACTCCAGCCTGGGGGACAGAGAAAGACTCCGTCTCAAAAAAAAAAAAAAAAAAAGAATGCAAATGGAGAAATATAGCAGTTCATACAGGCAATAACAGAATATTAGGAAATTTTATGAACTTTATAACAACTCAACAATTGAGAACAAATTCATTTAAAAATTCAACTTCTCAAAACCGACACAGGAAAAAGTGAAGAACCTGGATGCTTATATATCAACTAAAGTAATTAAACCTGTAAAAGTAATTATACTAATTTAAAACCTTCTGCTCTTTCCTGCAAAAACACTCCAGGCCCACATGGCCGCACTGATTAATTCTATCAAAATTTAAAGTAACAATACCAATCCTATAAAGCTACAATAATTAAGACAGTGTGGCATTGACACAGGAGGATACAAATAAATCAACAGAATAGAACAAATCCAAGAAAAGACCCATAGCTATCTAATCAATTAATTGAAAATCCTTTTGAGAAACCCTTACATGATAGTAAAAGAGTAGTTTAAGATAGATCATAGGCCTAAATACAAAAGACAAAAATATAAAGGTTCTAGAAAAAAACCATGAGAGAATAGTTTCACAAGCCTAGCAGAGGGTAAGGAAAGACTTCTTAGAACAGAAAAGGTAATACCATAAAATAAAATAAATCAACAAATTCAACTTGCTCAAAATTTAAAAGTTCTGCTGTCAAAAGGCATTAAGAAAATGCAACAACATAGCTCAGACCACGAGAAAATATTTAGAGACAGAAAGAGTGTGTGTGTGTGTGTGTGTGTGTGTGTGTGTGTGTGTAAAATCTGAGAAACCTGGCAAATAACTTGCATTCAGATATAAAAAGAACTCCTACAAATCAGCAACAAAAAGACAACCCAATAGGGTTGTACATAAAAGTTTAATAAAAACTTGTACATAAATGTTTATAGCACCATTATTCATAATAACCCAAAAGTGAAAATAATCCAAATATCTATCAAGTGATAAATGGATAAATTGTGGCATATCTATACAATGAAATATTATTCAGTGATAATATTTCAGAAATGAACTGACCAAAATAAAAGATAAGCAAATGGCCAATAATCACATAACTATTAGCCATCAAGGAAATATAAACAAAAACCATGATGAAATACAAGTACACACTCACAAGAATGCCTAAATTTTAAAATGCCAAACATTGTGAAGAATGTGGAAAACTGAACTCTCATAAAAAAACTGGTGGGAATGTAAAATGTGTTAAATTTTCCATTTTGGAAAAGTTTAGTGGTTTCTAAAGTTAAACATAAATCTACCCTAGTACACAGCAATTTCACTCCTAGATATTTACCCAAGTCCACATAAAGATATATACAAAAATGTTCATAGCAACTTTATTCATAGTAACCAAAAACTGGAAATAACCCAAAGTCCATCAATAGAAGACTTGTTGCTACATACATATAATGGAATATTACTTGGCAATAAAAGGGAAAAACTACTGATACACACATCAAAATGGGTGAATCTCAAAAATATTATATTGAACAAAAGTAATCAGACACAAAATACTCCTTGCTGTATGATTCCATTTATGTGAAGTTCTAGAATAGGCAAAACTAACATCTATAGTAAAAGAAGTCCAAAAGTGGTTGCCTGGGTGAGAAGGGGGACAGAATTAATTAAAAAGAAGCTGGATCGGGCACAGTGGCTCACACCTGTAATCCCAGCACTTTGGGAGGCTGAGGTGGGTGGATCGATCACTTGAGCCCAGGAGTTCAAGACCACCCTGGGCAACATAGCAAGACCCCACACACACACACACACACACTCCACTCCCCCGGCATTGTTACAAAAAATACAAAAAAAAAAAAAAATAGCCAGGCGTGGTGGTGCACACATGTAGTCCCAGCTACTTCGGGGACTGAGGCAAGTAGATGGCTTGAGCTGGGGAGATCAAGGTTGCAGTGAGACGTGTTTGCACCACTGCACTCAAGCCTGAGTGACAAAGTAAGACCCTGGGGAAAGGAAAGGAGAAGGGAAAGGGGAGAAGGGGAAGGGAAAGGGGAAAGGGGAAAGGGGAAGGGGAAGGAAGGGAAGGGAGGGAAAGGAAGGGAAGGGAAGGAAAGAGAAGGCTGATTTGACTTTACGGAAATTATACTGAGAGAGCCAGGCACAGTGGCTAACTGTGAGCCACTGAAAGAGCCAGGAAAAGTGGCTAACGCCTTTAATCCCAGCACTTTGAGAGGCCGAGGTAGGCAGATCACTTGAGGTCAGGAGTTCCAGAGCAGCCTGGCCAACATGGTGAAACTCCGTCTCTACAAAAATACACAAAAATTAGCCTGGCACGGTGGGGCGCACCTGTAATCCCAGCTACTCAGGTGGCCAAGGCAGGAGAATCCCTTGACCCCAGGAGAGGTAGGTTGCAGTGAGCCGAGATTGGGCAGCTGCACTCCAGCCTGGGCAACAGAGAGAGGCTCTGTTTTTTTTTTTTTTGAGACGGAGTCTCGCTTTGTCACCCAGGCTGGAGTGCAGTGGCACGATCTTGGCTCACTGCAAGCTCCGCCTCCCGGGTTCACGCCATTCTCCTGCCTCAGCCTCCCGAGTAGCTGGGACTACAGGCGCCCGCTACCATGCCCGGTTAATTTTTTTTGTATTTTTAGTAGAGACGGGGTTTCACTGTGTTAGCCAGGATGGTCTCGATCTCCTGACCTCGTGACCACCCGCCTCGGCCTCCCAAAGTGCTGGGATTAGAGGCGTGAGCCACCGCGCCCGGCCGACGACCCTGTTTCAAAAAAAAAAAAAAAAAATTATATTGTTGGCATTTTTTTTTTTAAGTGAACAGACTAGGGAAATGTGTCTCTTGGTTACATAAAGCCAATCCTTCCATATGTATTCTAGATTCTATCCTTCTTTCCTACTCAACATTGATTTCTTCCTTCTGTCAAGCATCATCTATTTTTTCTGCTTTCTATTGGACCACTCTTTTCAGCACACAAATGTGAAAATTTCAAACCCTCCCCGCAGAAAACCTTAGCCCAGCATATACTTCCAACTACCGTTATTTCCCTGCTCTCCTTTACAGCAAAACACTACCAGTGCTCTATCAAATAGTAAGTTCCCCTAAACTAGGTAAAATTATTCATTTTAAATTCAATTGCAGAAAGGCACACGTGCGACATGACTAACACTTACATAACAATTTTCAACTTAAAATGCATTTTTTGATATGTCACCTCTTTAATATCTTCAAAACACCCATGTAGGATAGGTATTGCTATTATCTCTTTTTAACGGATGAGGAAACAAGAAGTTCCTCAAGGTTATGTAACCTCCCAAAAGTAAGATAACAAATAATCCCTAATTTCGAATCATGTGCATTACTATTCAATATACATTTGTACACTCAGAACTCTCCATACAATAAAAATGTCTGACCAATGAAAAACATCCAAATGTACCCAAAATAGGCCAAAATTCCATTATCTTACGGTCCTAGTTCAAATAACATTTCGACAAACAAAACCTAGTACAACAAAATGATTATAACGCACATGTAGGTGACCAGATAATTTATTACCCAAATGGGACATTTTTGAGAGTAAATGAGACACATTTATGTGTCTATTAATTGTGTCAGGATAGCTGGGGACAATGGCTCATGCCTATAATCCCAGCACTTTAGGTGGCTGAGGCGGGAGGATCACTTGACCAAGAGTTTGAGGCTAGGAGGTTCAAGACCAGCCTGGGCAACATGGCAAGACCCCATCTTTACCCACCCCCCCAACACACACACACACACACACACACACACACACACACAAAATATAGCCAGGCATGGTGGTGTGTGTTTATAGTCCCAGCCTCTCTGGAGGGCTGAGGTGGGAGGATCACTTGAGCCCAGGAGTTCAAGGTTACAGTGAGCCATGATTGCACTACTGCACTCCAGCTGGGCAGCAGAGCAAGACCCTGTGTCTACAAAAGAAAAAATAATAATAAATAATAATGTCAAGATAACAGGCATGATCCAGAATTGTCCTGGGCAAACTGGAACATATGGTCATCCTATTCATAACCTAGCTTTGCTATTTAAAAAATAAAAATCTCTGCCAGGCGCAGTGGCTCACACCTGTAGTCCCAGCATTTTGGGAGGCCAAGGTGGGTGGATCACCTGAAGTCAGGAGTTCAAGACCAACCTGGCCAATATCGTGAAATCCCGTCTCTACTAAAAATACAAAAATTGGCTGGGTGTGGTGGTGGGCACCTGTAGTCCCAGCTACTCAGGAAACTGAGGCAGGGGGAATTGCTTAAATCCGGGAGGTGGAGGTTGCAGTGAGCTGAGATTGTGCCACTGCACTCCAGCCTGGGTGACAGAGCGAGACTCCGTCTCAAATAAAGTAAAAATAAAATAAAATAATCTCAGACCAGAATGCCAACTAAAAAAGTTAAAAGTAAAAAAAAAAAATTTTATTTATGTTTTATCACAGTATTTCATTTTATTAATAGTATATTTCATGGCCAGGCGTGCCTATAATTCCAGCACTTTGGGAGGCCGAGGTGGATGGGTAAGCCGAGGATGGGTTCGAGACCAGCCTGACCAACATGGAGAAACCCCATCTCTATTAAAAATGCAAAATCAGCTGGGCGTGGTGGCACATGATTGTAATCCCAGCTACTCGGGAGGCTGTGTCAGGTGAATCACTTGAACCTGGGAGTTGGAGGTTGCAGTGAGCCGAGATGGCACCACTGCACTCCAGCCTGGGCAGCAAGAGCAAAACTCCATTTCCAAAAAAAAAAAAAAAAAAGTATATTTCATTACAGGATCAAGGGATCTTCCTGACTCAGCCTCTCAAGTAGCTGGGACTACAGGCGCAATACCACCACACCCTGCAAATTTTCGTATTTTTTGTAGAGATGGGGTTTTATCATATTGCCCAGGCTGGCCTTGAACTCCTGGCCCCAAAGCGATCCTCCCACCTCAGCCTCCCAGAGTGCTGAGATTATAGGCATGTGCCACCGTGCCCAGCAATAGTATTTGTTGAATAACAATTTAAAACCAAGGATGTGGCTGGGCACAGCGGCTCATGCCTGTAATCCCAGCATTTTGGGAGGCCCAGCACTTTGCGAGGTCAAAGCAGGTGGATCACTTGAGCTCAGGAGTTCAAAACCAGCCTGAGCAGGCTGGGCGCGGTGGCTCACGCTTGTAATCCCAGCACTTTGGGAGGCCGAGGCGGGTGGATCACGAGGTCAGGAGATCGAGACCATGGTGAAACCCCGTCTCTACTAAAAATACAAAAAATTAGCCGGGCGTGGTGGCGGGCGCCTGTAGTCCCAGCTACTCGGAGAGGCTGAGGCAGGAGAATGGCGTGAACCCGGGAGGCGGAGCTTGCAGTGAGCCGAGATTGCGCCACTGCACTCCAGCCTGGGCGACAGAGCGAGACTCCGTCTCAAAAAAAAAAAAAAAAAAAAAACCAGCCTGAGCAATATGGTTAAACCCCATCTCTACAAAAAATACAAAGGTGGGACTACAGGACTACAGGTGGGACTGTAGGGACTTCAAGTGGGACTACTCCCAGCTGCTCAGAAGGCTGAGGTGGGAGGATCACTTAAGCCCGGAGGTTGACGTTGCAGTGAACTGTGTTCATACCACCATACTCCAGCAAGGGCAACAGGGCAAGACCCTGTCTCAAAAAATAAAAAAATAACATAAAACCAAGGAGGTATGAAGAGGTAGGGAGTCGTGACTGTTAACCAATATTGCAGGAAAGGGTTAACATTCAAACAGTCTAGAAAATCACTTTGGTTCAAGTTTTATCTTTGACAGTTCTGCTTAACGTAGCAATATTGTGGCTGGAAAGATTTGGAGTTAGAAAACCTTATATGCTTTTTTCAAACAAAGGTGATCTATTTATAAATAGAAGCATTAACAGCTGACAATGTTGCACATAAAAGATTCCTGGCCAGGCACGGTGGCTCATGCCTGTGAGCACTTTGGGAGGCCGAGGCAAGAGAATCACCTGATGTCAGAAGTTCGAGACCAGCCTGACCAATATGATGAAATCCCATCTCTACTAAAAATACAAAACTTAGCCAGGCATGGTGGCATGCGCCTGTAATTCTAGCTACTCAGGAGGCTGAGAGAGGATAATTGCTTGAACCCGGGAGGCGGAGGTTGCAGTGAGCAGATATCGTGCCATTGCACTCCAGCCTGGGCAATAACAGTATAACTGTGTCTCAAAAATAAATAAATAAATAAAAAGAAAGATTCCTGTTTTAGTTCTTCAAAATATTCCATAAATGAAACAATTTTAGTTTAAAAGCTCACTTACCTCTCTAAAAAAATCCTACAGCATAAAAAAAAAATTGTGCAGTAATGAGAATTTACAATTATTATTTTAAAAACACAGGTAAAAATGAGTTTGAAAACTTTGTTTTAAGGCTCTAAAGAAACCAACTCAACAAAGACAGTTTCAATCTTAGCCAGATTTTAGTCTCCATATGAATGTTCTGAGTGGCTTGGCAGATTCTATTGGACATATCTCAAAAAGTTTTGAGTGTTAGAAGGAAAATACCCCACGACCCCACCCACTGCCCACATAAATTTTCCAATGTAGGCTTAACCCACAAAAGTGGGTTCCAGAATCATCATGTAGGGCACAGTGATGTCCAGAGTCCCAGAATAGTTTTAGACCAAACCTGACCTATCTGGGCAGACCAAAGAATAGGGCTCCTTAGCTCTACAACAAATACTCCCCAACTCCATTTCCTAGTATTCCCTGGCACAAACCCAAGCTGTAAGCAACGCCCAAAACCAGACTAGACACTGATGTTAGGAAAACAAGGCAATATTCAGAGGGGAATTTTGAAATAGTGTTGCTCAGTGAAAAATACATAAATTAGGAGTCAGAAGATCTAAATTCTATCTTAGGCTCTACCACTAGGTCTAAGTAGGACATTTCACTTTACTTTGGACACAAGATCCAGTACAGAAAAGGAAAAAAACTAAAATGCTAAGGATCCTCTTTGAATCCTGACATTCTGCATCTTCCTCTGTCTCCTGAATTTAACTCAGGCACCAACTTAACTACTGGGCCAATTTAAAATGACAAAAGCATCAATTTATCAAATATGTTCTATCATTTCCCAAACGAAGACCAGTAGGAATCTGATCTACATCACAAAGGATATAAGTTCTTCTCCAAGGATACCTGGTTTCAGAGGCTGTAAATTTAGACTCTTAATCAGTAATTAAGTAGAATAGAATACAAATGATGAAATACTATCTCCAGCCAAATTCAAAGATCTTCAGTTAAAAATAAAAAAAAGTTTTCATTTAAATTTAGGAATTCCTAAAGAGACCCAAAAAAAAATCTTTATTTAGGAATTCCTCAGAGTTGAATGCTATATTAGAAAGGGAACTGAACAAGGTATCTAGAGGTCTCATATCTAGTTCAAGATATGTAACTGTGTGAACTTGAACACGTCACATTATCTCTGGGCTTTAATTCAACTGTAAAATGAGAAAATTAGATAGGTAAGTTTCTTTCCTGTCTAAAAATTTAAGATTTAAACATTTTTTTCTCAGATGACACCATTCTCCAGAGGGCTCAAAGTGCTTTTATTCTATTTTTTAAATGCTTTAAAATTTAAAAGCACTTCTACACTTATCCAACAACACTGGTAGGATGAATATTAGTATCTCTACTACTGAGTTATTTCATTAAACAAACGTCCAGAATAGAAAAGAGAAATGGGGCTGGGCGCGGTGGCTCACGCCTGTAATCCCAGCACTTTGGGAGGCCGAAGTGGGTGGACCACGAGGTCAGGAATTCAAGACAAGCATGGCCAGCCGGGTGCGGTGGCTCACGCCTGTAATCCCAGTACTTTGGGAGGCCGAGGCGGGCAGATCATGAGGTCAGGAGATCGAGACCATCCTGGCTAACATGGTGAAACCCCGTCTCTACTAAAAATACAAAAAATTAGCCGGGTGTGCTGGCGGGCGCCTGTAGTCCCAGCTACTCAGGAGGCTGAGGCAGGAGAATGCGTGAACCCAGGAGGCGGAGCTTCAAGTGAGCCGAGATCGCACCACTGCACTCCAGCCTGGGTGACAGAGCGAGACTCCGTCTCAAAAAAAAAAAAAGACTAGCCTGGCCAACATGATGAAACCCTGTCTCTACTAAAAATACAAAAATTAGCTGGGCGCAGTGGCGGGCGTCTGTAAACCCAGCTACTCGGGAGGCTGGGGCAGGAGAATGGCTTCAACCCAGGAGGTGGAGATTGCAGTGAGCCGAGATCGCGCCACTGCACTTCAGCCTGGGCGACAGAGCAAGACTCTGTCTCAAAAAAATATAATAATAATAATAATAAAAAGAAAAGAGAAATGGAAGCTCAGTAACTCAGAAAAGGCCCTCAATGGGGCCCAAGATATTCTGACCATTGGTCCTCATTGATTTCCAATCCTATATTCTTTCATAGCCCTTGCTATGAAAAGAGTCACATACTACTATATTTAGCAACAATTAAGGGTGGTATAATACAAGAACGCTGGACACAAAGTCAGAGTTGGTTATCTTGTAATCATTCAGCTTATCAGTAAAAGGGGGTCAATAATACCGCTGAGCACAAAATGGGAACATTAACAGAAAGGGGTCCCAATCTAGACCGCAAGAGGGTTCTTAGACATCATGCAAGAAAGAATTCAGGGCAAGTCCATAAAGTGAAAGCAAGTTTATTAAAGAAGTAAAGAACCTGTAATCCCAGCACTTTGGGAGGCCGAGGCGGGCGGATCACGAGGTCAGGAGATCGAGACCATCCTGGCTAACACGGTGAAACCCCGTCTCTACTAAAAATACAAAAAATTAGCCGGGCGAGGTGGCGGGCGCCTGTAGTCCCAGCTACGCGGGAGGCTGAGGCAGGGGAATGGCGTGAACCCCGGGGGGCGGAGCCTGCAGTGAGCCGAGATCGCGCCACTGCACTCCAGCCTGGGTGAAAGAGCGAGACTCCGTCTCAAAAAAAAAAAAAAAAAGTAAAGAAACAAAAAGGACGATGATTCCAAAGACAGAGCTGGGGTGTGGGCTGCTCAGCTAAGTATCTTGTTATTTCTTGATTGTATGCTAAACAAGGGGTGGATTAATCATGAGTTTTCCAGGAAAGGGGTGATGATTTCTCAGAACTGAAGGTCTTTCACATTTTTAGACTGTATAGGGTAAGGTCTGAACATTGCCATGGCATTTGTAAACTGTCATGGCACTAGCGGGAGTGTATTTTAGCATGCTAATACATTATAATTAGTGTATAATAAGCAGTGAGGATGACCAGATGTCACTCTCATCACGATCTTGGTTTTGGTGAGTTTTTGCTGGCATCTTTACCGCATCCTGTTGTAGGGTCTTTGTGACCTGTATCTTCTGCCTATCTCCCGTCTCATCCTGTGACTAAGAATGCCTAACCTCCTAGGAATGCACCCTGGTAGGTCTCAGCCTTATTTTACCCAGCCCCTATTCAAGATGGAGTCGCTCTGGCTCAAATGCCTCTGACAGGAACATGTCTGACATCATTATTGCAAAAACTAAAGATATGACATAATTGCATTAAATGTAGTGTTCACCAGGAAATGGCTGGTATCTGTAGGATGACCAGCTCGTTCAAAACTATCACAATATAGAGTCACTTCACTTTCAGTGGCCTCCCTGCACTTCCCCCCAACACCCAGCAGTTGTGTTCTCTTGGCTAACCCTGCCTACTTCTAAACCCCAGTTATCAAGTTCGTTGCAGGATAAGAAGAAAGCAAAAGAGTTACTATAGTTGTCTCTCATGATACTTTACAATTTCTGTCCACAGAAACAGCTTTTTCAGGAAATTTAAATAGTATATTGTTTCTATAAAGGCACCATGCAGAGCACTAAATCATGGAAATCTGGATTCAATTCCTAACTTTGCCACTGATTTTGCACAAGGCACTCAACTTTTGTCTCAGTTTCCTCAGGTGTAAAATGTACTAGCTGGTTTAAATAACATCTAAAAGAGCTTTTTCGAGCCATGTTACTATAGTTCAAGATTATGTAAAATACAGACTGACATCTGAAGAAACAAGCATAAATAAATTTTATCATCAGTTATCCATCCTTTCAAAACATGTCAAGTAAGGCTGGTGTCAACCTTTACATCAGTCTTTTAAAAACAAATATCAACTCCTACATTAAAAGATACATCCTGCTGTCACTTATTAAACAGCAGAAGCTTTAGATTTGGATGTTTCTCCAATGAGGCACAGTCAGGAAGATGATAATCAATTAAAACTGAATCCACAAAACAACTGATTCTTAACACAGAAAGTATTTGACCCCTACACCTAATTAGTAGCATTCTGTGATAATAAGAGTGGGAATGGGAAGAAGGGGAATTAACTCTGGGTACAACAGCCTAATTCTAATTCATCCCAAAATACTGTTAGCTTTAAAAGCTAGATTTATATGCCCCAATATAATTTATTGTGAAATCTTCCCATGTGGGTCTCCATGTTTCAGCACCTGAATCTCCTTCTGCATAATGAGATAAGTACTTTGTCTATGTTAGTACAGAATTAGACAATTTAGGCCGGTCGTGGTGGCTCACGCCTGTAATCCCACCACTTTGGGAGGCCGAGGCGGGTGGATCACTTGAGGTCAGGAGTTCAAGACCAGCCTGGCCAATATGGTGAAACCCCATCTCTACTAAAACTACAAAATTAGCTGGGCGTGGTGGCGAGCGCCTATAATTCCAGCTATTTGGGTGGCTGAGGCAGGAGAATCGTTTGAACCCGGGAGGCGGAGATTGCAGTGAGCGGAGAGCGTGCCATTGCACTCTAGCCTGGGCAACAGGAGCGAAACTCTGTCTCAAAAAAAAAAAAAAAATAAAAAAATATATTATTATTATATATGCAATTTAAGAGACAGACTATGTCCGAGTTCAGCACAGTTAGATCTTACTGATCTTACTGAGGGTTAGGTTCCCAAGCTGTCTCTTAAACACAATGTAGTAAAAATTGCCATTGAGAAGCTCTCAAATCACCAGGACGGGTGAAGCCTGGAAAGCTCATAGACCAAAAATGAGCTTATTTTATTTCTCTTCACATTTTTGTGCTGGGGCCTCCCTTTCTCTGGGACAACAAAGCCCAAGTTCTGCTTTTAAAAAAGCCAGTCAGAACATTGGGTATATAAAGCAATTATCTCTTTTTATAAATAGTTGAACTAGCGTAAATTAAACATTCAGTCAAGGCTACTGGGAGAAAGTGGACAAGCCCATTATCCTGTCCCCATTAACAAAAAAAGAACCTTCCACACTGGAAGAGCAATTGGGGGAAAGTCTCCAGTTTCATGGCTTTCGCTACATGCCCAGCATCTCCCAACTCATTTCACTTGTGACTCTCAGATAAAAGGAGTAAAGAAACAAGATGGTACCTTCGGGAACCAGGGTCCTAATTCCAGTCATGAGCAAACATTTTAGAGACACACAATTTCACAACTTGAGGGCAATATACCTGCATCAGAGAAGGGCCAACTTCGCAGGTCTGCTCCCGGCCAACAATGAAGTTCTGTCAGGGGGCATGACACGCAGGCATGACACACACTGTGCACGCCACGCTCCCTCGGGCCCTGGGCCGCCCCCGGGGGCGCGGGTGGGGCACATTTTTCATGGGAAATCCACTACACACCCAAGAACGCTTGCAACCCTGGAATCTGGGCGAGGGTCACCTCAACCAAGCAGCGACACACAGGACTCCGCAATGTGCCATAGACCCGAAAACTTCTGAGGAAAGCAGAAATGCCCAAATGAAAAGTGCGGAGGGAACCCCCAACAAGAGGGGGACCAGAGGCAGAGGCAGGCTCCAGACCACCCGCGAGAAGGAGCGACAGTGCTCAGGCGCTCGGGAGGCTAACGCCGAGCCCGGAGCAGTCGAGGCAGCCGCCCGCTCGTTACCTGACGGACGTCATGGCTTCGCCCTCCTGCCCCACGCCACGGAGCCCGCGTCCGATGCTCTACGTCCGCTCGAGCAGCAGCAGGTACCACAGCAACTGCTTCCCGGCTCAGGCACTCAGCGACTGGGAGCGCGTCCTCACACACCCCGCGCGCGGGCGGCCCCTGGCGAGCCGGCCCGGGGTGCTGATTGGAGGGAGGGCGGGCGCTCCGCCCCGGGCGAAGGGCTGGAGATCGTCCCCAGACGCCGCGGGCCACCGCGTGTCTCGTGCCAGCTCGCTGGCGCGCGGGCTAGCGAGCTGACTAGCGGGCGCGGTGGCCATCTTGAGTCCTGGTAACAGCGTCCCAGTCACCCCGCAGTTTACAGGGCGAGAGATTAGGTGCCCGCCCCAAAAATGGCCGCGCCTCTGGCAACCAGTTTAGCAGTCACATGGCCACGGTCTACCTCGGCAAGCTTAGGTCCCTTAACAGCACTTAGGAAAGAGGCGCTGTCAGGGCAGGTTTTCGGGAGTGGGATTTAACAGCCTGCAAAATCCATCTGCAAAGGTGGGGGGGGAAAAAAGCAACAGCCTGGAAAGCCTCAGCCTAGGAAAATATAAAATGCCTGGCAACGGCAGCACGACGTACTAATTAAAGTCCGCAGCCTTTGAGAGTCATTTGCTGGATCTGATGGTCCCAAACGTTCCTGAACTTCAGAAACACTTAAAGCAGTTTATTTAATATGGATAGTGTCACCTTATGTATCAGAATCTAGAAAGGTAGGCCTGGACATCGGTATTTTTAGCAAGTTACCAGGTGAATCAGGTACAGACATAAAATTTTACAACCTCTGGGCCCCACTCAAGACTATCCTATTTGACACAATTACCTCACTTTCCAGAGAAGCATGCGGGCTATAAAAAAAAAGAATCTAAGACCATAGCGGGGGAAAGTGGATGGCACCCTAACTCCTGGCTCTAATCTTACAGTTTAATGCAGTTGAAGAGTTAAGAAATTGTGAACCAATAAAAGGAAAATTAACTCCAACTATGAAAGGGGGGAATCAGTAAATGCTTTATGATCTAAACTGCTTTTCTTTATTGCTTTATTCTCTGTGCAGTAATTTTTTTAATTTTCATTTTTTTATTTTTGTAGAGACAGGGTCTCACTATGTTGCCCAGGCTGGTCTTGAACTCCTAGCCTCAAGCAACCCTCCCACAGCACTGGGAATATAGGTGTGAATGACTGGGCCCTGTTCTACAATGTTATTAATAGACTACAATATCCAGTGGCATTCACTTACTGACCATCTAGGATGGTTATCAATTTCATATGTCTGAAATCAGTTACATCAGAAGCAACCCAATACCATCAGATATTGAAATGTGGCTGATGGGACTGAAGAACTTAATTTTTAATTTATTTAATTTTAATTCATTTAAATTTTATAACTGAAGCAATATATTTTTCCATTAAACACAATTGTATTGTTTTGGTTGGACTACATTTCACTTTTTTTTTTTTTTTTTTTGAGCTGGAGTCTTGTTCTGTCGCCCAGGTTGGAGTGCAGTGGCACGATCTCCAACCTCCGCCTCCTGGGTTCAAGCGATTCTCGTGCCTCAGGCTCCTGAGTAGCTGGGACTACAGGCATGCACCACCATACCTGGCTATAGTTTTTTGTATTTTTGGTAGAAACAGAGTTTCACCATGTTGGCCAGGCTGGTCTCAAACTTGTGGCCTCAAGCGATCTGCTCGCCTCAGTCTTCCAGGCATGAGCCAACACTCCTGGCCTCTTTTTGCCTTTTTTAATGTGGCTACTAGAAAATTTAAAATTACAGGAATCTTGCATTATATTTCTACAGAACAGTGCTGCTCTATAGTCTAAGTTAGCCTTACCTATCGCTGTCCCTGTGATAGAATAATGAAGTTCACAAAATGAAATTAGTAAGGAAGCCAGTTTATAAAAATCTGTTTCCTTGCTAGCCATAAAACACATCAAATATTCCAAAAGATTTCAAGTTTCTTTAGAAAATGCTATTTTTAGCACTGTTCTCTTTAATCTGGGAAATGCCTATCCAGAATGAAGCCATGGTCTATAAAACTGATGTGTTCAGTCCATGAGTAAAAGCTGTTAAAACACTGAGCTATACTTGGCGTGGTTAAGACTTTGACCGAAGGTCCACAAGCAGAATTAGTCAATTGTTCCTCTGGATTAAACAGGATCTGAAGCAAAGCAGCAGCTGGCTTAGCAATTCAAAGTGGTGGAGACACTGGCTAGAGTCACCCACCTTCTCTTGTGGAAAATGTTGATAGATAATCCACATTTCAAACCATCAGTGCTTTTCAAACTTTAACATGCATACAAATCTCGTGGATCTTGTTAAAATGCAGGTTTGGCACTGCAGTTATCAGTGACCAAAACTTTGCATTTCTTTATGTTCCCAGGTCTCACCAATTGCTTCTGGTCTGTGGGCCAGGCTGAGTAGCAAGGCTGCAAAGGTAGCAAGAGATAATCTGGTTTGCAACTTCTGCTTGACTTCCTATTACCTGTATGACTTTAAGCTGGTTCTTTTTTTTTTTTTTTTTTTTTTGAGATGGAGTCTCACTCTATCACCCAGGCTGGAGTGCAGTAGCATGATCTCGGCTCACTGCAACCTCTGCCCCCACTCCCCAACTCCATCCCCAGGGTTCAAGCAATTCTCCCACCTCAGCCTCCCGAGTAGCTGGGACTAAAGGCACACACCACCATGCCTAGCTAATTTTTTTTTCGTGTTTTTAGTAGAGACAAGGTTTCACTCTGTTGGCCAGGCTGGGCTTGAACTCCTGACCTCAAGTGATCCGCCCACCTCAGCCTCCCAAAATGCTGGGAATACAGGCACAAGCCACCACACCCAGCCTTTAAACTGGTTCTTAATCTGTCTGTCCCTCTGTTTACCCATTACATGCTATTCAGGGCACTGTGAAGATTAAAATTTAATTAACTATAGTAAAGAGTCTAATAGAATCCTTGGCACATGGCATAATTATTACTTTGTTATTATCATAATAGTTAAACTTACATCTCTGGAGGCATGATCCCAAACCTAACATGAACTTGGCCCTCTGAACAATCAAATGCACTTTTGCTCAATGCTTAACATACTTTGGTAACACCTACCTTCGATTTGTAACATTAAAATTTTCAAATTAAAGCCGGGCACGGTGGCTCACGCCTGTAATCCCAGCACTTTGGGAGGCTGAGGCGGGAGGACCACAAGGTCAGGAGTTAGAGACCAGCCTGGCCAATATGGTGAAACCCCGTCTCTACTAAAAATACAAGAATTAGCCGGGCATGGTGGCACACACCTATAGTCCCAGCTACTTGGGAGGATGAGGCAAGAGAATCACTTGAACCTCGCGAGGTGGCTCACCTGTAATCCCAGCACTTTGGGAGGCCGAGGTGGGCGGA
>NW_026652278.1:68567808-68719030 GCF_009828535.3 Hylobates moloch | reverse complement strand
TCTTTTTTTTTTTTTGAGATGGCGTTTCGCTCTTGTTGCCCAGGCTGGGGTGCAATGGCGCGATCTCGGCTCACTGCAACCTCTGCCTTCCAGGTTCAAGTGATTCTCCTGCCTCAACCTCCCGAGTAGCTGGGATTACAGGCATGTGCCACCATACCCGGCTGATTTTGTATTTTTAATAGAGATGGGGTTTCTCCATGTTGGTCAGGCTGGTCTCAAACTCCCGACCTCAGGTGATCCGCCCACCTCGGCCTCCCAAAGTGCTGGGATTACAGGTGAGCCACCGTGCCCGGCCAATCAGCTGTCTGTCAGGTGCAATGGCTCACACCTGTAATCCCAGCACTTAGGGAGACCAAGGCAGGAAGACCACTTGAGCCTAGGGGTTCAAAACCAGCCTGGGCAACATAGGGAGACCACACACCTGTAGTCCTGGGAGGCTCAGATGGAAGGATGGCTTGAGCCCAAGGGTTCAAGGCTACAGCGGGCTGTGTTAGCGCCGCTGCAATCTAGCCTGAGAGATAGAACAAGACCCTGTCTAAAAAAAAAAAAAAAAAAAAAAAAAAAAAAAATCCATGTACTGTAGGAAATGAAAAAAAGTTTTTTACTAATGGTCAACAAAACTTTCAAAAAGTCTATTCTCTCAAAATTTAAGTACCAGTCATTTCAGCAGTTACAAACACAAAAATATTATTTCAAGAAAGAGGACTCATGTGATCTTTCAGAGTCAATAATGTAGTGACAAAAGTAAAGACATATTTTTCCAGCCGGGCCGGTGGCTCACACTTGTAATCCCAGCACTTTGGGAGGCCGAGGCGGGCGGATCACGAGGTCAGGAGATCGAGACCATGGTGAAACCCCGTCTCTACTAAAAATACAAAAAAAATTAGCCGGGCGTGGCGGCGGGCGCCTGTAGTCCCAGCTACTCGGAGAGGCTAAGGCAGGAGAATGGCGTGAACCCGGGAGGCGGAGCTTGCAGTGAGCCGAGATCGCGCCACTGCACTCCAGCCTGGGTGACAGAGCGAGACTCCCTCTCAAAAAAAAAAAAAAAAAAGATATATTTTTCCAGGTAAAGGCAGAAGTTCTTTTATTCACGGCAACTTCCCTTCCCCAGCCTTTCATGCTGTATTTCTAATCTTTCCATTCTACCTAGTCTTTTTCTAAATACACACACACACATACACACGCACAGAGAGACAGAGAGAGAGAGAGAGTGACAGAAAGAGAGAGAGCTGAGAGAGAGAGTACTGAGTAACTACTACTTTTGATCAATTTTCTAAACAATTTATTTCAACTCTATTGTTTTCCTAAAAGCCTAGCTTATCCTACTTTAGGAGAAAATAATCAACTGAAATTTTTAACCTTCAGTAGCCTTTTTACAATTAGAATAGTTGAATCAAGATAAGTGGGTCTGAATAGTTTGCTCTGCGTAAGACTGGTATGTAAATATTCCATATACTTTATCTAATCTTGTGGTTAGTCTGGACCTATAAGAGCAATCAGATATATAATCCAAAATAGCTAAGTGCCTCCAGATAGCATAACAAAAATGTGGACCCATCCACTAATCTCTTCAACAAATGCTTCAAGCCCCAAAATAATAGCAAAGTTCTCTTCAAACACAACCAGTTTGTTAAGGGTGCAATAAAACAAGCGCTCTCATATAAAATAAATGGGAGTATAAATTAGTACATTTCTACTATAAAGAATTTTGGCAATGTGTCAGTAATTCCAATTTTTAGGTCTCTCATTAAAAGAGAGACCAATGTGTATAAAGATTTGTATACCCAGTTATTCATTTCAGCCTTATTAACAATAGCAAAAATTTATTATATCCCAAGTAACCAGAAATAGGGTAATAGTTAAATAAATTACAGAATGTTATGGAACTATTATAAAATGTTTCCATAGACTTTTTAAGGACATAAGAAAATGCTCATGATATAATGTTAAATGAAAAAAGCAAAACAAAAGGAAGTAGAGTATGAACTTGACTGTTCATTTTTAAAAAAATACACGCCATATATGCATAGAAAAAAATGATTGGAAAGAAATACACCTAAATGTTATTATTCGTTATCTCTGGAAAATAGGATTATGCATAATTTTACTTTATTTACATTCATCTATCATTAATTTTCTAATACTGGTTTTATAGTTATAATTATTATTAAATATTAACTTTTTTTTTTTTTTTTGAGACGGAGTCTTGCTCTGTCACCCAGGCTGGAGTGCAGTGGCACGATCTCGGCTCAGCTCACTGCAAGCTCCGCCTCCCAGGTTGACGCCATTCTCCTGCCTCAGCCTCCCGAGTAGCTGGGACTACAGGCGCCCGCCACCACGCCCAGCTAATTTTTTTTGTATTTTTAGTAGAGACGGGGTTTCACCGTGTTAGCCAGGATGGTCTCGATCTCCTGACCTCGTGATCCACCCGCCTCAGCCTCCCAAAGTGCTAGGATTACAGGCGTGAGCCACCGCGCCCGGCCTATCTTTTCTAAATGGCTTAAAAATACAAAACTTACTCCTGCCCTTTTTGAAAACTTGCATTTTTAAAATCATAACCTTGTTCCTGAGTTTTTTTTTAAAAAATTAATTCACAACCGTCAAAACTACCCTTATTTTTAGACAAATTGAGCTAATTTTATAACTGTTTCATTGTTTCATGTGTAAAGATTCTTTAAGACAGGAATAACAAAAATAAGATGTCCTTATGATTTTTTTGATTAATTTTAAATCACAACTTGACAAAAGTTAAAAGTGTGTATCCTACTTTCAGAGCTTTGCAAAGCCTTGATGAGCCCAGCTGTCATAACATGAATGTGGAATGTTTTCCCTGCATGTTACTTAAAAATACAAACCCTCATTTAATATGAATTTTAAAATCAGTAAAACAATATTATTCAAAGAATCTATATCATATCCAAAAAGAGAAACTTCTTAAAACTTGTCTCCCTAAAATAGTGTGCAGCCATGTAAAGGTCAGGAGCCTGGGAATGAGAAGGGATTCGAATCCTGGACTTACCAATAACTTTATTACTTTTGACAAATCATTACCTCTTTGACCATCAGTTTCCTTTTCTGAAACACAAAGGAGTTTGTTATAGGTGACATCTCAGGTTCCTTTAAGTTCTTATTAGACAACGAAAGAAAATACTTGTGCCTACTTGTATCTCAATACATACTGAATTTTTTTAAAGGACTTAATAAATTTTTATGCAATTTTAGTTAGCTTTCATTATGGACAAGTTTATTCAAAGAAACACTGCTAAATCTATTGATTCTCTCCTGCAAAAGACATTGTAAGAATGCTATTATGTTTATTTGCTTTTAATTATCATCTTTAGATTGTTATATGTCACATTTCACTTTAACATCACATATTTCAAACAAAATACAATCTTTAAATGGAAGCTGGCAATTTATTTCCCTGGAGAATTTGAAGAGTACAATAACATTTGACTGATTGAACTTTATTTAGTAAGAATTCTTAGCAAAACTCCCTCCCAGGCACACCCACACAGTACTTCTTTATTTTCTGTGAGCTACAAATCTTTGACTCTCAAAGACAACTCCAGTCTAAAAGTACAAGATAACACTGCTTATCAATTATTTACGCTGCACAGAACATATTTTTAAACTATAGAAGTGAATATCACTATCATTTCACAACAGAAAAGGGATTTTAATACAAAAATATAGAAAGTACATCACAGAAATAAAGAATAGCCCTTCTCAAAAGCTTGTTGCTAACCTTATGAAATATATTTTCTTTTTCCTTTTTTTTTAAGACAGGGTCCCACTGTCACACAGGCTGAAGTGTACTGGCGCAATCTTGGTTCACTGCAACTTCCACCTCCCAGGCTCGAGCAATCCTCCCACCCCAGCTTCCTGAGCAGCTGGGACCACAGATGCACGCCACCATGCCCAGCTAATTTTTTGGTAGAGATGTGGTCTCACGATGTTGCCCAGGCTGGTATCAAACTCCTGAGCTCAAGGGATCCACCTGCCTCAGCCTCCCAAAGGGCTGGGATTACAAGCATGAGCCACCACACCAGTCCTATATTTTCTATCTAAAAGATTTTCCTTATTTTGGCCAGGCACAGTGGCTCACATCTGTAATCACAGCAGTTCGGAAGGGCAAGGCAGGCGGATCACGAGGTCAGGAGTTCGAGACCAGCCTGACCAATATGGAGAAACCCCATCTCTACTAAAAATACAAAAATTAGCCGGGTGTGGTGGCACACGCCTGTAATTCCAGCTACTCAGGAGGCTGAGGCAGGAGAATCGCTTGAACCCAGGAGGTGGAGGTTGCAGTGGGCCGAGGTCATGCCACTGCACTACAGCCTGGGCGACACAGAGAGATTCCATCTCAAAAAAGATTTTCCTTATTTTTATCATTTCAACATAGATCTAATCTATGATACTTCACAATCTTTTTTTTTTTTTTTTTTTTTTTTTAGAACGGGGCTTCCCCTTTCGCCCAGGCTGGAGTGCAGTGGCACAATCTCGGCTCACTGCAAGCTCCGCCTCCTGGGTTCATGCCATTCTCCTGCCTCAGCCTCCCAAGTAGCTGGGACTACAGGCACGTGCCACCATGCCCAGCTAATTTTTTTTGTATTTTTAGTAGAGACAGGGTTTCACTGTGTTAGACAGGATGGTCTCAATCTCCTGACCTCATGACCTGCCCGCCTTGGCCTCCCAAAGTGCTGGGATTACAGGCGTGAGCCACTGCGCCCAGCTCACAATCTTTTAAATTGTTCATTCATTAACTCAACAAATATTTATCGAGCATCTGTTCTACTACAGGAGACACTAGAGATTCGGCAAAGATCAAGATCATGTGCTGCCCTTTTACAACTTGCATTCTAAGGAGAGAAAGATGAATAATTAAGTAACAAAGAAGAACAGCATCAAATGATCGTAAGTGCTATTCGAAGAATTAAAACCAGCAGATTAATGTAGAGAAAGAAATTTTAAACTTTAAATCATTTCTCCAAAAGCATAAAACCCTCAGTATTCCACGGAAAAATAATACACATATTCAAATTGAACTATAAAAATTTACCAAAAGCAGACAAATTTCCCAGTGGAGGAAAAAACACTTTAAAAGTAATCATCCTTCAAAGGGCAGTAACAGAATTAAAAGCTTGGATATATAATTCAGTCATGTTTTTCTAAATTATTTTACATAATTGTGGCAGACTTAAAATAGGAACAATATCTTAGAGACAAGAAGTCTATGTTCCCTTCTCTTAAATCTGGGCTAGCCTGGAACTCCTCTGACCAATAGTGTATAGTGAAAGTGATGCTATGCCAGATTCTAAGCTAGCCTTTGAGAGGGCTGCCAGCTCCTGCTTTGGTCTCTTGGAGCTGCCACATGAGAAGTCCAACTACCCAGCTGAAGAAACCACAGAGAGGATCTCAAACTACACTAAGAGAAGCCCAGTTGAGCCAAGCCTCCAGTTACCCTAAGGCATAAGGTGAGTGAATAAAGATAAGATGGACCCTCCAGACTAGACCTGTTGTCAGCTAAATACCTCCAAGTGATCCTATTCACCATATAGAACAGAATCAACAGGCCAAGCTGTGTCTGAATTCATAATCCAAAAATCATGACATCTAATAAAGTAGTTATTTTAAGCCACCAAATTTTGGAATAGAAAACCAAACTGTGTGAAAAATACATTTTTTGGCCAGACGCAGTGGCTCACGCCTGTAATCCTAACATTTTGGGAGGCTGAGGCGGGAGGATCACTTGAGCTTAGGAGTTCAAGACCAGCCTGGGCAATATAGTGAGACCTCATCTCTATTATATTTTTCTATATTTATATTTTTTAATTAAAAATACATTTTTTACATTGTAACCCGGTACCCTATACATATAACTGAAACAATGATTCACAGAGCAATACTTACCTCTTAGGTACTCAATGCACAATATTTTTTATTCTATTTCTCATTTATAAAATACCACTTGTGTAATATTCAAAAAGGCTCATGTAGTCTGGAAAACATTTTAGTCTATGCAACTCACTTCACAGGTGCATTCACAAATCCAGACAGAGACCTTAATAGGACTCAGGTGTCCTTATCCCTAATCCAAAGCTCTTTTCCTTGCACCATGCTAAAAGCCAACAGGTATTATAATTTGTAACCAGAAGTTCCTCACAAGCTCATATACACACCTCAGAACTGAGTGAAAGCTTAAAAAGCTTCATGGAAGTCATGTAGCAATCCGAAATGGCTAAGAGGAACTGAGACTTTTCCTGTTTTAACCATTTCTTTTTTTTTTTCTTTCTTTTTTTTTTTGAGACAGAGTCTCACTTTGTCACCCAGGCTGGAGTGCAGTGGCGCAATCTCGGCTTTTTGCAACTTCCACCTTCCAAGTTCAAGCGATTCTCCTACCTCAGCCTCCTGAGTAGCCAACGTGGGCAGAACACTTGAGGCCAGGAGTTTCAGACCAGCCTGGGTGACATGGCAAAATCTCATCTCTACAAAAAATACCAAAATTAGTCGGGCGTGGTGGCACAAGCCTGTGGTCCCAGCTACTTGGGAGGCTACAGTGGGAGGATGGCTTGGGCCTGGAGGCGAATGTTACAGTGAGCTAAGATCGTTCAACTGCACTACAGCCTCTGCAACCAAGTAAGACCCCATCTCAAAAAATAGTACTAATAAATTATTCTTAACTAGAACATTTTAATTAAACACAAGTAAAATTGGTTTGTCTAAAGTTTTGATTAGAAAATACAATCTACTGGCCGCGTGCGGTGGCTCACGCCTGTGATCCCAGCACTTTGGGAGGCCAAGACGGGCAGATCACCTAAGGTTGGAACTTCAAGACCAGCCTGGCCAACACAGTGAAACCCCCGTCTCTACTAAAAATACAAAAATTCACTGGGTGTGGTGGCGCATGCCTGTAATCCTAGCTACTTGGGAGGCTGAGTCAGGAGAATCACTTGAACCCAGGAGGTGGAGATGTACCCAGGAGGCCACTGCACTCCAGCCTGGGCAACAGAGCGATTCTATCTCAAAAAAAAAAAACAAGCGAAAAAAGAAAATATAATCTACTAAAAATTCCAGTTCAATGAGTTAATCCATTTGCAAACCATACCACTAAGTGGATCCCACAGGAGAATAATTATTTTGGGGGGGATAAAACTACATATGTGTGAATAAGAAAACTTGAGAGACACAAGTCTAGACAAGATTATAAAACACAATTGACAATTGCCACAGAATTTCTTTAAGCAATGTGCTTATCTAGCACATACAGAATTTACTTTGACAACTTCTCAATTTCTATCTTCATACATAATATAAACAGCAAGACGCATGAGTCAGAGGTCCTGAACCTGAGATGAATGTTTACTACTTAGGTACTCTTAACCTCTTGGGGGTCTGTTTCCTCAGCTAAAGACAGATTGCCTGGTTGTCTTCTTGTGGAGATCAATAAGAAAATGTAAGTGAAAGTACTTGACACTTTCTTCAAATATGTTATTCTTATGTTAAAAAAATTAAATTTAAAAAAAGCTCCCCAGTAAATTGATGCTTCATTTCTTGTTCCAGAGCCTAGAGCAATGGCAAGTTATAAGACTCAGGATCAAATCTCACCTTGGATACTTAGTAGCTGTAACTTACTGTGTTACCTTACTGATACCACCTAGCCTCTCTGGGCTTTAATACCCTCAACTGTACAACCCAAATATTAGACTCTGATTTTAAGTACCTCATCAAGCACTAATAACCTAAAAAGTCTAAAATATGTTCAGAGTTTTCAAAAATCACAAGAAACTGTGAACCACCATTTCAAAGCCACATCTGGCTGATACTGAAATCTGCTGCTGCTTTCACACCCCAACCCCATGTCTTGCAGGAAATCTCAGCTCTAGGAGGGAACATTTCCAACTCTACCTGGGAATAGACACTCTTAGGCATCTCTTCCCTCCGCTGTTCCTATCCCAACTGCCACCAGCATTCCCAAGCAGTCTTTGGAAATATGAAAGTAGTTTCTCAAAGGGAAAGGCTGAGAGAGCCTGCTTTAACCTGTTTTATGAGAGTAAAGAATCAACATCTTGGCCAACAAAGAAAACATTTAAAGATCTCTGAGTTTGACTTGGTATCTACAAGAAACTAACATGTCTTCTCAGGAATGGAGTTTATTGAAACTTCACAGAGAACTGAGGTCAAAGGTCTCTGAGTGGTGTTTTTTTACATTTGAAAAATGTAGGAATGCTACACAAATATGGAGGAAACAGTGCTAAAGAAGAGATTCTTGTCTTCACCAGAGGAAACTAGGCAAAGATAAGAATCTATGAGTGTAAGTTTAGAAATGTATATATTTCTCTACAGAACACCCTTAGGATATTCAAACACAGAGATTAATAACCCTAAGGAAGTCAATGTATTACGTAAAGAACAACCTATACCCCCCTCCCAAAAAAAGGACAAATTTTTCCTTTTTTAAAAAAAAAAAATATTTTTTTTTTAAGATGGAGTCTCATTCTGTCACCCAGGCTGTGGTGCAGTGGAGCAATCTGGGCTCACTGCAACCTCTGCCTCCCAGGTTCAAGCAATTCTCCTGCCTCAGCCTCCCAAGTAGCTGGGATTACAGGCGCCCACCACCATGCCCGGCTAATTTTTGTATTTTTAGTAGAGACAGGGTTTCACCATGTTGGCCAGGCTGGTCTCGAACTCCTGACCTCAAGTGATCTGCCTGCCTCAGCCTCCCAAAGTGCTGGGATTACAGGCATGAGCCAACATACCCAGCCTAAAATACTATTTTTAATAAACATTTTATACTATGTACTGAATTTAATAATCTAACCAAGTTTTATTATAATATCTCAAACCTAAACAATCAAATTTAATACATTTGGATGAACGAGCAGTAAGTAAAACAAGACAAAGTAGAATTTCATCGCTATGTTTTATATGCATCAACATGCTATCCCATGATAAAATGTAGTATAATCAATTCATCCTGAGTGGGTGAGAACAGATATAGCCAACAGCATAAATCTGCATCACTTCTACGGCTTAATGGCTTCAATCTTCAACAAAACTAAGAACTAAAAATGATAACTAAGGTCTCAGCTGCGCTGAGAAAAAACTACTTTAAAAAATTCTATTTTAGTAGAAGACTTCCTCAGTCAAGCCTATAAAACAACAAACTGTTTAAATCTCTATGTGGTTAAGTTCAAAGACAAACATGAGAATTGTTTATTTGTAAAGGAAATAATTTTCTTGTATTTCAATTTGTTTCCTCAAAAACTTAAGATAATTTTTCAGACTGCCGTTCTAGGGCTGAGAAGGAAACAGTTTCTTTTGCTATATCAAGAAAAAGGAATTTGAGAAAACCTAAGACATCTGAATTTGATTTTTTTGCCCTATTATAGTTTTCAAGTAACCCCTCCTAGATGAGTCAATAGAGACAAACTTCTTTAAAAAAAAATTTTGTGGTATTATGGATTTGTTTCACAGTACATTATGTTACACAGTACATTATGAAATTCTGAACAGTATTACTGACCTTCCGTGGTTGTGCAGTTCTAATTACACTGCAAACAGCCTTACTAATTAAGGGCTTGATAACCCAGAGAAAAGAGATTCATCATTCTGACAGGTCACTGGGATCTTCTTTGTACATTCACTCTTTCAGAAACTCTATTCCTCCCCCAAATACGCAATTCTACTATATTAAAAGAAGAAAGAATGAGTGAAGACATCAACCACAGGGCCTTAAGAAAAGGTTACCGTTGGCCGAGCACAGTGGCTCACGCCTGTAATCCCAACACTTTGGGAGGCCAAGGCAGGTGGATCACGAGGTCAGGAGATCGAGACCATCCTGGCTAACACGGTGAAACCCCGTCTCTACTAAAAATACAAAAAATTAGCCGGGTGTGGTGGCAGGCACCTGTAGTCTCAGCTACTCAGAGGCTGAGGCAGGAGAATCACTTGAACCCAGGAGGTTGCAGTGAGCCAAGATCGTGCCACTGCAATCCAGCCTGGGTGACAGAGCAAGACTCATCTCAAAAAAAAAAAAAAAAGAAAGAAAATGTTACTGTTCATGTAGGAGAAGTGTATTTATTCTGAGGGAATTTTTCCCCATAGACAAATATAATAAATGACTATTATAATCGAGCTCACTATGGTCACCAGACAGAACAGAAACGCAAACTAGGGCTGGGCATGGTGGCTCACACCTGTAATCCCAGAACTTTGGGAGGCCAAGGCAGGCAGATCACTTGAGGTCAGGAGTTCAAGACCAGCCTGGCCAACATGGTGAAACCTAAAAACACAAAAATACAAAAATGAGCTGGGCACAGTGGCACATGACTGTAATCCCAGCTACTCAGGAGGCTGAGACAGGAGAATTGCTTGAATCCAGGAGGTAGAGGTTGCAGTGAGATGAGATCATGCCACTGCACTCCAGCCTGGGCGACAGAGTGAGACTCTGTCTCACAAAAAAAAAAAAAAGAAAAAAGAAATGCAATTGGGAGTACCTTTCTTATCCTTTAGTATCAGGTTGATTTTGCACACAAGCTCACTCCATTTAACAAAAAAATGAAAGGCCAAAGAATCATGAAGTATTTTCAGGTAACAGTTCTCTCCATCAGCTCCCATTATTGGTAAGAATTTATAGACAATACATGAATCCATTTTGCACCATTAAATGCTACAAGCGGCCGGGCGCAGTGGCTCACGCCTGTAATCCCAGCACTTGGGGAGGCCAAGGCAGGCGGATCACAAGGTCTGGAGTTCAAGACCAGCCTGGCCAACATGGTGAAACCCCATCTCTACTAAAAATACAAAATTTAGCCGGGTGTGGTGGCGGGCACCTGTAATCCCAGGTACTCGGGAGGCTGAGGCAGGAGAATCGCTTGAAACTAGAAGGCGGAGGTTGCAGTGAGCCAAGATCGCGCCACTACACTCCAGCCTGGTCAACAAGAGTGAAACTCTATCTAAAAAAACAAGCAAAAAAAATCTTTAAAGGGTTAAGAGGCCAGGCATGCAGCTCATCCTTGTAATCCTAGCACTTTAGGAGGCCAAGGCAGGAGGACTGCTTGAGTTCAGGAGTTCAAGACCAGCCTGGGCAATAGAGTGAGACCCTGTTTCTACAAAAGAAAATTTTTTCTTTAATTAGCTGGGCACAGTGGTGCATCCCTGTAGTTCCAGCTACTCTGGAGGCTGAGATAGGAGGATTGCTTGAGCCTGGGAGGTCGAAGCTGCAGTGAGCCATGATTGTACCACTGCACTCCAGCCTAGGCAACACAGCAAGACCCCCTCATCTCAAAAAAACAAAAAAATAAATAAAAGAGTTAAGAATTCCCTGATTCTGCCAGGAATGGTTGCTCATACCTGTAATCCCGGCACTTTGGGAGGCTGAGGGGAAGATCACTTGAGGCCAGGAGTTCAAGACAGGCATGGGCAAGACCAGCATGGGCAACATAGTGAAACCCTGTCTCTACAAAGAAAAAAAAAATAATTAAAATTTTAAAATAAATAGGCCAGGTGCGGTGACTCACGCCTGTAATCCCAGCACTTTGGGAGGTTGAGGCAGGTGGATCACGAGATCAAGAGATCGAGACCATACTGGCTAACACAGTGAAACCCCGTCTCTACTAAAAACACACACACAAAAAAAAAATTTAGCCAGCTGTGGTGGTGTGCACTTGTAGTCCCAGCTACTCGGGAGGCTGAGGCAGGAGAATTCCTTGAACGTGGGAGGTAAAGGTTGCAGTGAGCCGAGATCATGCCACTGAACTCCAGTCTGGGCAGCAGAGCGAGACTTCATCTCAAAAAAAATAAATAGGAATTCCTTGATTCAACAGAAATTCAGAGCCTGTTATATTGCAATGAAGTGATCAGTTATGAGGCACTAAGAGTTATTCAACTAGTTTCCCAACTTCAAGTAGCAATAGGTGAGATAAAACATGCACATACTGTACATTGCAATAATGCAAAGTATAAAGTACAAACAGTCAGAGGAGAAACCATTTCTAGGTTTGGTGAGTAGAAAAGTTCTATAGAGAAGAGAGAATTTGGCTAGACCTCGAAGACTGAGGTTGTCGGGTTTTTTGGAAGGGGAGAAGAGGAAGGTTGTTTTAATAAATATTGTACATGCTAAAATGGATTTTTCTCTCGCTGAGGGAATGACACTACCTCCCTCACTCTACAAGGTCCTATCGGAGTTGTTGATTACAGTGTACCCCTCAACACCCATCCATTTCCCCCCCATATACGAACAATGCCTACACTCACTGGCTCCCCAAACACCTAGTACTACCTACACACACACACACACACACACACACACACACACACACACACACCCCTACCTGCATGCACGCACACAACATATGGGCAGCCAGTGAGAATGTATCCAAGGCCAGCCCAAATCTCCACCTCTGATACAGTGATTGTAATGCAGGACAGGTAAGCCCCAGAACTGGGGCTTAGCCCAGGATGGTGCTTGACTTCATCCAGGAAAAAATTCAAGGGTCAGCCAGTGGTGTGTTAGCAACTTTTATTGAAGCAGCAGTGTAAAGCATCGGCAGAGGTACTGCCCCTTGCAAAGCAGGGCTACCCCATAGGCAGTATGCCCAGACTAGCAGCTCAGAAGCAGTTCTGCGATCATATTTATACCCAATTTTAATTATATACAAATTAAGAGGCAGATTATGCAAAAATTTCTAGGAAAAGGGTGGTAACTTCCAGGACATTGTCATGAAAAGGGACGCCAACTTCTGGGTGTTGCTGTGGCAATGGTAAACTGACATGGCACATTAGTAGGCGTGACTTACGGAAAGCTGATTCCACTCTGTCCCTGTTTTAGCTAGTCCTCAATTTGGTCCAGTGTCTGAGTCCCACCTCTAGAGTTGAGTCCCACCTCCTACTTCAACTGGTTCAAGGTAGTGTGTAACACAGGCAGAACCAAATTTCTCTCAAAACTGATACAAGGATATGGAAAAACTCTCTTCCTTTGGACTCATGAGATTTTGGCATGGAGTTGAGAACTGCCATCTTGTTACACTGAAATGGCCTATGTGAGAGATAAATTGAATCTAAAGGACAACAGAGACAAGCGGTGAACTCCTAGATTGAGTCATATTTAGATGGACTTTAGGCCAGGTGCTGTGGCTCACACCTGTAATCCCAGCACGCTGGGAGGCCAAGGCAGGTGGGTCACCTGAGGTCAGGCATTTGAGACCAGCCTGGCCAACATTGTGAAACCCTGTCTCTGCTAAAACTACAAAACTTAGCTGGGCGTGGTGGTGCATGCCTGTAATCCTAGCTGCTCAGGAGGCTGAGGCAGGAGAGTTGCTTGAACCCAGGAGGCGGAGGTTGCAGTGAGCTGAGATCGTGCCACCGCACTCCAGCCTGGGTGACAGAGCAAGACTCCATCTCAAAAAAAAAAAAAAAAAAAAAAAAAAAAATTAGATGGACTTTCCAGTTAGGTTGAGTCAACTGAGTCTCTCAGAGACTTCAAAATGGTTCTAAGTATGAACCAAAGTCTAGCCTAAGCATATAGAAGGCAAGTAGCCAAGTGACCACTTCAATATAATTTCTGATAATCCCTAATTCAGTGAGTGACCAATGATCACACAGGCTACCTTCACATCTGTAATCCTGTTTGCAGGTAACATAGTAAAATAGCAGGACTCACTACTAACCAAATGTGGCTTGCTGACAAAATGGTAAGACCATGTTAATACAGTAACCAAACTGTTGTGCCTACAGAAGGCAAGAATTTCTTACATAATTGCTATACATATATATCTTCTAAATTGTAAAGAAAATACTAAAGTCAACATACATGCAATGAAAGTAAAAATGCAAATAGAAACTCAGATGTTCTTATATCGAAGGCTAATCACATTGCTCTAGATCTGAAGTTTATGAACCAAATTTTTAAAGAAATGGTACGAAGCCAAAAGTACAAACAACATCATAAATAATACACATAAATGAGAGAAACAACTCTAAATCTGCTTTGAAAAATCATCAGAACATATCTTCTTCAAGCACTGTGTGAAACTTCAGTTTGTGAGACCATTTTGTAAAATAGCCTTCTAAACCTTCAAGTCCAGAAGTTGAAGAGAAGTCTGTCTTTTCAGTTACTACTGGAGAGGAAGAAAAGCCTAATAACTCAGTGACATCAACTGTACTGGTATTACAGTAGAGCTAGCCAAAAAGTATCTTTGAAATGAGCATCTACTTAGTATCACAGAAGTGCAGAACAGTGACTAGAGAAAAAAATCTAGGAACTGACTCTGATGAGAAATTGTTGTTCCTGCATAGTAGCCAACTTTTAAAAGTAAACTATAAATAAGTAATAAAAGTCCACAATCCCTTTCTTAAATCCTTGGGGCAGGGTATGTTTTGGAATTCAGAATTTTATGGATTTTAGGAAGGTAACACTGCACTATATATTTTGTAGAATACCCAGGAGGAATTCATGTGGCATGTCATTAACAGCCTAGTATTTCCATAGCAAAGCATATACATTTGTGTCAGACAAATAAATACTACTGACACCTTTACATCAGTTCAAATTTTGCTGCCAAATTAATTCATCTCAAACTTTTTAAAAAACTTCCAGTTTCCAGAGCTTTGGGATTTCAGAAATATAGCTTAAAAGATTATAGCCTACAATAAAGTCATAATAATTATGTTACCAAGTTTCAGATGTATTTGGTATCCCAGAGGTCCATTCTGTAAAGGTGATATTTAGCCACTCAGCACTTGGCCACTTATATATTCAGTGTACTTCAAGTTTCTCCAACTTAAAAGCAAGAGTCCTAATATGTTCAGTGCAGAAACATTGGAAAATACAAGATTTTTTTTTAAACCTCATAATTCTTCCACCTAAAGATGCCCACTATTAAATTTGGAGTGTCTAAATTTTCACATTCTTTCTATAATAGATACATTAATATAATTAGCAAGAAAATCTCTGTAGTTTTAGTTTATATTTTTGTTTCCATCTTACTAGATACATATAATGCCCTTTCAAGCTGAGAACTGGTCTTTCTTAAATTTTGGTAAATTCTCAGCCATCAGCTCTTCCAGCCTGGCTTCTCCACCATTCACATTATTTCCTCTTTTTGGAACTCCTAGTTAGATGTAAGTTGGTGCCTCTCAATTTATGGAGTTGCGCTGTTGCCCAGGCTGGAGTGCAATGGCACGATCTCGGCTCACCCCAACCTCTGCTTCCTGGGTTCAAGAGATTCTCCTGCCTCAGCCTCCTGAGTAGCTGGGATTATAGACATGGACCACCACATCTAGCTGATTTTGTATTTTTTTTTTTTTTTTTTTTTTTAGTAAAGATGGAGTTTCTCCATGTTGGTCAGGCTGGTCTCAAACTCCTAACCTCAGGTGATCTGCCTGCCTTGGCCTCCTAAAGTGCTGGGATTACAGGCATGAGCCATCACACCCGGCTCATATTTGTTAATTCCTATTTATTTCTCTGTGATACATCTGGGTACTTTCTTCCAATTCATTAATTTTCCCTTCAAATTTGTCTGGTCTAGAGTTTGACCTATTTTTTTAATTTCAATAATTCCATTTTTTCTTTAATATAGCCATCTATTTCATATCTACCTATTTTTGATTCATGTTTTTTTATGACCATTATTTCTTTTATCTTTTTTAAGGATCTTTAAAATACTTACAATTGTTTTGAAATTACCCGTATTTCCATCAGATTTTTTGTGAATTTATCTCTTGGTAATTGTGTTAATTTTCTAAGTAATGGTCTTCCTCGTGTGTTTATAGGCTCAGACTTTCCCTCTTTTCCCAGGGGTTCTGTGATAGGCCACCCCTCTTCCAGAGTCCACGACCTCCAAGCTTGGTGCTCTTGTACTAGGTGATAGTGGGGAAACCACAGTTCCTGACTCTGAGCCATCTGGCAGCTCAGCCACTTCTGTATCTTCACTCTAGGTCCACAGCTTTTTAAAGCAACAGCCAGGAGCAGATGTTTTCAGCCTTCTTTCATCCAGTCTCAGCCCAGCTTCAGTTTCATACAGAGTATCTGACCCCAGGTCCCCTACATGTTATTTCTACCAGCTCCTGAACCCAGAGTCTAACTGCATGTTTTTTTTCTGTTCTTGGTCCCTGGAGATGTTTATCTTGTTCTTGAGTATATCTTTTCCTTTCTTTTTTAAATTTTTAATTGCTGCATTTCCCTCTCAACATCCTTATGAGGTTTGTACTATTACTATACCCATTTTACAGGTGAGAAAAGAGAGGTATGGGGCAAGTAGGCAATCTTCCCGAGATCACTAGCTAATAAGGATCAGGGTCAAACCAGATAGCTGATGCCAGAGACCATGCTCTTAACCACTGCTCTACTGGGATCCATTCTGACCAGAATGCTCTTTAAAATTTTGATTATTTTTTTCTCCCACCTAACTATAAACACTGCACACAGGAAAGATATTTTGTTTTCTTTTTTTGAGACAGGGTCTTGCTGTTACCCAGGCTGGAATGTAGTAGTGCCAGTGCCTCAGCTTCCAGAGTGGTTGGGACTACAGGAACCTGCTGCCATGCCTGGCTAAGTTTATTCTTGTAGAGACAGGGTCTCACTATGTTGTCCAGGCCAGTCTAGAACTCCTGGCCTCAAGCAATCCTCCCATCTTGGCCTCCCAAAATGCTGGGATTACAGGCATGAGCCACCCCATGTGGCCAGGATTTTAATTGATGGAAGTAAAGCAAAGACATATTCCAGGTAAAAAAGCAGCACATCAGCCTCATGTTTTATTTGAGGCCAAATATTCAGTCTAGGCCTATACCCAAAATGAGAAACAGTCTTCAATGCCCCTCGTTTTCCTAAGGCCCTTCCCACTTTCCCTGAGTTTCAAGCACTTCCATGCTTGTCCCTGGATACCCAGAACCATCCACGCAGGCTTTCCTCTGGCTCTACCACCCTCACACTGCACTAGTATATATTGCCCAGGAAAGGATCTTATTAAGGCATTCATACTAAGTGCATCAGGGGACTTTTGTTTTCCATTCCTTCATAGCCCAAAGCCTTAATCTTAAAGGATTAAATTTGCGAATATAAGTAAAAGGCATGCAATATCATCCAGAAATAACCAAACTCTTTCAACAGTAGATTATCGTGATGAAAAAAGAAAATAGTAGCCAAGCTCAATTTTAGGCTGCATTATTAAAAGTATAGGGTCACTGGGCACGGTGGCTCACGCCTGTAATCCAGCACTTTGGGAGGCCGAGGCGGGTGGATCACGAGGTCGGGAGATTGAGACCATCCTGGCTAACATAGTGAAACCCCATCTCTACTAAAAATACAAAAAATTGGCCGGGTGTGGTGGCGGGTGCCTGCAGTCCCAGCTACTCAGAGGCTGAGACAGGAGAATGGCATGAACCCGGGAAGCGGAGCTTGCAGTGAGCCGAGACCGCACCACTGCACTCCAGCCTGGGCGACAGAGCGAGACTCTGTCTCAAAACAAAACAAACAAAAAAAAAGCATAGGGTTTAGAAAAATGAAAGTTATCAGTGCCACTCTATGCAATAAAGATTAATTAAGGCCAGGCGTGGTGGGCTCACACGTGTAATCCCAGCACTTTGGGAAGCCAAGGAATCCTCCTGCCTCAGCCTCCTGTGTAGCTGGGACCACAGGCATATGCCACCATGTCCAGCTAGTTTTTGTTTCGTTTTTTTTTTAAGATTCGAGGGTCTCATTTTGTTGCCCAGACTGGTCTCGAACTTCTGGGTTCAAGCAAACCTCCCACCTTGGCCTCCCAAAGTGCCGGATTATAGATGTGAGCCACCATGCCCAGCTCCTAGGTTTAATTTTAGAACACAGGGTCCATAGTGAGGTAGGAGATAGAGGAAAATAATAAAAGGAGTCCATGGAAGTGAAATAGTTAGGAAGCAATATTTGAGAAAAGCTCAATATTTGCTGATTAGAGAACTGTAGTTTGTTTCCTTTTTAGTACTATTAAAAGTCATGATCCTTAATAATCCTTAATTGCTAATGTCAGATGGAGTAATGATGTGGGCTTTCAGGATTCAACATTTCCTAACATCAACTTTAGAGTTTACAAACATTTGCTGTGATGAATAAGTAGAGCTGTGCCTAAAGAAAAGTAGGCAGAACTTGAGGCTGAAGGTAAAGAGACTGCTTAGGAAGTCAAAACAAAATCTAAGCAAAAGATAAAGTCTAAACGTAAGTCGTGGCAGCAGGAATGGAAAAGGAAAGACATTATAATGTGGATGTAAAATGAATCAAATATCTAGGTCTCAAACTTTAGAGTAAAGGAAGTTACTGGTGCCAGTAACAGATGCAGGAAATGTGGAAAAATGCATAGATTCAGGACAACAGATAATTTAGTTTGGTGTATACGACTTTGAAATGTCAGAAAGTCACTCAGAAGCACATACTCAGCAGACAGTTAAAATTAAGGTCTGGGAAGGCCGGACACGGTGGCTCACATCTGTAATCCCAACACTTTGGGAGGCCGAGGCAGGCAGATCGCTTGAGGTCAGAAGTTCAAGACCAGCCTAGCCAACGTGGCAAAATCCCGTCTCTACTAAAAATACAAAAATTAGCCAGGCATAGTGGTGCACGCCTGTAATCCCAGCTACTTGGGAGGCGGAGGCAGCAGAATTGCTTGAACCCAGCAGGCGGAGGTTGCAGTGAGCCGAGATGGTACCACTGCACTCCAACCTGTGCGCCAGAGTGAGACCCCATCTCAAAAATATATATAAAATTAAATTAAATTAAGATCTGAGAACTGAGAGGCACAGAGATAGAAAGGACACATGTGAGAGTGTCTAATACAAAGCCTGGACCCCATACATCTCTGCTTCAGTCAGACTATCTGCACTTCCCCAACGAAGGCAGCTCTCTCCCAGTTCTGCCACCAAACAAACTTTCCTATAAGGCAGATACCCTACTTCACAGATACCCTACAGTCACAGATGACTGGTTAACTCCTAGTCATCTTTAAGAATGCTCAAGTGTCATTTTCCCAAACCCCACTTATTTCCCACCAAGAGGATGGTACCTGTGCCTTACCTCTTTCTCTATATATATATCCAGTTTTTAACACCATGTCTAAAATAGCATGTACTTGAAAGACAAACTGAAGGAAAAGACTTGGCATGTGCTCAACAAGCCTTGGAAGGCACTGTATTCCCTTAAGAGGTGATCACTAAAGAAATGAACTTGGATGAGATTTCCAAAGAAGAGAAAAGAAAACTAAGTTGTCTTAAATATAAGTGATCATCATGGAACACCTTCATCTAGGGAGCAGTTCCCAAAAATGTTTCTCCACTTCTTTCATCACAAAATACCTCGTCTGTAACACAGGAATCATTGTTCCTACCTCATAGGTCACTGGGAGGGTTAAAAGAGATAACATATATAGAGCACATAGTATAATGTCTAGCACTCAATTAACGTTCCCTTCTTTCCCCTAATCCCACGTGAAAACATGTTAGAGCCTGATTCTTTCTTTGTAAGCAACTGTTATACGCTGAAAAGCAACCAAGCCTAGAAAAATAATAGATATTTGAGAAAGGCAGACTAGCCTTCTCAGATGCTCCCTCTAGAACAGATTTCTCAACCTCAACACCATTGACATATTTGGCCAGATAATTCTTTGTTGTGGGGGTTGTCCTATGTAGGATGTTTAGCAGCATCCCTGAATTCCATCCACTAGGTGCCAATAGCTCTCCCTACCAAAAATATCTTTCTAGACCATGCCAAATGTCCCCTGGAGGGCAAAATTTCCCCTGGTAGAGAATTATTGTCCCAGAGCTGACCAAATTCTCACAAATCCCTAAATCTCCTAAATATTTTCCCTGACATCTACAAATATATCTCATTATTTGTTCCCACTGATGCTGCACATTAAATTATGCTTAGTCTTTATAACCCATTCTCCTTAGCCAAAACTAGTAGCAATCCCCTAACAGTCAAGCAAGCCATCATAAATTAATTCAGTGTAAATACTCAATGCATTATCACACTTTGAGTCTGAAAGCAAATTAATATAATAAAAGTAATAATAGCCGATCCTAAAATGTCTCCCCACAAAATTAGAGATTTGTCCCAGTACTCAAGTGTCTAATCTTTTAACTTCATGTACTACAGGTAGCACTAAGTTCATATTGTATAAAGTGAATTTTGGTTGCCTAAGGAATGCTCTCACCACAGCCTCACAAAGCACTAGGACTGCAGGTATAAGAAAGCATGCTCAGCTAGTTCTTATTTCTGTTCCTGTACTAATTGTTTTATTTGGGCTTCAATATCTTCAATCGTAAAACAGGCATAATTCTTGCCCTCCTTTGATCACAGAACTGTCCAACAAGAAACTGTCCAACAAGATAATAAATAGGAAAACACAGTGAAAATGGATCAGCATTATATATAATTATTTTTATTAAGGAAAAATCTAAGGAAATCTAAGGGTTATATATTCAGTAGGATGGTAGGGAAAAGTTGCATCTGTCTTCCAATTTGGCGAAGGAGGTGCCTTATAAGGAAATACTCTAATAAAGGGCAGAGTAGGGAAAGCACATGCCTTGAACTCAGGTAGGTCTGATTCAAAAGCCCTTGCTCTTTATTCTGCATATAGTTGGAATATTTAAAATAAAAATAGAATATCCTGAGGGTTTTTATTTTAAAGTTTATGTTCTTGATATAAGGTAGGCACACTAACCCTTTGAGGGTAGTAGGAATACATTAAAGGCACTGGCAAGGATTTGTTCACCCTTCATTCAAAGCAGCATGAACACACCACCAGGCCCCTAAGTGTCCTTTTCTTTTCAAGTGTGAGTGATTCCTTCCTTTGGAAGTGAAGAAGAGTGATACTGGAAGAAATGGGATATGTCCTGTATAATCAGGAGTGTCCAAATAGTTTTAAATCAGTTTGATATGTCTATTTTAAGAGGGAAAAAAATCGCTGCCTTTCAACAAACATTTCCAAATCATCAAAGACTGCCTGCTTCACTTTATACTTATTAGGAAAGGATATTTTAACAAATGACTCTTTATAAATAAAAGTTGCAACATCAATCACATGTGAGGCAGGTGTTAGGGGCAGCACTGTCCCCGTTGCTGCCAAAAAGTGCAAATAAAAAAGAAAAATCAACCTTTCCTATCCATTCATCCAAATGTTGCCCCTACAAAGCCTCGGAGGGATCTAGGTCCCTGGTAGAGGGTCCTCAAAGGTGCAGGCTTTCAGACTGTGTACGAAAAGGAAGGTCAACGTGCCCTTCCGCCAACACTCCGAAAAATCTCCAAGAATTCTGACTTTGCCCCAGAGTACAGCAGTTGCCGAGCCTCCTCCCCGCCTTCCCCCGGGAAGAGAAGGCGGCCGCGTACAGACGCTGCTCCGGTCCGGCCTTCCGGGGTCGCACCAGCCCAGCCTGGGCTTGCTCGCAGGTGGCGCGGGCAGCCGGCTCGGCCCCCCTGCCGGCCACGATTGGCGAAGGGCTGCTGGAGCCGGAGCTGCACCAGACAGGCGGCCACTCGGCCAAACTGAGAGAACGTCTGGCAAGGGGTCGCGGCCAAGCGGGCAGCTCCCCGAGGGGCAGGTCCTGCACGTTGGCCCCAAGCTGGCAGTGAGAGACACCACCCAGCGCCGGGGCCGTGCAACCCCACGTGGGCCCTGGCTTGCTTGCAGCGCCGTCACCCTCCTCCCCAAGTCCGGCAGCGCTCACCTCAGCGCTTGCGGCGCCTCCACCTTCAGCTTTTTGGGCTTCGGCTCCTCCTCAGCAGCTGCCATCTTCGCCCTCCCACCCCACTTTGGCTCTACAGCCCACCTCTGCCATCCACTCTCTGGCCCCGCCCCCTCTTCGCATCACCGCCTTTTCCCCAAATCCCGCCCCTCCAGACTCCGCCCATTCTGTGCCTCTGTCATCCACAATCATTGGCTCTATCTCTCGGCACCGACAGCGAATGCCCCGCCCATTCCTGACCCCGCCTCCCCTACCATAAGGGACCCCAGACTGAGTTAGGCAGCAGATGACCGCCTGAATCTAGATGGTGAGAAACCCACCATTTTTCTAGGCCCTGGATGATGTAGAAGATTTAGATACTAAGCCTCAAGAGACGTCTTTCCTCTCATTTACGATCTTCCTGCATATTTAATATTTCTAATATGGTAGACAGAGTCGGTGTCTTTGAAGCTGTTAATCAGGCAATCTCCTGGGCACTCCAGCTGCGGGTCCTCGCGGCCTTCTCGGCTTCATCAGCTTCGGTCGGAGAGGACCCGGCGCCGAATCACTGACTCAGGTGTCGGGGTGAGTGTGAGGGGCGGGAAATCTGTGGACTGGGGACAGCTCCAAAACCCGGGAGTAGGCTGAATAGCTGGAGCCCCCGACTCCAATCTGGGCTCTAGGAGCGTCTTTGGTGCTGTGGGCCAGGGCCTCTTTTCCCCCCCACTCCCAGCCTTCCGGGCTTTCTCGCCAGCAAGGCCGGAAGGGAGCGATCCACCTGCAGCTCAGTGTTTTCAGGCGCCTGAGCCCCGGAGGTCAAGCTTACTGGGTTCCCCCTCTATAGTGAGCTGGAGTACAGACGGCAGGAATCTCAGTCCCAGGTTTCTGCTTTGGAGGACAAAACCCCAAACGGACCTGAGCGGACGTCCTGTTAGCGGGTGGTGCCTGGAAGAGCCTGGGGTGTGGAATGCAGTGAGAAGGGTGTTGCAGTTCTTCAGGAGAGAGGTAACGGGGTTCTAAGCTGAGCAGGTGGCAGTGAGTATGGAAGAGTGACGGGCGATGTGGCTGTTTGTATTTGGTAGATTTGTTTGAACCTGACGCTTACAGCCTTATGTGATTAAGAAGATGGCGCCACTGACAGGAGGAGGAATTTTATGGAGTTTGAGTTTTATCGAATTTGAAACTGGTTTACATGGAGATTGTAGAAAGACTTAAAAAAAAAATTGTGAGAATTAAGCCCGAAAGACTTTCAAGGTGAGACCCAAAACAGATGAAGTTTCATATAAAAGGGTAGGAAGTATTTTTCTTTAGGAGAAAGTTATCAATGACATAAAATGCTGCAATGGTCAGAGGAGGAAGCTGAAATCAGAATAGGTCGTTGGATTTTATAATTAGAAAGTCATTGATCTATTTGAAAGAGATGCTTTAATAGTAACTAAGGAAAAACAGCAAGTGTAGACAAATCCTTCATCATTTGGGGCATGAAGCAAGATTATTGAGAGTGGCGAGATGGGGGAAAGTTTGGGGTTTGTTTTAAAGAATACAAGATACCTATTTGGGGGCAGGAAGCAAGCATCTATTTGAAGATTCAAGAAAAAGTCTTGTCTCCCAGAAGAGAAGGAAAGGAATGGGATCAAGTTACAAGTGAAAGGATTAATTTGGGAAAGACAGAGGGACACTTTCAATTGACACTATAAGAGAAGTGGAGTGGCTCACGCCTGTAATCTCAGCACTTTGGGAGGCTGAGGCGGGCGGATCACGAGGTCAGGAGTTCGAGACCAACCTGACCAACATACTGAAACCCTGTCTCTACTAAAAATACAAAAATTAGCCAGGTGTGGTGGCACACGCCTGTAGTCCCAGCTACTTGGTAGGCTGAGGCAGGAGAATCCCTTGAATCTGGGAGGCGGAAGTTGCATGCTGAGACCTCACCACTGCACTCCACCCTGAGCGACAGAGCCAGACTCTGCCTCGAAAAAAAAAAAAAAAAAAAAGCCTTACGTATCTTTAGGAAAGCTCTCTTTGCAATAAGATTAGATTTTCTTTCTTAATCTTAGGATTTTTATTTCTAACCATTTAATATAATATACGGCCAGGCACGGTATGGCTCATGCCTGTAATCCCAGCACTTTGGGAGGCTGAGGTGGGTGGATCACGAGGTCAAGAGATCGAGACCATCCTGGCAAACATGGAGAAACCCCATCACTACTAAAAATACAAAAATAATCTGGGCGTGGTGGCACGTGCCTGTAGTCCCAGCTACTTGGGAGGTTAAGGCAGGAGAATCGCTTGAACCCAGGAGGCGGAGGTTGTGGTAAGCTGAGATCGCGCCACTGCACTCCAGCCTGGCAACAGAGTGAGACTCCGTCTCAAAATAAAAAACAAAAAAAAAACCAATATACTATGGGCACATAGAGTGCGATGGCTCACACCTGTAATCCTAGCACTTTGGGTGGGTGAGGCGGGAAAATCACTTGAGGCCAGGAGCTGGAGATCAGCCTGGGCAACATAGCAAGACTCCATCTCTACAAAAAATTTAAACATTAACCAGGCTTTGTGGCACGTGATTGTAGTCCTAGCTACTCAGGAGGCGGAGGCAGAATGAGGCAGAAGGATCACCTGAGCCCAGGAGTTCAAAGTTATAGTGGGCTATGATTGGTCCACTGCACTTCAGCCTGGGCAACAAAGCAAGACCCTAACTCTTAAAAAAAAAATACATATACACATACGCTATGGGAGTTCTTTGCAGATTTAAATATTTTTAAGTAGCTCAGTACTATGTCAATTCATGAGTAGCACATGGTATTTACAAAGAAGAGGACTTCTCTCTCCCTTTGGAAATGACCTCTCTCCCATTACACAGAGAAGGAGAGCCATCATCTGCCTGCAGTCAAGTATACAAACCTTCCCTTCAATCTGAAGAGTAGAAAGTGTTCCTTCTCCTTAGAGAAGGCAAACTCTTTCACCTAGTCTGTCAGTAGCATCCTATCCTGCTGTGTCAGGGTCCTCTTTCCGTTTTTCCCTCTCTCCTATGTCAGCTTTTCCCCCTCTGTTCACACCTTTCCTTCAGCATTTAAATGTATTCTTCCTTCACTTTATAAACTGCTGCATTTATTTTCTTGTCTTTTCATCCTCTTCACAGCTAGACTTCTTGAATCTACTCTACATATCTCTATTTTTTTACACTTCTTGCTATTTATTTCCCAGCCCACTGCAATGTCTTATTTCTAGCATTCCACTGAACTACCACTAAAACTCCTTTTTTTTTTTTTTTTTTTTTGAGACGGAGTCTTGCTCTTGTCACCCAGGCTGGAGTGCAGTGGCACAATCTCGGCTCACTGCAACCTCCACCTCCAGAGTTCAAGTGATTCTCCTGCCTCAGCCTCCCGAGTAGCTGGGATTACAGGCGCCTACCACCACGCCCAGCTAACTTTTGCATTTTTAGTAGAGACAGGGTTTCGCCATGTTGGCCAGGCTGGTCTCGAACTCCTGACCTCGTGATCTGCCCACCTCAGCCTCCCAAAGTGCTGGGATTACAGGCGTGAGCCACCGCACCCAGCCCACCAAAACTACTTTTACCAAGATCACCAATGTCCTCTGTGTGTTAAATCATGCATTCTCAAAGCAGATAAAAACTGCTTCTTGTGAGGTGAAAAAAACATATATACTGTTTTTATGTATAAAGCACAAATACATAAACAGAGAATATTCTGTGGTATTAAAATTTTACGGTGATATTAATTAGCTTCATTTAATTATTCCACATTTCATAAATCATAACATCTGGTACCCTTAAATATATACAACTATAATTTGTCAATTTACAGTTGAAAAAGCAAGAATAATAAAAACTTTTATGGGTGAGGAATTTGATTGGCAGGGTGGTGAGAAGATGAAGTCTAAGAGGGCTCCTTAGCAGGCGTTAAGGAAAAGAAAGTTTAAAAAACACCCTTAAATCAACAGACATTTTCAATTCTTTTTTGTTGTTGTTGAGATGGAGCCTCGCTCTGTCATCCAGGCTAGGTGGTGCCATCTCGGCTCACTGCAACCTCCACCTCCCGGGTTCAAGCGATTCTCCTGCATCAGCCTCCAGAGCAGCTGGGATTACAGGCACCCACCACCACACCCAGCTAATTTGTTGGTATTTTTAGTAGAGATGGGATTTCACCATGTTGGCCAGGCTGGTCTCGAACTCCCGAGCTCAGGTGATACAATCCACTTTGGCTTCCGAAAGTGCTGGGATTACAGGTGTGAGCCACCACGCCCAGCTGACATTTTCAATTCTCGTAGCTTAACCTCTTTGTGCCATGTAACAGTATTTACCACTCCATTCTTCTGGAAATACACTAATATGCTATAGTTGCTAAAAACCACCCTGCTTTTTTTCTTATGACTTTTCAGTCACATCTTGGTCATTCTTTAGGTCCACTTCCTTGACCCACCTGCTACTCAAATGTTGGAGTTCTGCCATAAGCTCTCTTCATACTATGCACATTCTTTCTTTTGTTTCAATTCTCCTTGTGATTAATTCCCATTAACAAAAAATCCTGATTACTTACAATTCTGATTCCAATCTGGTTTCTCTAAAGCACCAGAAGTGTATATATAATAGTTTTTTGAATATATTTATTTGGGTCAGATATATCCAGAATTGGTCAAATTACACAGGACCAGGCTAAGTGACACATCTCTCTCCTCTCTACACACCCCCTCCTCCAAGCCTAAATGTTTTTTAGCACAAAACCTAAATGTTTCTCTTATCTTTTCACTGTACCCCATCTTCATAGTCAAGACTCTAGTCCAGGCCATCACCACTCATCTCCCAACTGGTGTCACAAAACCTAAATGTTTCTCTTATCTTTTCACTGTACCCCATCCTCATAGTCAAGACTCTAGTCCAGGCCATCACCACTCATCTCCCAACTGGTGTCACAGTGTTCAGTTACCGGTTATCCAGTTTCCGCAGTGTAATTAGTATGATCTTTCTAAAAATGTAAATCGGATTGCATGATTACCATTAAAAAAATTATAAAATGACTTTACATTGCACTAAGAATAAAGTCCAAACTCCTTAACACATTTAGCATGCTCCATGAACCAATCAGTCTCTGCTTACCTCCTTCTCCAGTTTCATCTCCCCTCTTCCCTCCACCTTCCATATTTGCTAAATTTATACTGGATTTATTTGTCTTGTGTTCTCTCTCACCTCTAAGCCTTGTAGATTCCCACAGCACACTATATTTCCTGTATCATCGTGGGAATTACATCTTACCGTATTGTCTTCTCTGCTGATCTCTAAATGCTGTGAGTGTAGGAACTCTAATTTTGTTTGTTCTTATATACCCGGTGCCTCAAAAGTCTGTGTTGAATGAATATGTGGTCAAGATATTGGCTGAGAATCAGAAGAGTAGATGCTTTTCTGGTCTCATTCTCTCAAGTTCAGTATAGGCCTTTCTGTGCCTTCATCCTATTATATATGGAAGGAATACATTTTTGTTTTTAGACACTGTCTTCCAAGAATATTTTGACTATTGTAAATGCATGCATGTGAATTACCCAGGATGATTATAAAATGTTTAGTAAAAAGGATTTATGATGTATTTAAGCTGCAGTCAAAGCTCTGATGGGTCTGCCTCTGAACACAGTTTCTTCTAGTGGCTTTTAAATAAGCTGGGAGAATTCTGTTTTATGACTCAAAAGCCACTAGGAACAAAAAGATGGTCGTGGTAATAATGAGTGTAGTTTTCTCAGAAAGTTTATTAAAATAATAATTAAAAAAATAACTGCAGCTACTAAAAGGATGATAAATAGTTAAAGAAACAGGCTAATTTACACTGCAGCATGGTATTATTTAATTGTTATATGCATTAGACCTTGGTCATAATATGGATAGAAGAAGTAAGCTTTCTTTTCCTATTATAGAAGGTTAAGATGGGTTTTAAAGCTAAGCACAGTCGAGAACCTACAAGTATTATGCTTTCATCTCAGCACTAAGGATAACAACAATAAATCTAGGAGTCTGGTTTAACTTTCTGTATTCTGAGACCTGAACTACTGCCAATAAAAACAACTTCGGTGGAAACTTTCCTGGAAAGAATTTTTCACCAGCTTAAGAGGATGAGTAGAGATCTGGCCCTGAAATAAAGTAACTACAAAATCACTTGCTTCCAGAACAAGCAACTCTTTCAGAGTGTATTGTGGCAAAGGAGCACTATAAATCCTTGTGAACTATACTTTCAATAGGATGAATGATTCTAGATAACCTGTGTCAGTGCTTTTAAATCTAACTTCCACTCTAAATAATTTATTAAACTTCCTCAGCATAACAACTAGAATGTGTGTTGCCTCCTAACTAAACAGGAAACATATTTTACCTCCTCCTCTTAAATCATAAGCTAGGCTGGGTGCAGTGGCTCATGCCTATAATCTCAGCACTTTGAGAGGCTGAGGCAGGCAGATCACGAGGTCAGGAGTTCAAGACCAGCCTGGCCAACATGGTGAAACCCCATCTCTACTAAAAATACAAAAAATTAGCCGGGCATGGTGGCGCATGCCTGTAATCCTAGCTACTCGGGAGGCTGAGGCAGGAGAATCGCTTGAACCCAGCAGGCGGAGGTTGTGGTACGTGGAAATCATGCCATTGCACTCCAGCCTGGGCAATAGAGCAAGACTCCGTCTCCAAAAAAAAAAAAAAAAAATCATAAGCTAAAGCAGCACATTCATGTACTGTTCAGTATATTAACTACTAACCACATATGGTTATTTAAATTTAAATTAATTAAAATTAAAACTTCAGGCTAGGCTTGGTGGCTCCCACCTGTAATCCCAGAACTTTGGGAGATCAAGGTGGGAAGATCACTTGAGCCCAGGAGTCCAAGACCAGCCTGGGCAATATAGGCAGACTTTGTCTCTACAAAACAAAAATTTGAAACTCAGCTGAGTGTGGTGATGCACGCCTGTAAGCCCAGCTACTCAGGAGACTGAAGTGGAAGGATCGCTTGGGCTCTGGAGGTGGGGGTTGGAGTGAGCCAAGATGGTGCAACTGCACTCCAGCCTGGGCAACAGAGCAAGACCCTGTCTCAAAAAAAAAGCCGGGCGCGGTGGCTCACACCTGTAATCCCAGCACTTTGGGAGGCTGAGGCAGGTGGATCATGAGGTCAGGAGATCAAGACCATCCTGGCTAACGTGGTGAAACCCCATCTCTACTAAAAATACAAAAAATTAGCCGGGCGTGGTGGCAGGCACCTGTAGTCCCAGCTACTGGGGAGGCTGAGACAGGAGAATGGCATGAACCTGGGAGGCAGAGCTTGCAGTGAGCCAAGATCGCGCCGTTGCACTCCTGCCTGGGAGACAAAGCGAGACTCTGTCTCGAAAAAAATAATTAAAATTTCAAAAAAATTGAAATTCAGTATTGGGTACATTAGCCACATTTCAAGTGCTCAATAGCCATGGGTGTAGTGGCTACCATATTAGCACAGATAAAGGACATTTCCATCATTGCAGAAAGCCCTGTTGGACAGTACTGTATTAGAATGTGTTCCTAATAATTAGTCTTTACGAGGCAGATAAGAGCAGGAGCTCAGAATTCAGCTGGATTTAGGTTTGAATCCTAGCTTACTGCGTGATCTTAGGTAATTGACCTAACTTTTCTGAGATGACATTGTCTTGTCTGTAAAGTGGGGATAATAGTAGTATTTATGGCATAGCATTGTGAAAATAAGATGAGATAAAGTGTCCAGCATAGTGTCTGGCCCATAATAAGTACTCAATACATTTTAGATAGTATTAATTCATTTATTATTCGTTATCTTTAATGAATAAAACACTTTGAATGGGGACTGAGTACAGTAGCTTCACTTTGGGAGGCCAAGGCAGGCGGATCACTTGAGGCCAACATGGTGAAACCCCATTTCTACTAAAAACAGAAAAACTAGCCGGGCGTGGTGGTGCACACCTGTAATCCCAGCTACTGAGGAGGCTGAGGCACGAGAATTGCTTGACCATGGGAGACGGAGGTTGCAGTAAGCAGAGATCACACCACTGCACTCCAGCCTGGGTGACAGAGGGAGACTCTGCTCAAACAAACAAGCTTTGTTCCCGAGTAGCTGGGATTACAGGCACACACCACCATGCCCGGCTAATTTTTGTATTTTTAGTAGAGACAGGGTTTTGCCATGTTGGCCAGGATGGTCTTGAACTCCTGACCTCAGGTAATCCACCGGTCTTGGCCTCCCAAAATGCTGGGATTACAGGCATGAGCCACTGTGCCTTTCCAAAAATAACCACATTGAATGGGGCCAAAAGATTAATTTTTTGCAAAGTCCATATGTGACTCACCTGAAGTGCCCAAATCTGAGTCTGCTTGTGGATTACAGTGCTCCACTTGAAGTCATACATTATATATTTCAGATGCTGATTTTATTCCAAGAAAAAGGTGTAATAATAAAAATTTAGTTGCAGATCTTATGGTTGGATATTCCTGTTTCATTTAAAAAATGAAAATGAAAAGTTTATCAGCTAAGATTATAGTTAAAGTCAGCAGGTTCTGTATAGTAAGTCTAAGTATTCTAATGGCACTTATATTAATACCCAGACAGAAATACAAGACACAAAGCAAGACTACTAAGCAAAGCATCTGACTAGATAAAGTAGAAAAATTTGGCAGGTTCCAACCCTGAGATGTCAGAGTTTATTGCTAATAACTCAAGTTGATTGCTTGGCTAAACAGAGGGCTTTAAACAAAGGAATTTTTTGATTCTAATTAAACAGGAACCCTAAACTGTTAACAGTATTCATACTTTATTAATACAATAATTACTAAAACATATCTTAGTAACTAGTAGTATTTACTTGATAACTACTGAACATGTGTTGAATGGGAAGAGGAGATCATCACCACATATTCTTTAAATGTCAGCTGCTTTCATAAAAGAAAGAGTTGATGTTGTTTTCTATGTCAACAGAATCAAATGAATCAATTCTGGAAAGTCTTCCTTTCCTCTTTGGAATTTATCTTCATTCATAGAAACTGTATTCATAGGTTTTAAATTCTTTCTTCTTAGACTGTAGTACTATTACTGGGAATGATTGAGCCACTGGACTAAACACCTGATACTGGTGCTTATACACGTAAAAGATAGGAACAAGGTGAGATAATTAGACATTTTTCCATTGTCCCCCATATTTCAGGGACAATAAACTTCTTATAGGAAGCATAACTAACACTCAGAAAAGTATGCAAATCATAATGTAAAGCCTAATGAGTTATCATGGAAGGAACACAGCTTGTAAACATCATGCAGGTCAAGAAATAAAACATTGGCCGGGCGCAGTGTCTCACTCCTGTAATCCTGGCACTTTGGGGGGCTGAGGCAAGTGGATCACGAGATCAGGAGTTCAAGACCAGCCTGGCCAACATAGTGAAACCTCGTCTCTACTAAAAATACAGAAAAAAAAAAAAAAATCAGCCAGGCATGGCGGTGTGCGCCTGTAATCCCAGCTACTAGGGAGGCTGAGGCAGGAGAATCTCGTGAACCCGGGAGGCGGAGATTTCAGTGAGCTGAGATAACACCATTGCACTCCAGCCTGGGCGACAGTATAAGACTCCATCTCAAAAAAAAAAAAAAAAAAGGAAGAGAAAAAAAAGAAATAAAACATTACCAGCACTCTAGGAGATAAACCCCATGGCCCTCCACTCTCCATAAAGGAAACCATTTGATTTAACGTAGATTAGTTTTGCCTGTTCTACAGCTTCATATAAATGGAATCATACTGTGTGTATTCTTTTGCATCTGGCTTCATTTATTCAACATCATATTTGTAAGATTCGTTTGTATGTATATATTCTTTGAGTAAATGTCTTTTCAAATCCTTTGCCCATTTTTTAATTGGCTTGTTTGTTTATTTATTTTTTTATGTTTTAGAGGCAAGGTCTCCCTCTGTCACCCAGGCTGGTGTGCAGTGGTGGGATCATAGTTCACTGCAGCCTCAAACTCCTGGACTCAGGCGATCCTCCCACCTCAGCCTCCCAAGTAGCAGGGACTACAGGTGTGAGCCCCTATGCCTGGCTAATTTTTAAATTTTTTTGAAGAGACAGGGTCTCAAACTCCTGGGCTCAAGCAATCCTCCCTCCTCGGCCTCCCAGAGTGCTAGGATTACAGTTGTGAGTCACCACACCTGGCCCTTCTTATTATTGAGTTCTTTATATTTTCCGGATAGGGGTCCCTTTAAGATATATGGTTTCAAATATTTACTCTCATTTTCTGGATTTTTGCTTTCTTGATGATGTCCTTTGAAGCACTGAAGTTTTAATTTTGATAGACTCTAGGTTATCTATTTTTTATTTTTCTTGCCTGTACTTTTGGTATCATATCTTAAAAAACATTGTCTAATCCAGAGTCAAAATCTATGCATATTTTTTTCTAAGAGTTTTATCATTTTGGCTTTTCCAATTAGGTCTTTGATACATTTTGTGTTGCTTTTTGTATCCAATTTCATTCTTCTGTATGTGGAAATCCAGTTGTTCCAGTACCATTTGTTGAAAAGGTTGTTCTCTCTCCAACTGGTCACCCAGGTCTTAGCACCCTTGTTGAAAAATCAGTTGACCATAAATGTAAGGGTTAATGTTCTGTTGATCTGTATGTCTGTCCTTGTGCCAATACCACATAGTAGTTTTGTAGTAAGTTTTGAAATCAGGAAGCACGAGTTAACCATCTTCGTTGTTCCTTTTTTAATTCAAATATATATATTTTTCAATCTTTTTACATTCTATATATTTTTGTAAGCATCCCCCCGATTCTTTTTTCATAGTAAATCAGACTATAGATGAAGCATTTCAGACCTTTTGTCAATCATGTCAAGTGTGAGGAGAAGTCTTTTGTAAGTCAGCCAAGTATTTCAAAATAAAAAGCTTTTCCAAAAGTAAAGGCAGAAGACCCCGCTTTGAAGGCACTGGTCAGCACAGAAAGGCTTGCAAAGATGTGTAGGGGAGTCCACCGGTTACAGGTGTAAGGTGAGTTTAACCTACGGCGACCAGCTGGCCAGGAGCGCCCCAAGGCAGATGAGGACGTGGGGCTTGGGTGCACGGCCGCCTGCAGCCATCTCGCCCCAGATCCCGGCTCAGGAAACGCAGACTTGGGCTGGGGTTGATGTGTGCGCCCCAGGGCCCCGGCACCCAGGGGACCGAGGGCTCCTCCCAGGTCCTTGGAACGGCAGAGTGGCTCCCAGGAAGGATGTTCAGCTGCAGGTGGGGGTCCCTGCTCCCAAGCGCCCTGGCCGGGGAGGGATGGCGCACTCTACCCCGTTCGCTCCTGTTGTTCCTTTTCTAGATTGTTTTGGCTGTTGATCTTTTTCAATTCCATATGAATTTTAGGATTAGCCTGTCAAATTCCACGAAAAGGCAGCTGGGATTTTTGTTGTTGTTGTTTTGTTTTTTTTTTGAGATAGAGTCTTGCTCTGTCACCCAGGCTGGAGTACAGTGGTGCAATCTTGAGTCTCAGCTCACTGCAACCTCCGCCTCCTGGGTTCAAGCGATTCTCCTGCCTCAGCCTCCCGAGTAGCTGGGACTACAGGTGCATGCCACCACGCCCAGCTAATTTTAGTAGGGATGGGGTTTCACCGTGTTAGCCAGGATGGTCTGGATCTCCTGACCTCGTGATCCACCCACCTCGGCCTCCCAAAGTGCTGGCATTACAGGCGTGAGCCACCGCACCTGGCCTTTTTTTTTTTTTTTTTTAGTAGAGACGGAGTTTCTACACGTTGGCCAGGCTGGTCTTGAACTCCCGACCTCAGTTGATCCGCGTGCCTTGGCCTCCCAAAGTGTTGGGATTATAGGCATGAGCCACTGTGCCCAGCCTGAAATTGTTTTCTTTATTTCATTTTCAGGTTTTTTTTTGGGTTTTTTTTTGTTTGTTTTTTTTGTTTTTTTAATAGAGATGAGGTCTCACTATGTTGCGTAGGCTGGTCTTAAACTCCTGAGCTCAAGCAATCCTCCTTCCTCAGCCTCCCACAGTGCTGGGTTTATAAGCATGAGCTACAATGCCCAGCCCATTTTTAGTATTTTATAGCTATAGTGGATAGAAATATAATTGATTTGTATATTGACTTGTATCCTGCAAGCTTGCTGAACTAAATTTATTAGCTCTAATAGGTTTTTGTGTGTGTGTGTGTGGATTCCTTAGGATTTTCTATATACAAGATTGTATCTTCTACAGGTACAGTTTTACTTCTTCCTTTCCAATTTGGAAGCATTTTGTTTTATTTTCTTACTTAATTGCCCTGGTTCAAACCTCTAGTACCATGTTGAATAGAAATGATGGGACAGGACATCCTTGTTAGGTTTTGTTATTAAGGAGAAAGTGTTCAGTCTTTCACCATTAAATTTAATATTAGCTGTGGAGTTTTCATCAGGTTAAGAACTTTTTTTTTTTTTTAGTTAGGGTCTCACTTGGTCACCCAGGCTAGAGTGCAGTGGCACAATCTTAGCTCTCTACAGCCTCGATCTTCCTCCTGGGCTCAAGCAATTCTCCTGCTTCATCCTCCCTACCTAGGACTACAGGCAAGCGCCACCATGCTTGGCTAATTTTTGTATTTTTTGTAAAGATGGTGTTTTGCCCTGTTGCCCAGGCTGGTCTCAAACTCCTGAGCTCAAGCAATCCGCCCACCTCAGCCTCCCAAAGTGCTGACATTACAGGCATGTGCCACTGAGCCTGGCTAAGGAAGTTTGTTTTTGTTCTTAAGTGGCTTTCTTTGTTTTTGTTTTTTTTTTTTCCGTAAAAGGCTGTTGGATTTTGTCAAATGCAATTTCTGCACCTTTTGAAATGATTGTTTTAGTTCTTGTTGTATATCATGTTGATTGATTTTTGTATATTGAACCAGCCTTGCATTCTTAGAATAAATCCCACTTGGTCAAGGTGTGTAATCTTTTTGTATATGTTAAATGATATTTAACGTATAATAAATTTAAACCTTTCTTTGCCCCAACAGAAAATGATCCACAGTCTATTTCTCATAAACTGTTCCGGTGACATATTTCTAGAGAAGCACTGGAAGAGCGTTGTGAGCCAGTCTGTCTGTGATTATTTCTTTGAAGCTCAAGAGAAAGCTGCTGATGTTGAAAATGTACCACCTGTCATTTCAACACCTCACCACTACCTCATTAGTATCTACCGGGATAAGCTCTTCTTTGTATCTGTCATACAGACTGAAGTGCCACCTCTCTTTGTAATTGAGTTCCTACATCGAGTTGCTGACACTTTTCAGGTTGGTTATCTGTCATACCTTTCTAACTTAAATGACCCAAGTTAGCTGAAGATGAGACATGATTATATTATTTAATTACCCAGGTTTTGATGTTTACTGTCTGTCTCTCTCTGTTTAAGCATAAATTCATAAACCCTTTTCTATGTGGTATACAGTTACACACATGGCTGCTCTATTCACTGTTTTTTATATGTATTACAGATTACAGTTGGCTCTCCATATACATGGGTTCTGCATCCATGAATTCATCCAACCTTACATGGCAAATATTTGAACAAAAAAATCGAACTGAATATGTACAAACTTCTTCTTCTCATTATTACTTAAACAATACAGTATAACAAATAGTTACATAGCATTTACACTGTGTTAGATATTACAAGTAATCTAGAGGTGATTTAAAGTATATAGGAGGATGTGTATAAGTTATGTGCAAATACTATGCCATTTTATGTCAGGGACTTGAGAAGTGTGAATTTTGGTATCCACAGGGGATCCTGGAACTAATTCCCACAAATACCAAGGGATGACTGTATATCATCGGGAAACAATAATGCCCTCCATATACAGTTCTCTTAATGGTCTCAAGATTTTCATTGGTTATAAACTCTTCTATATTTACATTTTATTATTTTCTGTTGTCTTGCTGAATATACCAAATAATTTAAGCTTATCTATATGTATTTTGGGATAGTTAATCAGGGTGAATGAAGTTTATAGCTCAAATTCCAATTTAATGTTTCAATACTTTCTGGTATAATATGTAATAGGAATTAAATTCAATCTAGAAATATCAAGAAAATATTGAGGAATAATATTAGGACAATAGAGGGGTTTTTTTTGTTTGCTTGTTTTGTTTTGTTTTGTTTTGCTTTGTTTGAGACGGAGTCTCACTCTGTTGCCTAGGCTGGAGTGCAGTAGCATGATCTCGGCTCACCACAACCTCCGCCTCCTGGGTTCAAGCAATCCTCCCGCCTCAGCCTCTCAAGTAGCTGGGACCACAGGTGTGCACCATCACACTCAGCTAATTTTTGTATTTTTTTTTTTTTTTTTTTTTTTTGAGACAGAGTCTCGCTCTGTCTCCCAGGCTGGAGTGCAGTGGCACAATCTCGGCTCACTGCAAGCTCCGCCTCCCGGGTTCACGCTATTCTCCTGCCTCAGCCTCTCCGAGTAGCTGGGACTACAGGCGCCCGCCACCACGCCCGGCTAATTTTTTTGTATTTTTTAGTAGAGACGGGGTTTCACCAGGGTCTCGATCTCCTGACCTCGTGATCCGCCCGCCTCGGCCTCCCAAAGTGCTGGGATTACAAGCGTGAGCCACCGCGCCCGGCTAATTTTTGTATTTTTAGTAGAGACAGGGTTTCACCACGTTGGGCAGGCTAGTCTTGAACTCCTGACCTCAAGTGATCCACCCGCCTCAGCCTCCCAAGTTGCTGGGATTACAGGCATGCATGGGCCACCATGCCCGGACTATAGAGGTTTTTTTCCCCTGCTCTGTTTTACATTATGTTCAGCATCTTAAGCAATGAATTATGCTACTCTAAGTTTATTCTTCAGAACAAAAAGTATTTAGCAAGCCTTTCCTTGTGCCTTCCATTGTGTGATATTTTGTGTGTATTTTGTCAGGACTACTTTGGTGAGTGTTCAGAGGCTGCAATTAAGGATAATGTGGTGATAGTATATGAACTCTTAGAAGAAATGTTAGACAATGGATTTCCACTGGCTACCGAATCTAACATTTTGAAAGAATTGATTAAACCACCAACAATTCTACGCTCTGTTGTCAACTCTATTACAGGTAAGATGAAAACATACTTTGCTAGTAACTGAGCAATTAAAACTTTGTAAACAACTCATTATTGCTCATGATCTGACATATTATTAAGGTAGTACAATTTGGCCATAATTAAAGTTACTGGTAAAGTTAAAATGGATGTACTATATATTTATTTTCATGGAAAGAGGCTAGACCTTAAGTGAAAAGAACTTTTGGTTATTACTCCTTTTTTTTTTTTTTTCTAAAACACCACAACAATATTATTACCATTATTTAACACTAAATACTAAGACTGAATAAATTGTTCCAGTTAGTCCTAAAGAAGCCAGTATATGAGCCCACTTAGAAGAGAATTTAGTCCATTTATAGACTGGCATTTTAATATTTAAAATAGCATTACATAACTGCTGTGCTGCTACTCCACAATTACTAGAGAATAGAAAATTTAAGATACTTAACCACACAGTACTACAATCTCCTCCAAGTCTTTGTTTTTATGCATGCAGAAGATGTATTAAGAAAAAATAGGAAATAATTTACTTATGAGATCTCATGCATTGTGGGCCTGTACTTGTGTTGTAAGCTTCCAGCTGGGTTTAATTCTTGAGTGTAGCTAGAAATTAGGCACATCCAGATGCCAATATTCTTTCGAAAGCATTAAAGTCTTTTAGAGAAAGATTCCTATGAAATGTTATATGCCACTCCAACTCCACTGTCCACCACTGTAAATCCTTGTCCAGTGCCTTGACCTAAAAATGAGGTGAGAGAGGCCTATAAGAAAAAGATCATTCAGCAGCTCTTTATTCATCCTCTGTGTAAGGATGAATGTTAGGAGAAATTCAGAGAAAGATAAGATGGCGTGTCTGTGCTCCTAAAACTTATACTCTGAATGGGACATTGGAAAAAAAATTAAAGTAAGTAAGTAACTGTATAAGACTTTAAAAAGCAATTCCATACTTCACAGATAATGTAATAGCATTGGAAAATAAATACACATGATGTAATGTTAAATTGAAAAGTCAGCACAAAACTGAAAAAAATTATTCTTGTGTATAAATATTCACTCAGACAAAAAAGTTCTAAGTATTTACAATGATTATACCCAGCTAAATACAGATCATCTTTATTTTTGCTTTATACTTTCTAATTTTCCAAAATAAGCATGTATTTTATAGTCAGAGAAAAGTTACTAAAATATATAATGCAAAACATAACAGATTCATAAGGCAGTGTATTATAAAGTTCAAGAGAATGGTTCCATTAATGAAGTAATCCCTCCTGAACTGTGGTGGGTGGCCACCTTGGAGAATCAGTAGAATTCAGGAAGTGAGGGAGGAATAAGAGCATTCTGCATAGGTGGAACTGTATGAGAAAAAAACACACATGAAAGAGAAAAACCTAAAGTTTTGTTAATCCCTTTAGCAGAAGCAGAACTGTTTTTCAGTTGAGAAGTTAGAGATCAAATTAAAAAGTAGAGAAACTCCTTCAAAGCTAGGATAAATATTTAGCTTTTATCATAAAGCCAGTGAGCAAACATTGAAGGTTTTTGAGCAGGAAGATAACATGATTATAGGTTGCAGGTAGGAACACTAATCATAAGTAGACTGCAAAATTGTAGATACAGTATGATTGCGACTATATTTTAAAGTGCAATTAAAAACCAAAATTATCAAAACAGAAAAAAGTACAACCTTCTGGTGGTGGAAATATTCAAAGAAATATACCAAAATGTTAATATTATATTAAAATGTTAATACCATAATATTAACAAAAATGTTAATTATACATGTATTTTGTTAGTAAGAAGACAAGTGTTTTTCCTTAAACCACCTTTCTGAACTCTACCTTTTTGTTGTTGTTGTTAAGTATGTAGTACTTTTGAATGGGAAATATAAATTAACCAAAATATTTAGTAAGTCACAGCTCAAAGATATGTGTTTTGGACAACCAGACTTATTTTTAGGCATGTGTCAGTTTACCAGGAAATTAGCCGGATACTGAATACTAGCTATATTGCAGCCGTATGGGTATGCTGACCTTAAAATAGGAAAAGGCCAGATTCCATTTACTCCACTGAGGCCTGCTTGGCAGCATCTCTTGTAAAATAAAGTTGAATACTGAAGGGCCTAGTTATAACTCTATTCTCACTGGAGACATTTTATTGGCGGAAGATTTTGAAACAACCCACCTCTTTTTTCATCAGTGGCAGAGATTCTGTTGTTGAGCCACTGAAATTAGATTAGGTTACTGTTAACACACAGGAAGCAAAAGATAATTAAATAAATTTAACCTGGTTTGGCAGGTAGACAGAGGGCCACATGGCCTATATTTCTGTTCTAGAAATTTGATCATGTTGGTATGGATATGTCTGACAATTCTAGTGACCATCCACAACTTCATTAAGAAAAATCCAAACATGGATGAAGCAGCTTTTTTTTTCCTAGTAATAAATTTTCTCATGACTGTTTTACACATCAGCTTTGCCTTCTCCTTTTTTGGTTTCTAGGCAGTAGTAATGTTGGGGACACACTCCCCACTGGGCAACTGTCCAACATACCATGGCGTCGGGCAGGGGTAAAGTACACAAACAATGAAGCCTATTTTGATGTTGTTGAAGAAATAGACGCAATTATAGATAAATCAGGTAATTGTGTGCATGTCATCTTATTTGGGGAAAAACAATTCATCTGACACAGATGAATAGAAAACTGAAGTCCTGGCTGGGCGCGGTGGCTCATGCCTGTAATCTCGGCACTTTGGGAGGCCAGGGCAGGCGGAACATGAGATCAGAGTTCGAGACCAGCCTGGCCAACATGGTGAAACTCTGTCTCTAATAAAGATACAAAAAGTTAGCCGGGCATGGTGGCACGCACCTGTAATCCCAGCTACTCAGGAGGCTGAGGCAGGAGAATTGCTGGAACCCAGGAGGCAGAGGTTGCAATGAGACAAGATCATGCCATTGCACTCCAGCCTGACTCTGTCTTAACAAAAAAAAAAAAAAAAAAGAAAGAAAGAAAAGAAAATTGAAGTCCTTTGGCAGTATGGTTTTAGTGGAAAGGCATTCATTATCTGATGATTTTTAAATCTGTTTGTTAGTTTATTTATTTACTTATTTGAGACGGGGTCTCACACTGTTGCCCAGGCTGGAGTGCAATGACATGATCTTGGCTCACTGGAACCTTCACCTCCTGGGTTCAAGCGATCCTGCTGCCTCAGCTTCCCAAGTAGCTGGGATTACAGGCATGAGCCACCACACCTGGCTAAATTTTTTTTTTTTTTTTTTTTTTTTTTGAAACACAGTTTCACTCTTATTGCCCAGGGTGGAGTGCAATGGTGCAATCTTGGCTCACCGCAACCTCCGCCTCCCAGATTCAAGCAGTTCTTCTGCCTCGGCCTCCCGAGTACCTGGGATTACAGGCATGCACCAGCACGCCCAGCTAATTTTGTGTTTTTGGTGGAGATGGGATTTCTCCATGTTGGTCAGGCTGGTCTCGAATTCCTGACCTCAGGTGATCCGCCCGTTTCGGCCTCCCAAAGTGCTAGGATTACAGGCGTGAGCCACTGCTCCCGGCCCTGGCTAATTTTTTGTATTTTTAGTAGAGACGGGGTTTCACAGTGTTGGCCAGGCTGGTCTCGAGCTCCTAACCTCAAGTGATCCACCTGCCTTGGCCTCCCAAAGTGCTGCGATTACAGGCGTGAGCCACTGCACCTGACCCATAAATCTGTTTATTTTGCCCATAGGTTACATATAATTTTCATAACCACTAGTTGAGGTCTGCCAGACATGTAAATCAGAACTCATAATGCCTTACTTTAAGCCAATTATTACCCTATGTACCTCTACCTCTTGCTATTTATTCCTTCTAACATTTATTGAAAATCTACTATATACCATGCTTTTGCTACTACATTATGTGCAGTACTTCTGGTAAAAGCCCCTATCTGATTATTTTTCACTTTTTTTTTTTTAAGTACAGGGTCTTGCTCTTTTGCCCAGGCTGGAGTGCACTGGCACAGTCCCTGCTTACTGTAGCCTTGACCTCCAGCTCATGTGATCCTCCTACCTCAAACTCCTGAGTAGCCTATAGTCCCAGCAAATCAGGATGTACACACCACATGCCACCATGCCTGGCTAACTTTTATTTATTTTTTTTTGTACAGACAGGGTCTCACCATGTTGCCCAGGCTGGTCTTGAACTCCTGGGCTCAAGCAGTTTACCTACCTCAGCCTTCCAAAGTGCTGGGATTACAGGCCTCAGCCACCACACCCAATCTAATTATCTTTTTAACCAGACAAAACAATAGTACTCTATAAGAATCGTAAAACTTTATTATTAAAAATAGCAGCCGAGCATGGTGGATCATGCCTGTAATTCCAGCACTTTGGGGGGCCAAGGCAGGCAGATCACTTGAGGTCAGGAGTTTGAGACCAGCCTGGCCAACATGGTAAAACCCCATCTGTACTATAAATACAAAAATTAGCTGGGCATGGTGGCAGGCGCCTATAATCCCAGCTACTCGGGAGGCTGAGGCAGGAGAATTGCTTGACCCCAGGAGGCAGAGGTTGCAGTGAGCCAAGATTGCACCACTACACTCCCACCTGGGTGACAGAGTGCGACTCCATCTCAAAAAAAAAAAAAAGAAAAAAATCTAGTCCTTGCCTTACATTTATTTTATACATAAGGAAAGCCCAGAAGGGTTAAGTGAACTGTTCCAGGTCACACAACTTGTTAATATGTAATGATGGCTTATTGTGAATTATAATCAATATCTTCTCTTCCATGAGCCCCCTTTTCATTATAACATTCCATCTTATAGAATAACAGATTTTTGCCAAGCACGGTGGCTCAGACCTGTAATCCCAGCACTTTGGGAGGCTTACGCAGGAAGATCACTTGAGCCCAGGAGTTCAAGACTAGCCTAGGCAACATAGCGAGACCCTATATCTATCAAAAAATTTAAAAGATTAGCTAGGCATGGGTTCCTTAATTCCACCTATTCAAGAGGCTGAGGCAGGAGGATTGCTTCAGCCCAGGAGTTCAATGCTATAGTGAACTATGTTCACACCACTGTACTCCAGCCTGGATGGCAGAGGGAGACCCTGTCTCTAAAAAAAAGCGAGATCTTTCTATTATGGATTCTATTTCTTAAAAGTTAACTTAGTCCATTTCGTAATACACTTGCCTCATTTAAAAATTCTGTTGAAGCCGGGCACGGTGGCTCACGTCTGTAATCCCAGCACTTTAGGAGGCTGAGGCAGGTGGATCACGAGGTCAGGAGATCCAGACCATCCTGGCTAACACGGTGAAACCCCATCTTTACTAAAAATACAAAAAATTAGCCAGGCGTGGTGGCAGGTGCCTGTAGTCCCAGCTACTCGAGAGGCTGAGGCAGGAGAATGGCTTGAACCCTGGAGGTGGAGCTTGCAGTGAGCCCAGATAGCGCCACTGCACTCCATCCAGCTTGGGTGACAGAGCAAGACTCCGTCTCAAAAATAAAAAATAAAAAATAAAATTCTATTGAAAATGTTTTTGATTTGTTTGTTTGTTTTGTTTTTGAGACAGAGTCCCACATTGTCGCCCAGGCTGTAGTGCAGTGTTGTGGTCTCAGCTCACTGCAACGTCCGCCTTCTGGGTTCAAGCGATTCTCCTGCTTCAGCCTCCCAAGTAGCTGGGACTACAAGCACACACCACCACGCCTGGCTAATTTTTTGTATGTTTAGTCGAAACGGGGTTTTGCCACGTTGCCCAGGCTGGTCCCAAACTCCTGAGCTCAGATAATCCACCCACTTCGGCCTCCCTAAGTGCTAGGATTACAGGCATGAGCCACTGCATCCTGCCAAATATGTTTTAAACTCATATCCAGTCATCTTACAGGGTTGGCTCCATAAAGGAGACAGTTTAATTTTCCTTAGAATTAGCATATTCTGTCTGGGTATGGTAGCTCACACCTGTAATTCCAACACTTTGGGAGGCTGAGGTAGGCGGATTGCTTGAGCCCAGAAGTTTGAGACCAGCCTGGGCAACATAACAAGACCCTGTCTCTACAAAAAAAATACAAAAATTAGCCGGGCGTGGAGGTGCATGCCTGTAGTACCAGCTGCTTGGGAGGCTGAGGTGGGAGGATTGCTTGAGCCCAGGAGGTTGAGGCTGGCTATCATAGCACCACTACACTCCAGCCTGGGTGACAGAGCAAGACCCTGTCTCAAAAAAAAAAAATTATATTCTACAGTGGCATACCTGTAGTCCCAGTTACTCTGGGGACCATCTGGGACTAGCTAGTCAGACCTTATCTCTTCAAAAAAAGGAAGAATTATCATATTCCAACCAGAGTTAGGTATGGACCTTGTCCCCTGACCTGTTAATAGAGATGTAAAGCTTCAGTAAATCTGACACCCAGAGGGTATCTCCATTATTCTAGATGTAGTGATTGTTGGGCTAGGTGTCATGGCACGTACCTATATTCCCAGCTATTTGGGAGGCTAGGGCAAGAGGATTACTTGAGCCTGGGAGTGAGGCTGCAGTGAGCTATGATTGTGCAACTGCACTCCAACCTTGGCAACAGAGCAAGACTCTGTCTCTAAAAATAATAAATAAATAAAAATAAAAAGATACAGTCATAGCTCTAGTTAAGACTCATTCTCCATTGATGTTATCTTCCTTTTTCTTTCTTTCTTCAGGATCTACAGTCTTTGCAGAAATTCAGGGGGTCATTGATGCTTGCATTAAACTATCTGGAATGCCTGATCTCTCCCTTTCTTTCATGGTAAGTTTTATTCTCCTGTTTTATAGCCCCTTGAATGACTAATACATGTGAAGTACTAAATGAAATGATAAATATTGAGATAAGTTTGCATCTTAGATCGCAAAGGATTGTCTCAGAAATATTCCTAGCAGAGTTTCCTAGGACAGTCGCTTACATGATGAGCGTGGTCTTTGTGGAAAGGCTAAGGGAGGTCTTTGCCTGAGTGTGCTAGAAGGGGCTTAAAATTGGCTGGCTGGCTTCTGCAAATATCCAGTATCATTTTTACTGAATAATTATTTGCTTTGCTGATATGAAAGGACATTGGTCTTTTGTATCATTTTAGAGTCAGCATGATATACTGCTAGGAACAATTAAGAGAACTGACTTCTGGTGTTGTCACCAGTTTGTTCTGACCTTAAGTCCTCTGAACCTCAGTTTTTTAATCTGTTACAGGGAAATAATACTACTTGCCTTTTCTCCTTTATATTTATTGAAATTCAAATAAAATAGTGTACATAAAATATTTACAAACTTTAAAACATTGTGAAACTATAAGGTTGTGTAGATGTGGTCATAAACTCTTCCATGACTGCTTTATCTTCAGGGAACATACTGATTTGTCAAGGTATCTGAGTACAGTTCCCATATTCATTATACTCTATGAACACGACTGTCTTCTGTTTTCCTGGCAGAACCCTAGGCTTCTGGATGATGTCAGCTTCCACCCCTGCATCCGGTTCAAGCGTTGGGAATCTGAAAGAGTTTTGTCATTTATTCCTCCAGATGGAAATTTCCGACTCATATCATACCGTGTCAGCTCACAAAAGTATGTTGATGCATCAGCCAGAATCTGCCATCATACATATCAAGTAGAACTCACCTTTCCCTGTTTCTTTCTGACAATTGAGTACTTGAGGTCATCACTGCTCACTTTAACCATAGCTCACCAGGAGACCCAGTGAGAACTGATGAAAATACGCACCTAAAATAATCAGTATACTTTGAGTATATGAGTGTAGAGTGGTACTAAGTGAGACTAGAGTAAAACCTATAGCCAAGAGCAAGCAAACCATACATAACCTGGGCAAAAGGTTATGGTACTGGTCCTTTGCAAGGTTATGCATGGTCAAATCATGGCACTGGTTCTTTGCTCAGGTTATGCATGGTCCATTTTGCTCTGCTTCTGACAGCTGAGTACTTTGCAAGCAGAGCAAAACGGACGATGCATAACCTGGGCAAAACCATGAACCATTGCCATAATCTTACCATAGGCTGTAGACTTTGTGGCTAACAAGGAGACATACCTACCTGTAGTTTATGAGGACATTCCCCAACTTACCTGCTTCAAGTCAATCTTCTCTGCATTGAGTTTTTAAGGAACTGTTTAGCATTGAGGGGCTGGGTGCAGTGGTTCACTCCTGTAATCCTAACACTTTGGGAGGCCAATGTGGGCAGATCACTTGGGGTCGAGAGTTCTAGACCAGTCTGGTCACATGGTGAAACCCTGTCTCTGCTAAAAAACACAAAATTAGCCAGGCGTGGTAGCGTGTGCCTATAATCTCAACTACTTGGGAGGCTGAGGCATGAGAATCACTTGAACCTGGAAGGCAGAGGTTGCAGTGACAGATCACACCACTGTACTTACTACAGCCTGGCCAACAGGGTGAAACTCTATCTCAAAAAAAAAAAAAAATTAGCATTGGGGATCGTAGTTATAGCTAGTTTGTTTTGAAAATACCAGAAGTTATTTGAGTAACATCATGACAGGACTCAAAACAGAGAAATTATTTCTTGGCTCTTTTCTTTTTTTTTTGAGCCGGAGTTTGGCTCTTGTTGCTCAGGCTGGAGTGCAATGGTGAAATCTCGGCTCACTGCAACCTCCACCTCCAGGGTTCAAGTGATTCTCCTGCCTCAGCCTCCCAAGTAGCTGGGATTACACGCATGAATCACCACGCCCAGCTAATTTTGTGTTTTTAGTAGAGGCGGGGTTTCTCCATGTTGGTCAGGCTGGTCTTGAACTCCAGACCTCAGGTGATCTGCCCACCTCAGCCTCCCAAAGTGCTGGGATTACAGGCGTGAGCCACCGTGCCTGGCCTGTTTCTTGGCTCTTATCACATAGGAACTGTTTTCATTTATATAAAACATATTTTACATTATTTTTCAGTGGATCGTAATTCATTTTAAACTAGGGCCGTTTGCCCCAATTGTTTTGTTTGTTTGTTTTTTGTTATTTTGGTTTTGTTTGTTTGTTTTGAGACGGAGTTTCACTATTGTCACCCAGGCTGGAGTGCAATGGCGTGATCTTGGCTCACTGCAACCTCTACCTCCTAGGTTCAAGCGATTCTCCTGCCTTAGCCTCCCAAGTAGCTGGGATTACAGGCACCTGCCACCGCGCCCAGCTAATTTTTGTTTTTTTGTTATTTTTTTTTAGTAGAAAGGGGGTTTCACCATGTTGGCCAGGCTGGTCTCAAACTCCTGATCTCCAGTGATCTGCCTGCCTTGGCCTCCCAAAGTGCTGGGATTACAGGTGTGAGCCACTGCACCCAGCCGCCCCAATTGTTTATACTGTTATTAAACTTCAGATTTCTGTCTTGATTTGTATACAATTCCCAGCACAGTGGTACGAGAACATTAAGCTGTACTCAGCTTGCCCTTGTGTAGATGCTGAATCTGCAGTTCTAGAGGTACTGCCATCTTGGTATCCTTGGAGGATTGGTTGCAAAAATCAGCAGATGCTCAAGTCCCTTATATAAAATGGTGTAGTATTTGCATATAACCTATGCATATCCTCCTGTATACTTTAAATCATCTCCAAGTTACTTGTGATAGTACACTGTAAACACTGTGTAAATGAGTGTTATACCATGTTGACTTTTTATTTTTATTATTTTTTGTAGTTACATTGTTATTTTTTACTTTTTTTTTTTTTTTTTTTTTGAGATGGCATCTCGCTCTGTTGCCCAGGCTGGAGTGCAGTGGCGCAATCTCAGCTCACTGCAATCTCCGCTTCCCAGGTTCAAGCAATTCTCCTGCCTCAGGCTTCCAAGTAGCTGGGACTACAGGCATGAGCCACCACACCCAGCTAATTTTCGTATTTTTAGTAGAGACGAGGTTTCACTATGTTGGCCAGGCTGGTCTTGAACTCCTCGCCTCGGCCTTCCAAAGTACTGAGATTACAGATGTGAGCCACCGTGCCCAGCCCTAGCTAATTTTTGTAGAGACGAGGTTTCACCATGTTGGCCAGGCTGGTCTCAAACTCCTGACCTCAGGTGATCCCCTCCCACCCCCGGTCTTGGCCTCCCAAAGTGCCAGGATTACAGGCATGAGCCACCACGCCTGGCCAATTTTTTGAAATAATATTTTCAATCCTCAGCTGATCAAATTCAAGGATGTAGAACTGTGGCTACAGAGAGCCAACTCTGTAGTACCTTATTGTGGAGTTAAAGGCAGGGTAGGATACTCTGGACAGAGGTTTTCAGGATTCCTCTGGAGCTGTCCCCACACCATTAATTGTGTTTGTGCTTTTGTATCTTTCTCTGTTTCTCTTTTTAGTCTAGTGGCAATACCAGTGTATGTGAAACATAGTATCAGCTTTAAGGAGAACAGTTCTTGTGGCAGATTTGATATAACAATTGGACCAAAGCAGAATATGGGGAAAACTATTGAAGGAATTACAGTGACAGTTCACATGCCAAAAGTTGTGCTGAACATGAACCTGACACCCACACAAGGCAGCTATACATTTGATCCAGTCACCAAGGTACAGCCACTTCAAATCAAGAGTGAGCAAGTGTTTCTGCAATCTATTTTGTGATTTCTGGGGAGGGATGGAGGGAAAGGTTTGGCACCTTGTTTAAAACTAAAGTTTGTATCAAAACCTAGAGAGCACACTGTGCTGTGCTTCTGCCACTGGCTGCAGAAGGAATCCTGCAGCTGCTACTGAGTAGATGAACAGAAAATTGTGTCATTCTGTCCTTTTTCAGAGTATGCCTTCACTCATCCATTATTAATCCAGAGCCTGACTCTGCTATCTAATAAGAAAGAAGTAAAAGCTTTTTAAAAAGAGAAAACATTATGTAGATTGAAGAAGATACTATGATGGTCTGTGAATTACTAAGTTTTCTACATAAATTGATCATTAAGACCTTTTTCTTCCTTTATAATTTAAAAGCATTATTTCATACTCTTTCACAGGGCTAGGAAAGTTGCTTCCTCACCCTACTTAAATTTTCGTGTAACAGGGTTTTCAGAGAAACTGTAGCAGATGATTTTCTCTCAGCTTCCTGATTAGCTGGTAAATATGATTGTTTTCAATAGCAGAGTCATTGAGCTACCTGATAAATGAAAAGTCATGTTTTTTGAATAACATCATAGAATGTTAAAGATTATTTAATACAGTTGTAAGGATTCAAAGAACCTCCTTCTGGAGACCACACAGGGCTGAGAAAGGGAGCTTCAGATTCCTGGTCCTTTCCCACAGCTTCAACTGTGACAGCTTTGCTTTCTTTCTCATCTGCTGTTGAGCCTTCACACCGAAGATTTCATTTGAACAATGGGTTTCACAGCTAAAAGTTTTAAAAACACCATCTTAAGTCAATCTGATTATTTTACAGAAAAATAAACAGAGGCTGGGTGCAGTGGCTTAACGCCTGTAATCCCAGCACTTTGGGAGGCCGAGGTGGGCAGATCACCTGAGGTCGGGAGTTCGAGACCAGCCTGACCAACATGGAGAAACCCCATCTCTACTAAAACTACAAAATTAGCTGGGCATGGTGGCACATGCCTGTATCCCAGCTGCTTGGGAGGCTGAGGCAGGAGCATCGCTTGAACCTGGGAGGCAGAGGTTGTGGTGAGCCAACATTGCGCCATTGCACTCCATCCTAGGCAACAAGAGCGAAACTCTGTCTCAAAAAAAAAAAAGAAAAGAAAGAAAGAAACAGGCCCAGAGAAAAAATGGTTATGATGGAGAACATTTGAAATCAGAAGGCCTTAGGTTCAAATCCCAGCCTTACCTCTGACTAGCTATGTGACCTTGAGCAAGTCATTTGATCTCTGAGCCTTAATTTCCTCTGAGCTTTAATTTCCTGCTTTGTAAATAGAAGACAAAAGCTACTTCACAGCCCTCAATGAGATAACATATGAATAGTGCTAAGCACGGTGCTAATACAAAAGAAAATGCTCAACAAATGTATATTCTCTGCCCTCACTCCCCATTGCAGAGTTACAGAACTAATCAGAGGTAAACTCACTGTAGATGCCAGATCTCTTGTTTTCAAGAGACTGCACTTCAGTTTGTACAGAAGTTTATGATATCTTTGAACTTTGTTTTTGAGGGTTTGTCTTTATTAAATGGTTCTATTTGTTTTTCCTTTTTGTCTTTTTAAGGTACTAACATGGGATGTGGGAAAAATTACTCCACAAAAGCTCCCAAGTCTTAAAGGACTGGTAAATTTACAGTCTGGAGCCCCAAAACCAGAAGAGAATCCGAGCCTCAACATACAGTTTAAGATCCAGCAGCTTGCTATTTCAGGTAAGGATAAGGTTGACTTGTAGTTAAGGGTAATTGAGTTTTGCAAGCTCATTTATTAGGCACTTAGAAGAGTAACAAAAGTTTCCTTCTCTAGAAAGAGCAGTAGCCCATTTGCCTTTTACACTGTGCTTGGTAGGGCAGTCTCCCAGGCACCGACCAAATGATTTTGGAGAGCACCTTATTTCAAACAGCTTCCCCTCAACTCTGCCCTCATTTAAGCACCAAAAAGGGAATTATTCATATTTACAGTAAGTAGAATTATACTTCACAGACATTCCCTGCCTGTGTGGGAATCTTAACCAAAACCATACCATCAAAGTGCAATAATTTGTAAATGATAGAAGAGACATTTCTTCCAAATGATGGAAGGGACACTGGTTAATGTCAGATTTACCATATAGTGCTCATTGCTAACATTATATTGGTTGGGATGATGATAATTTATTCTTTTTCATTCTTTTTGATACAGGCTTAAAAGTAAACCGTTTGGACATGTATGGGGAGAAATATAAGCCATTTAAAGGAGTCAAATACGTCACGAAAGCTGGAAAGTTCCAAGTGAGGACATGAGAAGAGGCCAAAATTCCTCAAGACCAGTTTGTTTTACAAGTGTCATTACGATGTATTACTATTAGGTACCAAGTGGGTGGGAATACATATTCTAGTTAAAGCTTTGTGTCTAGCTACACACCGCTAACAAAGTTGCTTAGTTATCAATGTAGGATTCTTAAGGAGCTTTAAGCTAAGGAAACCTTTTAGTGACTTAGCTTATTTTGTATCTTTTCACTTAGGAAGATTTTGGAGGTGATTTTTTTTCATAGGAGGATACCATCTGACGGCTGCACATTTTAACAGTAAAGGCAGAAAGCTACAGTGATAACCTCTTTCTTAAAAGAGTTAACTGGTCTCATCCAGCAGAAGCTATCTTAAATCTGTGATGTGTCAGGTGCAGCCAAATATCACACCTTCTGATCTTAGCCATCCCAAACCAGTATCTGTCCCAAGAGAGGAAATTCCCCCCACCCCGAGAAGTTTACAGAAAACTGCCTCTTCAAGTGTTTGCCTTATTCAGCTTTTCACTTGTGCCATTAAGCAAGCACTGTAGCAAAAGCCACTTCCACATGGCCCTGGCAGGGAGCACTGCTGCTCCATGCTCCATTCTCACTGTATTTGGTATTGTATTTTTTATAAATAAGATTTTTATGTAAAGCTTAGAATTTGATTTACAGGGACCTTGCTGCAGTAAATACCATCTCAATTTTGTGCCACTGGTTCAGCTGTTAGCACAGTAAAGAAATCATTTGTATCAAAGGGGCAAATGCTTTATTAAGGTAGTAAAAGGGAACATTACTTCTGCTTTTAGGAAGTTACTGCAAGCACAAGCATTTGTGCTTTTAAGCAAATTAAAGTAGTAAAAGAAAAACTTAAGTGAAACCTTTGCCATCTTCATGTTTTATAATATAAAGCTTACCCAACACCAGTTAAGCCATGGTTAACCTAAATGCCTCATGCCCCAGTTCAGCAAAAGGAGGAAAATGTGCCTGCCTCACAGTCATCAGTCTTTTTAAATCTTTTTTGTTATTGTTCTTAAGGGGTTGAATTTGCCTGCATTCTTTGTCTTTAGGGGAAATTCCCTTTTCATATTGTGTGCTTCCCAAAGCTATAGTCATAGATTTCTTCCAGAAACTATTGTCATAATTGTCACTGGAGTGCTTAAATATACCTACTATACTGACAAAATGCATGGAAGTGAGTTATAATGAGGCAGAAACAAAATCCTCGGTAACATTGATGATACTCTACCGATTACCATGGTTTTGGAAAGTCAGTCAACAGTTGTATTATTGCACTCAACTTCATTGTGTCATTTTATTTAACTTCTTCATCTTGGTGGTCCTTGCCCAGTTATTTTGCCTCATTAGACATCAAGAAATGGAGAAAGACTGAAAGTTAAGATATTAAGTGCTTGTTCTTCATGTTTCCTTCTTGTTATTTATGCTATTTTCTTCTCTTTGTGGCTCCATTCTTCTTTCAGTCTTCTCAACTTATAACCGTCTTTCCCTTATGCTAAGGATAGCCCTTACACTCATCCCATCCATGCTGTCAAGGGCTGCTGGTTGGTGCCGGTACAAGAAGCCCACTGAGCAGTTTTCTTACCTTTTCCTGCCCTGCCTTTCATGGAATAAGAAAGGCAACGTTTTGCAGCTTCCAAATTTCTGAAGAAACTAATCTCAGATTGGCAGTTAAAGTCAAAATGTTGCCAAATGCTTATTCCTTTTGCCTAAGTTTGGCTGCCCGGTTCAATTGCTTTTTATTTTTAATGTCTTGACTCTTCAGAGTTCATACCTCAAAAGAACAATCAGAACATTTGCTTTGCTTTCTGCTGAATCCCTAATCTCAACAATTTATACCTGGACTGTCCAGTTCTCCTCCTGTACTATCTTCTCTTCTATCCAAGTAGAATGTATGCCAGGAGCTCCTTCCCTCTAGCAATTTCCACTAAAATGTCCAAGTAGAATGTTTCCTTTTACAATCAAATTACTGTATTTATTAATTTGCTAGAATCCAGTAAATCATTTTGGTAGCTCTGGCTGTGCTATCAATAAAAAGATGAAAGCAACAAGTTGATTTTTTTTAGGTCTACTATTGATTGAACATTCTCCAATGGGCAAGGCTCATTGTCAAAGCAGGGTGAACATGATCAGATTTTCTTCTGCATCATCACACAAGCTGTGAGTATTGCTACAAAGCACTTCTCAGTACTCCTTCCCTAACCTCAGTACGTTAGTAGCCATTCATACTTGGCTTAAGCATCACCATTCTGGCCACAGTCTGAGAGATTAGTGATCAAAGCTCCCTTCCCTATCACTACCACCACCTACTGATAACAAAGATTCCTGAATACTTAGTAGTAGTAAAATATTTTTCAAGCACAGAGTTACAGCTAATCCTAGATCACTTGTTCTAAATTCATAAGGGAGTATATCAAGAGCAAATGAAGTAAATGATTCTTTCCTGCGTGTGGGAGTCACCATCATTTTATTCAAAGGGAGTTCCTGTGATAGGTTCATTCCTTAAGTGGTGCTACAGAAGGACCCTAGGAAAATGCTGATCCTGTCCTGAGAGGCAACTGATTTGAGAAAATGATTATACTACAGCAGGAAGGCAGCACCAGTGAACATATGGTAAATGGCAAAAACAAGACAGTTTTAGAAACTGCTAATTCAGTAGTAGCCTTGGACTTTCCTTTAACTCAAACAGGCTGGAATATGTCTTTATAGTCGGCAACTTTCCAAGATAAAGCAGTGATAATGGCAGTTGGCAACACTAAATATCAATATCATCACCCTTTAATGACATATTACCCCTTTCAGATCTAGAAAATCAGGCAAAAAGTGATGTCCCAACTCTGCTCTAAAAACCTACTCCTACTATTTTAGTCAGTGTTTCTTTAAGGAAGATGAGGACTGTGTCCCCAAAAGCTAACTCTGCCTTATAGCCCTGGTGGATCCCTGAAAACCCTATTTATTCCATACTGGGCTTTGGAATATGAAAAATGGACCTGTGTGGCCGGGTGTGGTGGATCACACCTGTAATCCCAGCACTTTGGGAGGTCAAGGTGGGCGGATCATTTGAGGTCAGGAGTTCAAGACCAGCCTGGCCAACATGGTGAAACCCCATCTCTACTAAAAATACAAAAATTAGCCAGGTGTGGTGGCGCGCGCGTGTATTCCCAGCTACATGGGAGGCTGAGGCAGGAGAATTGCTTGAACCCAGGAGGCGGAGGTTGCAGTGAGCTGAGATTGCACCACTGCACTGCAGCCTGGGCAACAGAGCAAGTCTCTGTCTTGCAGCGGGGGGAAGGACCTGTGGTACTCCTACAAACTTAACTTTAACTTTTCAGGGAACAGTGGTGGTCTCCACAGATAGCTAGAATCTTCTAAGATGAAAACAAACTGTTTCATCCAGCTGCTTTCTGCCTACTGTTAACCTTTGCCACTTCCATTCCTTCAAGTGTGTAATCCCCAAGGTTGTCTTGTATTACACACATCCTTGTTAAGTAAATATACCACCGTTGATTTCTTCTTTCAGTGCAAATTTGGATTAAATAAAAATCTTTAGTTTCCAGATCTTGAGGATTAGTTTCATTGGCTATTCATCAAAACAAAGGAGAAATCTGACCTAAAAGTTCTTGCTAAAGTAACATACCCATCATTTAAAGCATTTTTTTATACAAATGCATTTTATTGTTTTAAACAGAACAAAAGAAGAGGCAGAAAATATTTGCATATAACAAATCCTAGCTTATAAATGTAGTTTTTTAGCAGTGATGTCTCTAATCATCATTCAGGGATTTTTTTTTTTTTTTTTTTTAATTTGCTTCACTGTGTCTTGAGCACTGATATTGGAGAAAAGCACATCCGGCATAAAGTGTAAACCAGTGTCTCAAACCACTGGAAGAACCGGTGCAAACATGATTTTTCTTATTTCCTCTAAGTAATCTTTAGTAAAAGAACAAGTGATCTTTGGCATAGATTCATACTTTAAAGGCATTAATATTGCATTTATATCAGGCAAGCAACTATACAAATATGCTGAGGGCCTTGAAAATAATCATCCTCATTTTAAAGGAAATAGTGAAAGCCTGAGTGTACAGGACCAACTGAAGTTTTACACATTCGATGTTGGGAACTAACACACAGCGATGGGTGGGAAGGAAGGATGTTCAGGCAAGGGTTCTTACTCCTTTACTCATCTGGTTCTGGCTTTGGGAAAAAATAAGGTTTCATGTGCTGGGAAATACTTAGCAGTAATAAGTACCAAAAAGGAAACACTGCCTTCTCATTTTGCCTAGTAGGAACTTATTGTGGTGATAAGAAATATGAAACCCATTACTCTCTTGAACCCCATACATGGGAATAGATGCAGAGAGCTTGGTTGTAGTTGGTTGCAGGGAGGTAGGAATTACAGGAGTAGTATTTCCCATTGATTCATCTTCAGCAGCACTAGAATTCTAGTCTGCAAATACCACTCTCCCTTAGGCAGGAAGTGTTTCAGACAGGGCTGCCTTGCCATTAAACACTCTTAGGGGACAAGCACTCATTCTTAGGACTGAATTTTAAAAGGATAAAACAGATCTTTTGGAGTTACAGATGAACAAACACCTACACAGCTTTAAAATCTTGTTTAGAAAGGGTGTGGAGGAAGGCTACAAAAACCAGGATGGGAGACATGTTTTGGTTAAAATTAAAATGCAGCATTTCAGCTCAAAATGAACAATTAAGAGCTAAGAATGAATGATAAGGCCTCAGCACAGACCTCTGCAGGCAGTGACTAAGCATGGAGTGCCGGGAGTGGTCCTGCTGGGAAGACGACAGGGCCACACCCTGGCTACCCTGCCCTTCCAGTGGCAGAGAGCACCAGGACACAGTGTGTTCATGGGATGGCTACCTTGGCGGGCTGAGGCAGGATATGGGACGGGAAGTTTCCCTAACACAGACATTGCTCAGGGGCATGGTAAAAGCAGAATCATATGATTCTGTGATTTCTTCCTGACAGTGAAATACAGTTTTATATTGTGGGAAACTAGAAGGATTAAACTGAGGAAGGGCAGGAAATGAATCCAGGCCCGATATGCTGGGGCTCCACAGAGGCCACCTTCCCCTGTAGCAGCGAAGCTCACTTCTGAAAAGGACCCAGGTAGCACAGCCCAGGGAAGGAAGGCATGGTTGGCAGCAACATGGAAAGCTCAAAACAATTTTTGGAGGCACAGCAATTTTCTTCTTAGTAACTGACTTGCCTGGGCCCTGGGTCTTGGGAGTCTGGAAGAGTGAATGGGAGCCAAGGAAAGAGAAACAGAGGGAAGTGTCCCCTAGGGAACAAGGGCAGAGCACGGTGTCTGGCTAGTGTTCACTTGGATTCTGAGCTTATGTGAAGTCCATGGGCTAGAAACCCAGTCTGCCTATTGGGATAGAGGGTGCACAAGTGTAACTGTGTTTGAGAATACAGGCTTTATACAGAAACACATTTCAAAGTGTCCATGAAAAAAGAGTATAAATGTTTTCTAATTTGAAGAGGCCCCCATTCCTTTCTGATGTGTCAGGCCAGGATGTGATTTTCAGCTCCCAGCAACTCTGGGCAGCTCCTGGGACTCAGATCATTTTCCTTCTTTTTAGTAGAGGTTTCTGTGCCAGCCAGGCTCAGCCAGGTGCCTACTGGTACCAGGGAGTCTTTCTAACCCAGCGCAGTGTAAATCCAGCATCTGTTCGAATTTTGATTGAAGCAGCTTCTGCTTCCCGCACAGTCTCCTTCACAGACTGCATGAGGTTCTGGGCATTGTGGACCAGCATCTCTGTGGCCTGCAAGGAAAGAGGTACCTTCCGTTACCCAGAGTCCCTGATGCAGACCTGTCTCTAAAATAGGTTTCAGCCAGGAGTGGGATGCAGCTAACCCCACTGGTACCTGGCATCCCCCATATTTGCTTGCATCACTAGGGGTTTTCCCAGATCACCAAAAAGAACCCAAAACTGGCCATCGCTGATTGTGTACTGTGGCTTCAGATAGCCTACAGCATGTCCTCTTTCTTGGTCTTCAAACATGCTTCTCCCTCAGGACTTGCTGTTTCCTGTACCTGGACTGCTCTTTCCCCAGGGATCCCCCTCACCTTCAGATTTGCTCACTTGTCACCTTGGTGAGGATTTCCCTGCTCATTCTTTTTTTGAGATGGGGTCTTTCTCTTTCATCCAGGCTGGAGTGCAGTGGTGTGATCTCAGCCACTGCAGCCTCTGCTTCCTGGGCTCAAGGATCCTCCTGCCTCAGCCTTTGAGCAGATGGGACAATAGGTACATGCTGCCACATCTGGGTAATTTTTTTATTTTTTGTACAGATGGGGTTCCGCCATGTTGCCCAGGTTGGACTCATACTCCTGGGCTCAAGTGATCTGCCCACCTCAGCCTCCCAAAGTGCTAAGACTACAGGTGTGAGCCACCGCGCTTGGCCTTATTTTTTCCATTGAACTTATCATCACGAACTGATACACTACGTATTTTACCTAGGTTGTTTGGGAGTTTTGAGGTTTTTTTCTGTCTTCACACTAAAATTTAAGTTATACAGAGTAGATTTCTGTCAATTTTGTGCACTGTCATACCCCCAGTATTTAGGATGGTGCCTGGCACACAGGAGGTATTTCATAAATATTTAATTAATGAATTTTAAAAACAACCAAATGAACAAACCAAGCAACTAACCACTTTAAACCCATGAAAATCTAAATATATTAATCTTTGAAACACACAGACTTATAGGACTGAAATCACATTGGTACTCTACCATAGAAAGTCAAGGATCTTGGCAATTCATCAGCCCAGTAATTCTTAGCTATTTTTGAGTCATACATCATTGGAGGATTTAATGAAGGTGGTGAATTCTCCCCCAGAAAAAATGCACACCTGCATAAAATTTGTACTCAGTTTCACAGGCTCTGATAAGTGTAACTGTGGGCTGGAATTCCTCATCAGTTGTTCTTTTCGCTTGGTCAGCAAAGGGACTCAGGCCCAGAGACATTCATAGAGTAAGGATTAGGACTCAAGATTTCTGACTTATAGTCCTATGGGTTTTGTTTTTGTTTTTTTGGTTTTTTTGGTTTTTTGTTTTTTTTTTTGTTTTTTTTTTTTTTTTTGAGACGGAGTTTCGCTCTTGTTGCCCAGGCTGGAGTGCAATGGCGTGATCTCAGCTCACTGCAACTTCCGCCTCCCAGGTTCAAGCGATTCTCCTGCCTCAGCCTCCCAAACAGTCCTGTGTTTTTTCCATTCTACCATACTATCAATTTCTACCCTTTTTAAAATTGGAATATTTAATGGAACATAATAGATATTCTCAAGGCATATTTTTAGTGGTTAATTGATTAAGTCTGTGATTAGGCCTGAATCTCAGTCTTATCCTTCCTTCCCCATTTTTTTCCATCTTTCTTTGGACAGAAGAGATCACATGACATAGAAACAGCGAAGGGTGCAAACCCTGCATAGAATATATGGAAGTTAGGTGTGAAGATACAGTTCCCATGGTTTGGGAGAAGAGAGGATTAGGGTGAGAGTTGTTGGATTAGAATATGTTAGCAGAAGCAACAATAATGGCACCTAGAAGAATGGCCGCCTTATTTCCTCTAAAGCGCCCCAGTGCCCTATCTCCTGGCCTAGAGATCAGAAACAGTTGTTCTTTCAAACTATTTTTGAGTTCCCCAAGGGGGGTGGGGGGAATTGTGTCTCTTAATTTTTTAAACTCCCTTAACACCTAATACAGTGCTTCACCTTAGCCCATGTGTGATGAGCCCTGTGTGGCTAGTCCAACAAAACTATGTACCCTATGTGTGAGGAGCCCTGTGTGGGCAGTCCATCTGGGAATCTTGCTCAGAGCAGGGCCTCCCGGAGGGGAAATAAGGAGAGTAAGGGGTACTCAAATGAGGGTTTCCTGAAAGACTTGGGCCAAGATTCCGGGAAGGAGGACAAACTTGGGTGATTGCCAAGGTGTATGCAGGAAGCAGTGGTTAAGAGAACCTTCTCAGCATCCTTATTACTATATCAGAGAAACCTAAAGAAAATATAAGAGAAGCACCTCCTTTGAGCTGTCATTTCAGTTTCAGCACAGGCCTAACTACCTCATGCCCCTGAAAAGCCTGCACTGTTCATCCTCCCTGAGGCACTAGCACACAGAGAGCTGGAAAGCGGACATTCTCTCCAGCCAGAAACATACAGTGAGTTAAAATGAACAGGCACTGGAGGCCTCAAAAGAGCCAAACTTATTCCAAGGGTAAGGAACTGAGTAGAGTCCTAACTGCCACTGATCCATAGTGTTATTTCAGACACTTAACCTCTCTAGGCAGTTTCCTATCTGTAAAATGACAAAAGTTGCCCAAGAGCAATTCCAGATTCCTTTTATTTTATTTATTCATTTATTTATTTATTTTGAGATGGGGTCTTGCTATCTTGCCCAAGCTAGTCTTGAACTCCTGGTTTCAAGTGATCCTACTGCCTCAGCCTCCTGAGTTAGCTGGGACTACAGGTGCACACCACCACACCTGGCTCCCAATTCCTGGCTTTTTGTTTTGTTTTGTTTTGTTTTTTCAAGACAAGAGTCTCACTCTGTCACCCAGGCTGGAGTGCAGTGGTGCAATCACAGCTTACTGCCTTGACCTTCTGGGCTTAAGCAATCCTCCCGCCTCAGCCTCCCAAAGTGCTGGGATTACCTGCATGTGCCACTGCACCTGGCCCCAATTCCAAATTTCTGATGTATCTATCCAACACAGACTTTCCCCTCCTGAGAGAGTCTGAGTGCATCCCACATACTGAATACTCAATACTCGATTAAGAGGTAAAATTTCCCCAAAGCAGAGTTAAATTACTGCAAAACGGCACAGAAGCTGCCAGCCAGAAACCAAAAAGAGCTGCCACATACCTGCTCAGACTCCTCATCACTGATGTTGGTCCGGCCCAGCATGGTGGCCTTCACTGTGGACAGGATTTTGAGCTGGGTGCTTATGGTTGGGATTCGCTCACATACCTAAAGAGAAAGTTTAATTTGGTATGTTTCTCTGTTTGCCTTGCCCACAAGCTCCTTGAAGGCAAGACTTATCTACCTCTGTATTCCCATTGGCTGGCACAGAGAAGGCACTTGATAAATAAGCAGCAGAATTCCACTTGTTTTTTCCCTTAGGGTCAGTACAATCCCTTTCTCCAGAAATGGAAGCATTCACTTGATTAGGAAGTAACCTTTCCTGAATCTGTCTTTCCCAGTACATTTGTTTTTTTCCCTTTCTGCTATTTCTGTCCCGAGTGAAGTGCCTCTTTCTCCCTTACCTAGCTTTTCTCTCCTGCTTTGCTCCCTCTTATACCCTCCCACTCCAACACACACACACACACACACACACACACACACACACACACACACGCAGCCTCTTTCCCTGAGTACCTGTAAGAGGTTGGTTCTAATCCGTTTATCTGTGCACTGCTTGGCAACCTCCTTGGCCAACCGAGTCACCTCATCTGAGGCCTTGGCGATGTCCTTGGCACACTGAATGAGTGCCCGCTTGGTACCACTGCCCCCTCTTACCAGCCGAGACATCTCAGCCATCAGCAGAGCCATGCGCTTGGCTGCTGCAATGATGTCATTGCCCTAGAGGGAAGCAAAGATACAGTGTGAGCTCTGCCCACACTCTGGCCATGTTAAGGAAGGAAGGAGAAGCGCAGAGAAGAGGAGGGAGCTTGCCACCTTAGCATCCCTCCGGAAGGGTGAGAAGAGGAGAAAAGGGCCGTTCTTGAGTGATACGGATAGCACTGGAGGAAAAAAAAGAATGAGACAGGGCACTCACCCAAGCACTCAGTGTGAGAAACAGAGAGAGGGGAAAGAGAGAGGAGAGAGGAGGGGGAAAGGAGAGGGAGAGAGACATTTCCTGACTAAAAAAAAGGAAGACCCAGATATTAGTCTGAAAGGGCAAGATGTGCACCCCAGGCACAGCACTGAACAAGCACTTTGGCATCTCCAGGTTAATCATATCAATAAACTGGGGACAGGCCAAGGAGCTGGTTAAACAGGCACTTCATTTCTATAGGGAGAAAGCAGTAGAGCTGGCCTGAGGGGAAAAATACAGAGGAGCCTTTCCAGATGCTGAAATCACCCTCTTCATGCTTACCCTTGTTGCAAATAGCAGCCAAGGGCTCTTGCTACTTAACTAGAATTTCAAACCCCAAGTAACTATTCTCAGCCTGGGTGAGGGGGAAAAAAAAAAAAAAAAGATATTTTCTGATCTAGCCTGCTCTGGCTATTCCCTCTACTGCCTCTTATTTGTCCCGTCAGCCTGAACGAACATGTTGCTTTAATTTTTCCCACGTAAAAGGGTAAAGAATCAATTCTTCAGTCCCCTCAGCTAAGTGAAGACTCCCCTCAGCTAAGCTAAGAGGATGCAAGAGAAGGCATTAGGAAAATAAAAGTCGTGATTCAGGCTGTAAAGGGAACCCTCACTCCAAGGAATGGCAGTTTATCTTAGACTTGGCATTTTGGTTTACTAAAACCCTCATGGGTCATAGTAAAGAAACAGACAAGTTATTTATTCTGTGCCCTCTCATGAAAGCTCCTCTTTTGGCTGCTAACAACCCCAAGTCATAGCAACTGCAATGTTCAAAACTAGCTAAAAGTCCAGGCCCTACTCATTTTTCCCCTCATGCTCTTCATTTCTCTACAGTGCAGTGAGGCATACACAAACCATACCACTGCAGGGTGCTCTGCAAGAGGCCTCTACAGGCACCATGAAGCGGTTCATCATTTATGCTGGAAGGGTGTAACATCTCAGGCAGTAATTGAGGCCGGAGAGAATGCAGGTATGGGAAGAAGTCAAGAAGCAAGGGGTATGTTAGACAAGGTCCTCTGGATCTACCTCTTCTAGTGCAGACCTAGGATCATTCCAGGACCCCATCACCTTGGTTAGAAGATAGCATAGTGCCATGGTTAGTTACTACCCATCACTCTTCAAAGCCTTTCTTCTTGCAGCATGCCACCTTTAAAGGGAAAAGTGATCACCCCAATCCCCCTACTCTCCAAACTAGCTTTGGTTCATTCCCCAAGGCCAAAGTTCTATGGCGGCCTGTCTTGTGGCCTTGAGTACTCCGTTTCCCACTCCCACTCCCTCCCGCTGAGATACCTGGACAAGCAGTCAGTGAGGCCCCATTCTCTATGGACTCCCATAAAGGCCAGCATCTGCCACATAGCCAAGTGCAGGGCAGCAAGCAGTCCTCCCCCAGAGACCCTGCCCTATAAAGCTGCCTCTCCCCCTCATCAACTCTGCCTGAGCCATCAGTGAGGGGTCAGTCGGGAGCAGGCAAAGCTCAATGGTCAGGCCAGGTGACCTCGTAATGGTCTACCATGGTTTCTGACCTGGAAGTCATTGAGAGATGCATCCACGGCTTCCCAAGGGGTTTAAAGTTCCAGCGATGGCCACAAAATCAGTAAGAAAAGGAATCCTTTCAAAAAGTGACCCCCCATCTCTCTTCATCCCCTAAACATAAATGCAGTCCAATTAATCTGGCATTAGCAGACCTATCAAACTTGTGAAGCCAGTCCTAACAACATGGTGCAGACAGACAGATGCCCGCCCTGCTCAGACTCACAGGACCAGCACAGATCATGAGTGATGCAATGTGTCAAGGCTGCACATGGCCGGATGCATATGGAGCAGCCCCCAACTGGGGGTGCTGATCAGTACCTTACTAGACCACTTGGTAGCTTCCCGATGCAAGGACTGAGCCGCGGCCAGAATGGGCTGGTTGACCGGCTGATTGGATGGCATTAACAGCAGCTCAGGTTCGTAATCGTCTTCCATGTCAGGGGGGACAGGGAACCCAGCAGCATCGGCCGCATCTGCCTCAGCTACAACACCTATACCCACCTCAGCGGCTGGGATGCCCGGCTTTGTCGATGGCGGGAAGGATGAGAAATAGGGATAGTGTTAGTAAGAGCAATACGACTTGGGAAACTGGGCTTCAGCTGGTTTAGTAACCAAAGCCTGCCTAGGATGAGAAAGAAACATGTTCTCTAGGAGCCTTGTGTACCAAGCTTCACAGAAGGGGGAATTCTCAGCCTCCAGCGCCACTCAGCCCAAGCCATCATGTGGTGAGAGAAGAAAGGGGACTCACTCCAATGGCAAAGGGCTTCTAGAGAAATCTTCACACCAAGAAAGCAAGTGGCATCCATTTCTTTAATATACTTGATACTAAAGTCAAACTTGACAAGAGTGATTCTCACATCAGAATATTTGTGAGGAGCCAAACAACCAAACGATAGTAGCAAATTACCTTTAAAAGGAATCCGGAGAGAAAAAGTAAATGCAACCACACAAGTTACTTTGTACAGAACAAAGTGAACACTGCTGGATCATATGGTCACTGTTCTACATTTTCCTGGGACACAGGAGGCAATTTGGGTCAGCTCTGCAGCTGCCAGACATAGATTATTTCCTTCATGAGTTAAAAGTCCCAGAATTAAAAATGATACATCAGAGGTAACGAATACCAAACTAGGAAAGAGGCAGGAAAAACAAACAGAATGGTGACTGAAGAGAACTTAAGTACCCCACTGTCACCCAGCTGTAAGGGGCCTCAAGAAGCCACCTCGTCAGCCACCCATCTCGGAACACCCACACATCAGACCAGCTCTCTATCCCCTCAAGGTCTTCCAAGGCAAAGCTTCTACCATCTCTTTTTGCATCCATTGCTAGTACCAACTCAGAAAGCTTCTCCTTGGGTACAACCTAAATTTCTTGCAAAATAGATTCTCACTCACCCCAAACTCTGCTTATCTAGTTCAGATAGAATAATATGTGAACTTGGCAAGTGACTGCAGCTGAGCTCACAGAAGCTCAGAAGAATGGTGCTCATTTAAGAATGAGAATCATGATGGAGAGAACATGAATTTAGAACCAGGGATGGAGATTATAAAAGCCAGATGCTGAAAATAGACTAACACAGAAAATTAAAAACTGCCACAACGATGCCAAACCATTTATACAAAGAATGGTGAACACAGGTTCTTTACATCAAACATCTATACTCAAGAGGAAGTAGTTTATATGGAATTTTCTTTGAGGTTGTTATCACTCCTAAAAATCTTAACCTGCACACAAAACCTGACTCCAAAGGATGACGATGTTAGAGGATTCAGGGCCAACAAGGGGTTCAGATACCATCTAAACTCTTTTGCCTAAACTCAACCAAGACCCATCTCTGCTGCTCAGAAGAAAAGCCAGCTCACTGCTGCTAAGGCTCAGAGTCCCACAGTGTACAAAGACAGATAGGTTGACAGACACACAAACAGATATTCCTCCCCAGCCCAGTACACACATGGTTCAAGTAGCTTCTGACTTCACACAACTCAAAGTCAGCAAACTCCTGATGTTGCACACTTCAGGAGACAGACCTTAGGACTTCTGGCCACAAACAGCAGAGTGGGGCAAGTAATGTGGGCCAATGCTGTCTGCTTTTAAGTTTGTTTTTTTTTTTTAAATAATTCATGTATATTTTTTTTGTTCTGCATAGTGTATTTTGGTTCATTGTAATGAAATTTAAATTTCCTTTAAAATCTTCACTGTCACCCTCCCCCACTCCCCATGCACAGTGGGGCTCTGCCACATGCAGTTGGAGAGATACCATTATAAATAATTCTACAGGTCAGGTCCAACACCAGCAAAGTCTCCCTTCCTTCTTAGAACCTGGGCTCACAACTAACAGTTCAGCAAAATACAGAGTTAAAAACCAATGTGAATTTCCCAGCCTGAAAAAAATCCAAGATCAGCTGCAGGTGCAGGAGGTCCCTGAGGAAGTACAATCGACACAAGAGCTTGAAAGCTTTTAGGATATGCAAAGAATAAAGGCAGATAGGTGGTGGGAATAAAGATCTAGCGTCATAAAAACATTTAAAAAAAAAATCTAGAATCATATTAGAAACAGTTTAGAACTAAGAGCTACCTTTCACTGCAAGGTTAGCGACAATATTCCTCTTATCTAGAAAAGCTACTGCTCACTTTTCATCATTTAGGGGAAAATAGGCAAAAGTTATTCATAGGGCAAGACTGCTGTAGCATCCATATTTTTACCAACCACATTAATATTTACACCTTCAGATTTGCTGAGTAAGAGACAGCCTGGAGCTGTCTTGAGTTGAGAGGTAAAATGATTCTGAGAAAGGACAAAAGCACATGGCTTCTGAGATACCAATCTACTTGCTTCTGTGGAAAAAAAAAAAACAAAAAAAAAAAACAGAAAGAAAATGCAAACATTTCATCTAGCTTTAGCACAGCCCACAGAATTCATATTTGAAGCTCTGATCATTAGCAATGTAGCATCTAAAAACATTTGCAGTTCCAAGAAAGATAAGCAATTTCTAAAAGACCCCAAATGCTAAGGTCAAGGCAGCTGGCACTCTAATGGACAAAGAGGACAGGAACCCTCTTCTCAAATCACAGGCACCCTGACTCTGGCTTTTGCAAGCTTGAAGGAGAAACCATCAGGTGTCAGAAACATCTCACTAAAGCACAGGTAAGAAGAGGAATATGCTATTGGCAACACAGGAACCAAAGGAGAGAGAGAGGGTGACTCCAAATAGACTCTTCTTTCTGGGTCTTTCATGGTCCTTCATCCTTTCTGAGAAGACATCCTTTCTCAACAAGAAAAGCTTCACTACTTACCTTGCTGGACCATTTGCGAGCTTCATCATGGAGCTGTCTGGCAGCCATCATCATTGGCTGGTTAATCACCTCCCCGGCCTTCTGCTCAGGGAACTCTTCATCCTTTTCCTCTGGTGGTGGAGGCCTAGGTGGAGGGACCTCACCTTCAGGCAGAGGTGGTTTGGGAGGAGCAAGCTCATCTGTTAGCTAAAAAAGAGAAAACAAGTTGTAAGTGAAGTCCTAAAACTACTGCCCCCTGGAATTCTTTCCTTTCTTCTAAAAAGCATCCCTAGAAAATCCACCCACATTCACTCCACGTAAGACCACCTACACTGAGCCATAAGGACCACCTGCTTCAATCTCAACAGAAGCAGGTTTCTCTACAAAAAGCTATCAGTGGCCGGGCGCAGTGGCTCACGCCTATAATCCCAGCACTTTGGGAGGCCAAGGCAGGTGGATCACCTGAGGTCAGGAGTTCAAGACCAGCCTGGCCAACATGGCGAAACCCCATCACTACTAAAAACACAAAAATGAGCCGGGCATGGTGGCATGTGCCTGTAATCCCAACTACTCGAGAAGCTGAGGCAGGAGAATCGCTTGAACCCGGGAGGCAGAAGTTGCCGTGAGCTGAGATCATGCCAAGCGCTCCAGCCTGGGCGACAGAGCAAGACTCTGTCTCAAGAAAAGAAAAAAAGAAAAAAAAAAAAAAAGGCTCGCAGCTACTGTTTTGGTCACATCCCAGGGAATTCTAGACAGTGCTACCAGATGAAGGATTCTCAAAAAATCCCTAAAGAAGATATAAGTTCTGGTCCTGGTTCTACCAAAAAGCAGCTACATAGGCAAGTAACTTCTCCCCTTGGCCTGAGGTTACTCATCTGTCACTGAGGGGTAGCTGGACCAAATGACCTCTAAGATCCAGATTCTAAATGGCATAACTCTGTTGCTCACATAAGAAGCCATTCCCAGGAATAGCCCTCTCTCCCAGCTCTAAACACCCACCAAGCACCCAGCTGGGAAGAATCTAAGAAGCGTTGAAGGCTGGGAAACACTGTTCCTTAGCTGTGTGCGCAATGACCCAATTTTGTACTCAGCCAACTTAGAAACTTAACATCTTTTACTGACATTAAATATGGGAAAGTAAATCAGATTATTGCCTTGATAAGTTATTTACAAAGTCAAGGTATTTCTAATACTGTTAGTTGGAATAAGTGTCTAGAAATAATCACTATTTCTGTTTCTGGAATTTGTATCTGCAACATACTGCCTAGCTAGCTTCTTCCTACACCATGTAAAAATATATTCACAGTACTTGCAGGGGGTAGTGGGGAAGGTATCTAAAGTTCTTAAATTATAGTTGGAAAAAAATTTTTAAAAGCATGTATCTTGTTACTTAAAAAAAAAGTCAAATAAAGGAAAGAACCAACACAAGATTTCAACCACCTCACTCCTACCATTATCAACTAAGAACACACCAAATCTCCTTACTCCAAGCTGTGCAGATTATTTTACCACAATGCACTACCTCATCACTCATCACATCCACACTTACCAAAGCCAGCTCCTCTGCTCCAGCCGCTCCCATCACAGCAAGCCACTACCACACACACCAGTACTACACACACACACACACACACACAAAACCCATGCATGTAAGCTCTAGGTTATAACTCCACTGGATTCAGGAATGAAAATCGAGATCTGCCTCCCACAAAGCTTCCAATGAAAGCTAAACGAAGCCACCTAGTGATGGAGGCTCTAAAACACAATCTACCTCTCTCTTGCTGCAGTCTCAACACCTTCCTGCTCAGTTCTCTGCATCTCTGAATTTACTTACTCGGAGTTGTTCAAGGTCGGGTGGAGGCGGCGGGAAGTCAGGCTCCTGAGGTTGGAAGGCTTCTCTGACCTTGGCCACAGCTCCCAGGATCCGATATCCTGAGTCCAGGAAGCTCTTTTGCAGTCCTAAACACAAGACATCCTCACTTTCAGCTGGGTGGGTCAGTGCCCCAAAGCACTGTCTGTGCAGCAGAAGAACTGGTTCCATGAACAAAAGCTGGATGTGAAGGTGCCAGTAAATATCATGGGCAGTGATTGAAGAGGGAGGGAGGTAGGACAAGGCAGATGCCCTGAGGCCTGCAGAGCATTGGAAGCATCACAAACCAGCTGTTTAGTGTTCAGGGTGCCTTCTTGGCTGTACAACTAAAAAGTACCCAGGAGATCCCTGGGCATGAACACTTTGGGCTCAGGTGGCATCCATCACCTCTCTTATGATGAGGCAGTCAAGAGATAAGCCTGCCCAACTCAGAACATGGGAGATGTCAGTTTCAGATTGGACATACATTCCCTGAAGTACTTCTCACCTTTCTCTCTACTCCTTTGCTGTCCTTGGCATTCAGTATGTTAACACTTATGCTGAGCTGCGCTACTCTGTCTAGTTGCCTGGAATTTAGGAATCTACTCTACTATTAGAAACTCCAATTAGGAAACCAAGCATGTCCTTAGTGATAATGGGTTTTGGATATTAGAAAGATTCTGCCTGAACCAGAGATGGATAGGGGAGCCCCTCCTTCCTACTCTCTTGCACTGACTACATTCTACTCATAGACAAGACTGAAAACATCAGATGTTCAAAACAGGAAGGAATTCAGATGATTTCAACCAAAGGAGCAGTTCCAATTATGATCTGCCATGGTAGTACCAAAAATATGATCAAAATCCACCTAAAGAAAACCCAGATTTTCTTTAGGTGTAGGGCCTAGGAGACCCACAGATCAACTTAAGCCCTCCAGATTTGATAGAAATTGAGAATGCTTTACAGAGAAAAAAAAGCATTTTAAGAAAAGCCCAAGAGAAGTTAACGCCAGTTACATAAACTAAATGGATGGTAAATTGGTTATCATGCATCTTTTGAAAATTTTCCAAAATAATGACTGAACAAGGCGAGGAGCTATTTAGCCAGACCATATTAAGAAAGCACAGGCTGGATGCCTGTAATCCCAGCACTTTAGGAGGCCAAGGCGGGTGGATCACCTGAGGTCTGGAGTTTGAGACCAGCCTGGCCAACATGGTGAAACTCAGTCTCTACTAAAACTACAAAAAATTAGCTGGGTGTGGTGGTGGAAGCCTGTAATCCCAGCTACTCGGGAGGCTGGGGCAAGAGAATCACTTGAATCCAGGCGGGGGCAGAGGTTGCAGTGAGCCGAGATTGCGCCATTGTACTCCAGCCTGGGCAACAAGAGCAAAACTCTGTCTCAAAAAAAAAAAAAAAAAGCACAGAGACTGGGCACGGTGGCTCACGCCTGTAATCCCAGCACTTTGACAGGCCAAGGCAGGTGGATCACCTGAGGTGAGGAGTTCAAGACCAGCCTGGCCAACATGGCAAAACCCTATCTACTAAAAACACAAAAATTAGCCGGGCATGGTGGCACACACCTGTAATCCCAGCTACTTGGGAGGCTGAGGTAGGAGAATTGCTAGAACCCAGAAGGTGGAGGTTTCAGTGAGCTGAGATCATGCCACTGCCCTCTGGCCTGGGTGAGCGTCTCAAAAAAAAAAAAGAAAGCACAGAGAAGTTGGTCCAGAAAAACTAACATACAACAAGCCTGCTGGTAACTGCAGAGATTTGGATGGAAAAAGATTAATCTAGCATTCTCAAACTAAGTGTCTATAGTTTTTGCCCCCAGACTTTGTATGTGGTGGTTGTGGGGTACATATTCCCTCACGACCTTTCCTGAGTTAACCTCTCAGCAGAGGTGAGCCATAGTGCCATGCATTGCTTACCAGGGTGGGAAATGTTTCCAGCCACAGCTTTTGCATCCATCACCATCGGGGAGATGGTTTTGCTCAATTCATCAGAAGCAGCTTTCACAGCCTCACGGAACTTGGGATCCTCGGAATTCTCCACCTCCCTCTTAGCCACCAGCAGGATCCGGTTGGCCCGACGAGCAATGCTGGTTGCCCCAGCAACCAGCATCTGAGGCTGAATGTTGGCCATAGCTACCTTGCACTTGTCCAGGTCTTTTTTAATTGCTTCTTCTGAAGCATCCAACAGAGATTTGGTATCAATGGCTTCGTCCACCAGTCCTGTTAGGAAAACAGAAATGGAATTTAGTTTCAATTTAGAAGAATAGAAACTCCAAAACACTGTTATCCACTCAAGTTTCTCATGAGAAAGTATAACATCCAGAATTCTCTTCTTCAGCTCAAACTCTTCCTACATAATCAAAAGCTTCCAGGTAAACACCACAGTTTAAAAAAAAAAAAAAAAGTGAGGACATAGCCCAAAAGCCCATCTGGATTTGCAGCATTTATACCAACCGTGGTTGCCAGCCTTCTTGTATCCACCCCAGACAACCAGAAATGCAACATCGGGAGGAAACAAGGAATATGTCTGAAACCATCACTGCATCACCACCACGTTATCTGTGAATAATATTTTCTCCCTGCCCGTCTCACTCCCCAGCCATCTGTTGCTTGTTGGCAGCTTGTAGTGCTCAAGATGAGCCATGCGGAGGATTCCAATAACCCTAACACCCTGTTTCTTATTCCTGTTACCTCTTTTCAGACACCTCAGGAGTTCCACTTTCATCTCGGGCTGCCATGGACCCCAGTCACAGCAGGTTCTGCAGGGACAGCGAAAAGCCTACATTCCTCATTCCTTCTTTCCTATCTCTCCCTTTACAGAAAAGGAAGACGATTCAGAGGTGCCACTTCAATTGCACAGACACGGGTTTGCTGGTGGTTGGTTTCTCCTTTTTTAAAAAACTACGTAGTTGATAAGTTGGAGGAAACTCTGAGACAAGTTGTATTAAATGGTAGCTATTGTGGTTCCTTGAAATGTGAACCCACTGAAAATGACAGGGATACTTACTGTATCCACAAACACCGCCTCCCAGCCTCTGAAACCAAACTCGGGCTCAGACTGGGCAAAGACACTATTCAAAGAGAAGATAGGAGCGGTGACAATAAACATCACGCCAGGAGGGCAGCATTAAAATAAGAGACTCAAAGAGTCTCTCTTCTGACAAAGTTGCAAGGCTTGAATGAGAAGCCGCCACTGCTCAGCAGCCTTAATCAGGGCCAAGTACACTGCTGAGCACATGACCGGCCCTTTATCCAATTACAGCTGAGTAACAGAACCAGTCCCGCTCCAATTTCTCAGAACTCATTCTTCATGGATTAGACAACAAGAATTGTATAGAAAACGCTACCTGTCATTTTTTCAACATTATCGATCCACTGGTTCTTCATGGTCTCAAAATGTTCATAAGCAGCTTGATTTCCAGGGTTCCTAAGTAAGATACGAGCAGCCGAGACCACCTGACAATGACAAAACACCTTTAAACACCAGAGCACCCTTGCTCTCCAAATACAAACCTTCAGCCAAGCTTTCTCCTCTTTACCTACAGATGGCACTATAAAGCCAGAAAGTGGCAAGTCTCTTTTCAGGCTGAACACATGAGATTTGGTCTCAATAAACAGCTCCCCAGAATGGGCCCTTCACAGGAAGGTTTTACCATCACAGCCTGATTTTAAGAAGGTAATAAAGTGACAAAGTAAATGAGTGTCCACTTGATACTTCAGAAGAACATACACAAAACTGGCATATGTTTAAACACTTGATGTCAACTCTTCCATCTTAAAAAAATCACCATTAAGAAGGATACCGAAAAGTACTCAAAACTGATTTATGAATAATATGAAGAAAAAATCCTCACAACAACCCCATGAGACAGGACAGTTAATATCTCTACTTTAGAGATGCAAAAACCAAGTCTCAGAAAATTTAAGTGACTTGCTCAAGAGGTCCTGGCCAGTCAGTTACAGCATTTGGGGAAAAAAGGATCAACATTTGCTATGTATCTGGTAAGATACAGGCTGTACATGCATATTCTTAATCCAAATAGAGTCCATTAGGAAGGAGTTAGCTCCATTTTACAGATGAGAGACTAAGCATCAAGAGCACAGAGGACTCGGCCGGGCGCAGTGGCTCATACCCATAATCCCAGCACTTTGGGAGACCGAGGGGGGTGGATCACTTGAGGTCAGGAGTTTGAGACCAGCCTGGCCAACATGGTGAAACCCCATCTCTAATAAAAATACAAAAAATTAGCCGGGTATGGTGGTGCACGCCTGTAATCTTAGCTACTGGGGAGGCTGAGGCAAGAGAATCGCTTGAACCCAGGAGGTGGAGGTTGCAGTGAGCCAAGATCATGCCACTGCATGCCAGCCTGGGCAACAGAGCAAGACTCCGTCTCGAAAAAAAAAAAAATCACAGAGGTCTCAAGTCCAAATCTGTCTTCAGAGTCCTATTTTTTTCTATAATTGGTGTTATAAGCCTAGATTCCTGTTTCTCTTTTTTAGGAATCTCAGTTTCATATTGAAATTGTGTTTTATGTTCCATGTTTCGTGGGAGCTTTTAAAGAGTGTTAGACATGTTTGTAGCTTATGAAAAATTGTGTAAAAGTTGGAAAAGTTAAAAAGTTGGACAAGAGGATCTAATTTATTAACACACCACATAGGCAAAAGTTTAATGATTAAGAGACATGCCTATTTCCCCCATATCTCCTCACAAGTTCACACATAAGCCAGTATCACAAATTTGTAAAGCCTAGCATAGTTCCGAATGTATCATAGGCACTCAATAAATGTCGAATAAATAAATGAAAAAATAATGAATTTTCTATAATTTGAATAGAAGAAAAATTGCACAAACATCACACTAAATAATGTTGAGCTAATATTTTTAAGAAAACCTATCACATAGTAGACTTTTAATAACTGTCCAATTTGGTTTTTTTTCCCAATCTTCTTTTGCTCCCAAACTTACTAGCCATGCCTTGTTACACAATAAGTAGAAAAAAGTTATAGAAACAGCTCAATTTAAAAAAAAAAAACTCTCACAAAGATGTCGAGAAAAGATATAAACTCCAAAATCAAAACAAAGTAGCCTCTTAAGATCATCCAAGCCGGCCGCAGTAGCTCATGCCTGTAATCTCAGCACTTTGGGAGGCCGAGGTGGGCGGATCACGAGGTCAGGAGTTCGAGACCAGCCTGGCCAACATGGAGAAACCCTGTCTGTACTAAAAATACAAAAATTAGCCGGGCATGGTGGCGGGTACCTGTAATCCCAGCTACTCAGGAGGCAGAATCAGGAGAACCACTTGAACCCAGGAAGTGGAGGCTGCAGTGAGCTGAGATTATGCCATTGCACTCCAGCCTAGGTGACAAGAGCGAAACTCTGTCTCTCAAAAAAAAAAAAAAAAAAAAAAAAAAGATTATCCAAATATTTTCCTAGTTATGTGTGTATGTGGCAAGGAGATTGCTTTACTAATTTTTTCTACTTTCAAAACTAATAAATAGTCCTTGTAAAAAAAATTCAAACGTTATGGAAATGTATAAAGACAGTGACAGGGTCTTGCTCTGTCACCCCAGGCTGGAGTGCAGTGGGGCAATCAAAGCTTACTGCAGCCTCAACCTTCTGGGCTCAAATAATCCTCCCACCTCAGCCTCACAAATAGCTGGGTTCACAGGCATGCGCCACCACACCCAGCTAATTTTTTTTTTTTTTTTTTTGGTAGAGTCAGTGTCTCGCTATATTGCCCAGGCTGGTCTCAAACTCCCAGGCTCAAGCAGTCCTCCCGCCTCACCCTCCCAAAGTGCCAGAATTACAGATGTGAGCTACCGTGCTGGCCTGTATATGTTTTTTTATGCCATCTTACAGTAAGTATTCAAAAATATATAGAAACTGTTCTATAATTAACTTTCTTTACTGAACACTGTATGAGTGAGCAAAACCCAACCTGGGGTGTGAGTTCTCGGGCCGTCTTCACTGAGGCCTGAATGCCTTCCACTGTTGATTTATTAGCAGTACCAACTGCAGCCGCCTTCTCGGCCGTAGCACCAAGCTTTCCTGAATGGTTTTCAAAGTTAGCTGCCCTCTCATCAAATACCTTGAGGAAAAAACAGACATTAAGAACATTTATTTCAATAAAATGGGTCAGGCAGGCTAAGAAAAAGTCTTATCTTTTAAGAAGGGCAGCAACTGCTCAAAGACTTTAGAGATGACATCAAACCCTAGTTAATAAAACAACAGTCAAACTCCAAATCCTGGCCTTGATGGATCTCCTCAGACATTTAGCCATCACCATCATGTGCAAATGCACACAAACACACACACACACACGCACATAACCTTCATTTCCAGTTCAACCAGTGCTTACCAGGTACAAGCAGGAGCATTATATACTCTGCAGTAAGTTGCTGAATGTGAAGACTAAACAACCCCCATTCTCAAAAGCTTATCTTCTAGTTTGAAGAAGACAGTCAAACCCACTCCAGACTCTACTGTAGGTAGCTGGGTACGTTAAAAGCCCAGAACATCCACACAGTCCTAAACTGAGCTCCAGCCTCCCCAGAGCAGCATCCTTCATATATCCCATTACCATTAATGTTGTAAAAACTCTGCCCTTGACCTCCAAGGGAAAAACGATAGCTGGTGCTCACACTCAGGCCTCAGGGCAAGGATGACTGACTTTTATTAACCCCAAATGCAAAACCATCTACTTAATTGTTCATTCAGCTCTCAAATTTTAAAAAAGTTTAATGTTTCCTTTAACAGGGATACTGTGCAAGGTTGCATACTGTGGAGGGGACTATTTAACTTAAAGTAGCAAGAGATCTTTGGTCATTTGTTCGAATAGATTCTTGCAAAAGCTTATCTTCTTCAAACTAGAAGATAAGCTTTTGAGAATGGGGGTTATTTAGTCGTCACATTCAGTTAATTACTTACTGCATTATTAGAACTGATGCTTCCCAACAGTATTGGGTCAGGTTTATACACTACACGAACATGTCTGGAGCTGCCTAGTGGAATGCTTCCTCTTTTTTGTCACCTTCTGCCTAACTTGGAGACCAGTTCTGGCTCTAGACAATCTCTAAAGTTCTCTTAGTTCAATAGCAAGTTCCAATATCATTGCCAGTGTTCTGTGTCTATCTTCTCAAGTCTCTTCCCCACGCCAGCCTCTTGTTTGGATTCAGCTACATGGGTTCCTGCCATTTAATGCCGAGAATCTCTGCCTAAAATCCCTGATCTCCTGGCCTCCTTCCCGTGGCCTCAGTTCTTTTACCCTAGCTGGTCTCCCACACTCTGGATCTCCTGGGCTTTTACCTACCTAATATCCTTGGTTGACCATCTCAGTGCCAGACCATGACTGTAGCTCCTTCTGATTTAACTAACTGCTTAACTTGCTTTTCTCGTCACTCAACCAAAATTTACTGAGCACCTACTATGTGCCAGACCCTGAGACAGGTGCTGAGGATACAAAAATGAGTAAGACACAATATCCTCATCTCAAGGAACTCACAGCCCAGTGAGAAAAAAGCACTCGAAAACAGATTTACAATACAATGTGCTATGTACAATAATAGAGCTAAGCACTGATATTACAGGAGCAAAAGAAAAAGCACTTAACCACTCTAGGAAACAAAGGACAATAGGATGAAGGATAAATAGTAATTCACCAAAAAAGAAGGGGAAGATAATTACACAGAAAAAATAAAGACATGGAAAAGAGAGACTGTGCAGAAAACCACAAGCAACTAAGTATAGCTACGGCCAGAAATGAGAGGGAGGGGTTTGTAGGAAACAGGTATCGGAAGTGTCAGAGCTAGATCACAGAGCTCTGGCCTTATCCTCTATGAAAGGACAGGCCCCACTGAAGGGTTTAAGCAGGAGAATGTAAGAGTCAGGTTGTATTTTTATTTGATTGATGGCCTAGTGAAAGAGTCAAAGAAGACCAGTTAGAGCTATGCAGTCATAGCTCTAGGGGGACTAGGGGACTAGGAAAATAATTAGAGCTATGGCAATATGAACAGAAAATGGATGTGAGATTAAATGAGCGTGGCTTAGTTGTTTATTTGTATGAATGGGTGCGGGGAAGGGAAAAGTCAATGACAACTCACAAATTTCTGAGAGAGAACAGAAGGACAACATATGCTGAAGTAACTAGGAAGGCTGTAGGTGGAGAGGCCCACCTAGATGTATCTACTAGTCTGAAAGAGAAGTCTGGAATGAAAAAAATAGCAAATCATCTCAGCCTAAGGGAACAATCGGCTGAACTGCCTAGTAACTCAGGTTACAGAAAGAAAACTGGGGTAATCAGCACATAATAACAAAAACCTCCACCTACCAGTTCTACACCGTCTTGGGTACCTGACCCAAAACCCTTCTCGTTCACTGCCAATACTACAAAGGCTAGAAAACGAAATACTTGCTTTCCTAAACTCCTTTGCAGCTAGGGTGGCCATGAGACAGAGTTCAAGCCAATGAGGCATAGCAAAGCTCTCCTGGACAATTTCTAGGAAAGCCTCTATTTTCACTCATTCAGCACCAACAATGTGGCAGGCACTGTTCCAAGAAGGGGGAATAAGGCAATGACAGAATAAAGTCCCTCCCTGCATGGATCTTTCATGGTAGTGGGAGGGAGACAGACAAACCAAAAATGAAAAATGGGTAACTACATTAAATGTTGATAAATGCTAAGTTAAAAAGTAGGATATGGAGATGAAGAAATCCATGGGGATAGTAGTTGGGGTGGAGTTGCTATCTTAGTGGTCACCCAAAAGTGACATTTCAGTAGAAAGCTGAAGAAAGACAGTAACTAATAGATATAGTTATCTGGAGAAGACTGGAACAAACGAGTGCAAAGGCCCCAAGATTAGACATTATAAACACATACTAGGAATACAATTCAAGGAGGTACATACGGGGGGGGAAGAGTGGTACCACACGAGAGCAAAGAAATGGATGGGGACCAGATCCAGTGGTGTGCTGAAGCCACTTGTACCGACTCATGCCAGCTCACAGGAGCCAAACATGTCCATCTCTTCCCAACTCAGGTTTCAGTGACTTCATGTTGAAACAGCCACCATGGGAGTATTTACATAATGGAAATCAACAAACATTACAAATCAAGGTTTTTTGTTTTCCTGGAGAGTTGGCTTACCAGCACATCACTGGCAATTCTCTTCATTGTCAGCACTCTGGTTTTACTCTGGGATAGCGGGGAGTCATTAGAAGGGTCTGAGTATAAGAATGACATCAATTGATTTAAAAAGATCATCCTGACTCGAAAAGGCAGTTGTGACTGGAGTACCCCTATTCTTCATTTCTTCCTGCCTTTAACATGATGCCATCCCACACCTTGAGAAAATGACCTAGAAAATCATAGAAATGCCAGCTTTCATGATATTTAGCTGCTGAACCAATGCCAAAGCCACCTACTTCCATGTTTCTTGGTTTGTGATGAAAACAAACCCGGTTGTTTTCATTCCTGATGGTCAGGTCTTCTATTGCTTGCAACTAAAGATATTCCTCACTGATATACATGGAGACTAAAAGTAGAGGTGGTAGGGCTTTCCCTGTTCTGGTCTTCCACCCTTCATCTACAGTTTCCCAACCACTGATCCTGATGTCCACTGTAATCACATTTCACCTTTACATATACCTATAGCACAGGCCGACAGAAAAATGGAAGACCTCAGATACCCACCTCTTCCCTGTTAGGCGCATCAGGAGGCGCCGTGGCTGCCACTGCCAACAGCTTGATGGGAGTTGTGGTATCGCTGAAAACATCTGACACTTCCTGAGTCATGGCCTCCTGCATCCGAGCTTTTAGATCCTTAAAAACATTGTTTACATACGAAAATGTCCAGATATATCCTCAAAGCGTATCTACTAATGCCCTTACTTCACTGACATTCATTCATCTATTCAGTCTTTCATTCAATAAATATTTATTTGTTAACTGTGTACAAAGCACTGAGCTAGCACAGAACAGGTGTAATTTATGAATCCTGCCCTGTAAGACATTAGTGGTGTAGTAGAAATAAGACATGACCCACATGTCCCTAGAGATTGTTCCACTCAATCAAGGAACCCTACTTCCTTTCTTGGTGGCCTCCATGAAATGATACTGAGAATCATGAGGTTGAGCCCAAAGAAGGCCCAGAGATGGGCTAGAGTTCCACACCATTGCCGGTTAATGATCACAGTAACTGTAAGGATTGTTTGGTGGATGTAGTGCCAAATTTCTGAGCAATTTATTGTCTTAAGAGGAAAGAAATCAAGAATGGGAATTTTTTAATCCAGGTTCTTTCAATTAAGTTTTCTAGAAAAACAATAACAAATATCTGTAGCAATTTCTCAACATGGGTCTAAATAAGGGCATTCTTAGAAGCCATGAACAAGCTCTTTTTCATAGTCATCACATTTAATCCAATTTAAGTTTTCTGGATTTATACAAAGAAGTCTCCATCACCCTCATTGTTTCACAAGGTGGGCGGCATAAACTAGCTAGTGATACCTGAGATAATTTTAGGTGTTACATGGGCAAATGTTTTTACTTTAATAATTATGTGTTTCTTTTAAAGGATAATAGAAAAAATACAACTAGCTTATCAAACCCAAGATTTCAGGATTATTACAAAGTTTTCTTTCACTTATTTATTTATTTATTAATTTGAAATGGAGTCTTGCCCTGTCACCCAGGCTGGAGTGCAGTGACGTGATCTTCAACCTCTGCCTCCCAGGTTCAGGTGATTCTCCCACCTCAACCTCCCAAGTAGCTGGGATTACAGGCATGTACCACTATGCCCAGCCCACAGAGTTTTCTCTTAAATAAACTTAAGTTTTAAAAAGAAGTCCATTAAAAAAAAAAAAAAGAAGTCCATTTTAAGAAAAATATTGGCTAAATAAAAGTACAGATGATATGTGGATAGAGCAAAAATCATGAAAGGGCTCTTGACTGAGTGGAATTTGGAAAACACAAATTTAGTTGCTACTATATACCAGCAAGCTTTTTCCTAATAAGCTCTAGATTTCCTTATAACTTTGGTCACACTCTTTTCATTTTCCCTAGACCCCAGAAATTATGTATTTTTCAAAACTCTCTCTTCCTTCCCTCGTCTTTCAATAATAGGAAGCATAAAAAGTAAAATGATACGTGCTCCTGACTTCTACCTTTAAGGAGTCTTGGAGCTGAGATGCAAGTGCTCGCGCCTGAGGACTCTCCCCTTCCCCTCTGGCAGCCAGGTCAGCCAGCTGGGCTGTCAGCTGGTCCACTCGGTCACACTTGGCGAGAAGATCTTGCCGATAAGGCCCCATCATAACATTAGCCAGGCGATGCCCTTCAGCCACAAGCCCCCGGATGGCAGCCTGACCTGGACCAAGAGAGAAACAATGAAACTTACAAGACCCAGAGGAGACAATTGCAATGCCATTCTGTGGTGTAGTGTGGTGTAGCGTCTTGCTCTATCACCCAAGCTGGAGTGCAGTGGCACAACAACAGCTCAATGCAGGCTTGACCTCCCGGCTCAAGTAATTCCTCCCACCACAGCCTCTCGAGTAGCTGGAACTACAAGTGTGCACCACCATACCTGGCTAATTGGTTTTTTTAGAGAGACAGGGTCTCACTATGTTGCCCAGGCTGGTCTCAAATCCCTGAGCTCAGGTGATCCACCCACCTCGGCCTCCCAAAGTGCTGGGATTACAGGAGTGAGCCACCACACCCAGCCAGTTCTTTTTATTTAACACTTTATTTTTATTTCACTATCTTTTAAAATCATGATCTAAAATCTATGTAATATTTTATCATATTAATAATTATTTCACAAGTCAGTTATTATTAAACATTTATGCTGTATACATATATTCCTATATGCAACTTCTTAGAAAGATCTCTAATTATTTCTCAGAAAAAATCCCTTAATTTCCTGAGTCAATGGGTATGAACTTTGTTTAAAGCTCTTGACATCTAATACCAAATTTAGAAAGTTTGTACTAATTTATTTCTCCAGTAAATTATACATGTGCCCAATTCTCCAACTCCTCACAACACTGGGTATAACTAACTTAGAATTTTGTTTTTTGTTTTGTTTTGTTTTTAAAGAGACGTGGTCTCTATCACTGAGGTTAGAATGCAGTGGTGTGATCATAGCTCACTACAGCCTGGAACTCCTGGTCTCAAGCGATCCTCCCACCTCAGCCTCCCAAGTAGCTGGAAAGGTGTGACTACAGGCGAGCATCACTATGTCCAGCCAATTCTTTACTCTTTTATTTTTGTACAGAGAGGGTCTTGCTATGTTGCTTGGCTGGTCTCAAACTCCTGGGCGCAAGTGATCCTCCCACCTTACCCTCCCAAAGCACTGGGATTACAAACATGAGCCACCATGCCTGGCCTGCTTCTTGATTACATCACAGGAATTTTACTGGCTGCATTTGGAAATGGAATCACAGTTACTTACCAGCAGCTAAAGAACCCTTACCTAATTACAGATGTTACAGGACCTTTATCAACAACTTGCTTATTTGCACTGAGACCAATTTAATGAGGGTTTAGTGCACTGCTGCCCTTACCGACTCCACGGTCATCCACTGTGGGATTATCAATCCACCGCTGTGCTTGCTCAATCTTGCCCTCAAGGTGTACAGCTGCTTTGGCGGGTCTGCTGTTGGCCACAGCCCGGTTGGTTTTGGTTTGCAGGTTCTGAAGGGCCGTGGCCACCTGTTTGGCCAAGGCTCGAGCCTCTGGAGAATCTCCTTTCCCCCTACAGAGAAAAAGACAGCCATCCTGTCACACATAAACACTATTTACATTGAGATCACATAGCTGCTAATGACAAATGCTAATAGGATGACAAATTGCTCCTGATTACTATTAATTTGGTTTGAAAGGAGTGGTTTATTTATTTGGCCCTTACATAAGAAATTAATAATTTACATTCAGATTATTTTGTCCTAGTTAAGACATTAAATATGAGTTTGCATCAATAAAGCTCAAATCAATCATTTGGTTAGCTGAGCTCAATCAGTCATCACTAGGTTAGCTGCACCCTCTGCCTGCCACCTCCAAAAACACTAGTTTCCTCTGGAACTGGGTGGGCCCAGGCAGCCATGTTTGTTGTAGGAGCAGCTGAAGTAGTTATAGTTGAACTAGTAGTAGTACTATCTTTTGAGTCCTAATTCTGCCAGGTACTGTTGCAAGCAATTTTTTGTTGTTGTTTGTTTTTTGTTTTGAGAGGGGTTTTGCTCCATCACCCCGCCTGGAATGCAGTGGTGAGATCATGGCTCACAGCAGGCTTGACCTCCCAGGGCTCACTGCAGCAATCCTCCTGCCTCAGCCTTCCAGGTAGCTGGGACTACAGGCATGCACCACCACACCTGGCTAATTTAAAAAAATATATTTTGGAGAGATAGGAAACATTCTCCCGATGTTTCCCAAGCTGGTCCTTAACTCCTGGGCTTAACTGATCCTACCACCTGGGCCTCCCAAAGTCCTGTGCTGGGATTACAGGCATGACCTACCACACCCGGCCATAAGCAGTTGTCTTATATTATTTAATCCTTACAACAATCCTATGATGTAAATAACAGTATTATCCTCATTATTAAAGAAACAAAATGGAGGTATGAGGTGGGATAACTTGCCCAATGTCCCATTATTTACTTTGATAGAGTCAGGATTCAAACCCAGCACTGTGACTTCAGAGTCGCCACTCTTTTTTTGTTTTGTTTTGAGATGGAGTCTCGCTATGTTGCCCAGGCTGGAGTGCAGTGGCATGATCTCGGCTCACTGCAACCTCTGCCTCTCGGGTTCAAGCCATTCTTTTGTCTCAGCCTCCTGAGTAGCTAGGATTATAGGTGCCCACCACCACACCCAGCTAATTTCTCTATTTTTAATAGAAACGGGTTTTCACCATGTTGACTGGGCTGGTCTTGAACTCCTGACCTCGGGTAATCTGCCCACGTCAGGCTCCCAAAGTGCTAGGATTACAGGCATGAGCCACCGTGCCCAGCCTTCATTCATAAACTACTATACATTTGGTATCACATAATCCCCAGTCCTTTCCATAACTGATTAAACTGGGTGGTTATCTACCTCAAGGACAACATACCCACAGTCAGGCAAGGCACTCAATTAGATTCTGAGGGTTCTCAAAGTCCAGTGTGGATAAAAGTCGCTGGAAATCTTATTTTTAAATACCATCAAAAGAGATTCCAATTAAGTATGTCTGCGGTGGGGTCAAGGGGCCTGCATTTTTAACGACCTTCTCAGATGATTCTTAGGCAGGTAATCCTGGGTCCATACTTCAAAAACACTTCATAGTCAACCAGTGATGGGATCTGGAGCTGGAAAGTGATTAAGCCTGGGCCACAGTAGCTCACAGCCGGAGACAAAACCCCAAGATAAATAAACTAAGTCAACACACAGGGTGAAACAGACACAGAGGATCCCACACAGCAACTAAGAGGTGGAGGGAGGGGCTTCCAGTTACCCAAAATCTGGCCACGTTCAAGCTATTAGGTTTGATGAGGTGCCTCTATTTTCAATAATCCTCTACTTTTTACTTGACCAGGTCCTTCCAACCAAAGAACCTCAACCAAGTATCAACATAGAAATAAAAAGACAACCACAATTATATCACAAAGAAAAAAACTGCCCCCAAAACCTTACTCCAAAGACTTCAAATTCTAACCATTGTAAAAATACAAAGAATCTGACTCATTTTCCATCTCAGGTCCTCTCAGCCATAGAAAGGTAACTTTCAGGCTAACTTTATCTGTCTCATCTGTAAAAATAAAAATAATAGGCTAGGTGTGGTGGCTCACGCCTGTAATCCCAGGACTTGGGAGGCTGAGGCGGGTGGATCACGAGGTCAAGAGATCGAGACCATCCTGGACAACATGGTGAAACCCCATCTCTACCAAAAATACAAAAATTTAGCTGGGCGTGGTGGTGCGCACCTGTAGTCCCAGCTACTCGGGAGGCTGAGGCTGGAGAATCACTTGAACTTGGCAAGCGGAGGATGCAGTGAGCCAAGATTGCGCCACTGCACTCCAGCCTGGTAACAGAGCGAGAGGCCGTCTCAAAAATAAATAAAATACATAAATAAAAATAATAGCCCATCTGCCAGAACAGCTAATTTAGATACTCTATCTCTTTTTTTTTTTTTTTTTTTTTTTTTCTGAGACAGAATCTCACTCTGTCACCTAGGCTGGAGTGCAGTGGCACAATCCTAGCTCAATGCAACCTCCACTTCCTGGGTTCAAGCTATTCTCTTGCCTCAGCCTCTGAGTAGCTGGGATTACAGGCACCCACCACCAGGCCTGGCTAATTTTTGTATTTTTTTAGTAGAGACAGGGTTTCACCATGTTGGCCAGGCTGGCAGGCTAGTCTTGAACTCCTGACCTCAAGTGATCCGCACACCCTCAGCCTCCCCAAGTGTTGGGATTACAGGCCTGAGCTACCATGCCCAGCTTAGATACTCTCTTAAGAGTTCCTTTATGATTCTAAATTTTTATAACATTCTCCTTTATAAAGTTGAACAAAGAGGGTCTTTAACATGATTCTGATCGTAGCTACTCCTGGCAAGAGGTTACATAGATGTATGTTTATGTGTGTGCTATAGTATTAAGTAATGATGGCATGAATGACCACACATGAAGGTCTGCTGTTAGCACCATTATCATTCATTACCTCTTCATCATTAAGAAACATTAAAGAGTACCTAGTATGTATATGGACTTACATTAGGTCTTAAGAGTATAGAGAGCAACTTTTACATTTGACATTAAACCCTTCCTTAGTGTTATTTTAGCATGTGCTGCAGGGGTTTTTTTCTTAAGAGTGAAAAATATCTATTGAAAGAAGAAAGCAGTTAGGTGCAGTGGCTCACGCCTGTAATCCCAATACTTTGGAAAGCTGAAGTGGGAGGATAGCTTGAGCCCTTGAGTTTGAGACCAGTCCTGACAACATAGCGACACCCCGTCTCTACAAAAAATAAAAAAATTAGCCAGGCATGCTGGCATGTGCCTGTAGTCCCAGCTACTCCGGAGGCTGAGGTGGAAGGATGGCTTGAGCCTGGGAGTTCAAAGCTGCAGTGAGGCACAGTCATGTCGCTGCACTCCAGCGTGAGTGGTAGACTGAGACCCTATTTCAAAAAAAAAAAACATTAAAAATTAAAAAAAAAGAGGAAATACCCCTTTTCCATATCATCAAAGTAGGTGCCATGAGAGCCTTTAAGAGAGGAGGCTGTGGGGAGGCTGTTGTTACAAGAAAAATCATCCAGGAAATGTAATTTAAGTATCTCCTATACTTGCTACTTACAAAATATTGCTGGGTAAGGAGGAAAGTACATTCTTATGCTTCTTCCCTTCCATATACACATAGGAGTCTTTTCATAGCTAGCCACAAAAATTATTTTCCTCTTATGTGTGGGAAACAGATAGGTCATAAACATGATGGATCAAAGAAAGCCCTAGTTTAGAAATTTAAAAAGCATCTCAAAAAAGGAGTTCTTAGCATCCTAAATTTATCAATTTATAACTATGTGACCAGCAATAAATCATTAAACCTCAGTTAGATCACTGATACAACAAATTAACAGCTGACCTAGAATTAATGAGAATATAGTGGAAGAGCAGCATAAGTGCATTTAACCTAGGGGAATTGAAATATCTATGTTCTTGGGGGAAGAAAGAAAGATAGGGAGAGGGAAGGGAGAGAGAAAGGGAGAGAAGAAAAGATATGAAAAGGCAACGTAAGGGTTAAATACATACTGTCTTCGTAGATCTGCTAACTTAGAAGTCAGAGCAGATATTTCCCCAAGGGAACGTAGAATGTCATCTCTTTCTTTAGGATCATCACATAATTCTGCTATTTTCCGAGCTTCAGCCAAAGCACCTCGAATCTGCTCTTCTCCTTCCGGTCCACCATTTGGATCTGCAAGCCAGTTCTACACACAGAAACGGAGAAGCAGCACACTGTGATCTACTCACACACGCCATTCTACCAAACTTAACAAGGGCAGAAGAAGGATTTCAAAAGTAATACACCAGTAATCATTTTTATAATTCTGATCTTTTTTTATCGTACGGAGGTTCTTAGATTTATCTAAGATGAACTCAATCTCTCATCTTTTTAAAATCAAATTTTTTACGCCAATTAGCATAAAATATTTTCCCAAGCTTTATCTCATCTCTGAATTAACCACACCTTATTAGTTCCTCAGTTCCTCAAACGTGTTTTTGTGAAATGCTTGAAAATCATTTTACAGTAGAGCAGTATCGGAAAACTTTAACCCCTAAACATTACAATGACCCAAGAGTTGTGAATTCTAGGACAAGGAATAGTTTCAATGTACTGCAATCTATATCAGCAACTAGGATTCCCTTGGTACTCTGAGAGCTTACTTTTACCTAACTGAAGTGCTGTAAATTAAGATCTTTATTTCAAAATATAGATAAACATTTGTCTAAACCTGTGATGGTAAAGGAGGTGTTAACACTGGTAAGTGCTGGAAGTCACTCATCACTTAGAAACCATTATCCAACCACAGTAAATGATAAGAGACAGAGAAGAAAGATAGGATATTTATGATTTAGGATATTTATGAAACATTTCCCACCCCTCCTGAAAATCACCATCAGTACCTGAGCAGCATCAATCTTCTTTGCAATGCTCTGCTTTGAGTTGGTCATGGCTTCCAGCTTGCGAGCTGCATTTTCCACTTTTGCTGTGAGCACATCCAGACCCTGAGATACCTGCTGAGCTTTCTGCATGGCCACCGGTGAGGATCCTTGTCCTCTGCTCAAAACAGACACATGCTGTCATTGTACACCCTCAAATAATGACAAAATACTCCCAAATACATTCCCAATAGTACATGTGGTTTTTGTGAACATGCTTGGCTTTTTCCTTTTCCCCAGTAAATCTGGGACAGCACAAGAAAACAGACATAAACAAAGCAAGACGCCCAAATCACGTACTTTTTCTTTTAAAAATGCACATTAGGCCGGGCGCGGTGGCTCACGCTTGTAATCCCAGCACTTTGGGAGGCCGAGGCGGGCGGATCACGAGGTCAGAAGATCGAGACCACGGTGAAACCCCGTCTCTACTAAAAATACAAAAAATGAGCCGGGCGTGGTGGCGGGCACCTGTAGTCCCAGCTACTCGGAGAGGCTGAGGCAGGAGAATGGCGTGAACCCGGGAGGCGGAGCTTGCAGTGAGCCGAGATTGCGCCACTGCACTCCAGCCTGGGTGACAGAGCGAGACTCCGTCTCAAAAAAAAATAAAAATAAAAAAATAAAAATGCACATTAGCTTCACGGAACTGCATAACCACTTTGAAGACCAGACCAGCAAATTTTGATAATTATTCTCCTCTTGGTAGTGATTACATAATCAAATCTAAACTTCAGTGGGAAAATGTGCTGGTGATCTTATTGCTAGGGAGGGCTTTGTTACCATAGTAATGTGTGCTTCTGAAATAAATAGTCCATTAAATTGTCTTCTTATGGGCAAGTATACATTGAAAATGTTTCAGGAGGCAGCATGCATAGTGTTAATGAAAGTGTACCAGACTGGGAACAAGCAGATCTGTGTTCAAATCTTGACTCTTGGTACCTGTGGAACCTTGTTTATGATGTTTAACCTCCCTGGGTTTCTATTTTCTAACTTATATAGTGAAGGTAACATATAATGAAGGTAGGTAATACATTTTCCCCACTTATCTTATGGAGTGGCTTCAAGCATCAAAATAATATACTTGAAAACACTGGCAATAAAAATCTACCATTATTACTGAATTATCATGATTTTTATAATGAACCTAATGATAATCTTAAATGCCTACCTTCCTCCTAGGCAATCTATAAATATATAAATAATCGAAACTAGCTAATACTGAGCACATGGTGATAGGAAACGACTGTTTCCCATCAAGTTCCTAAAGAACTGATTTCACTATTTTCCTCTCTCAGAAATGATATGCTATTACTACCAAAAATGATATGAGTTCATGGAAACTTGTTTCTCTATTTACTTTCCCTATTTACTTGTTTTCCTTATTTACTTTCCAAGTCACAAAGTATGATTTGCCCTCATTTTACAATCCAGATTGTTTTAATCCAAGCAGCCTGGTAAACTCAGTGATAGGGGCAGTAACTTTACCATTTGGTAGAATGGCATGGCTGATTATCCTAATCAGAACTTCTATTTTTAGGATAAACTCCAAAATACCTTTGCTTCCCTTCATAATAGTATTGATCTGTCATTCATCTATCTAGCCTCTGTGGGTTTTTTTGTTTTTTTTGAGACGGAGTCTCACTGTTGTCCAGGCTGGAATGAAGTGGCGCGATCTTGGGAGGCAGTGGTTGCAATGAGCCAAAATTATCCTACCTCAGCCTCTCAAGTAGTTCAAGCAATTCTCCTGCCTCGGCCTCCCGAGTAGCTGAGATTACAGGCATGTGCCACCGTGCCTGGCTGATTTTTGTATTTTTAGTAGAGACGGGGGTTTCACAATGTTGGCCAGGCTGGTCTTGAACTTCCGACCTCAAGAGATCCACCAGCCTCACCCTCCCAAAGCGCTGGGATTACAGGTGTGAGCCACCACGCCCAGCCTATCTAGCCTCTTTTTAAAATTCTTCTGTTTTTCATCTATACCAAAACTTGAGGTAATGAATTCATTCATTTATTGCCGGGTATATAAAAGGTATACATACACTTTTTCCTTGAAGTTGAGGCCTCCCTTTTATGTGGCAGAAGAGGGGAAGACTTTTAGGAAACATAGTCTTTAGGATTTAATTTGCTTTTTTTCTTCAAATCTACTACTTCATGATGAGAGATCTTTTTGTTAAAAGAGTCCAACTGTATATTACAAAATAATAACTTCTCTGAGGCTGGAAATTTAGAAATTATTTTTTTTTAAAAAAGAGTCCAACTGTGAAAAAGTAAAACTATTTATGGGCTACACAGTTTTTTCATTCAAAATAAAAAGATTTTATTGAGTCCCATGGGGGTAAAAATATATACTAGCAACCTAGAAACCCTGTGTGACTGAATAGAATATCAAGAAGAAATTGTTACTGCATTTCAGCCACTAAAATATTAAACGGCTGGGTACACTTAAGAAAGGACTACAGGGAGATAACTTTCTAATCTTTCATCAGGAAAGGATATTGCAAGCTCCACTGTGAAGCAGGCCCATTGTTACCCTTCACTGTTCTAGCCTTTTCTCTTACAGATTAATGGTGGAACCCCTACAATAACTACCTCATTCTCTTGCTCATACTCATCTTTCTCTAAACACATACAACTGTGTATTTGAGAATTCCAAGTGAAAACTGGCTACCACACTGGGAAAAGGCTGCAGACAAAAGACACAAAAGTGAGAAATCAAAAGAGCCAAGAATCCTATCAAACTGCACTGGCATTTCTCCGAATGAGAACAAAACTTCTTTTTGTCCCTTTTGCAAAGTTCTTGCCATGCTCATGACAGAGGAGACTGCTTCTCAGCAGGAGAAAAGATTCACTGAACTCAATGAGATCACATTTATTTAAGCTGTTTCTTTCCCCTTCAACATAGAGACTCAACCTGAAATTCCTGGAGCTTCCAGGCCTGCAGGGAATCCATGAACCTCTAGAAATTATACATAATATTGTATGGGCATGTTTATATGCATCTTTTTAGGTACGGATGAATGTTTTCATCAGATGATAGAAGTGATCTTGGTCCAAAAAAGGTTAAGAACCACGCCTTTAAGATCTGCATTCTTGACCAGGCGCAGTGGCTCACACCCGTAATCCCAGCACTTTGGGAGGCCACAGCAGGCAGATCACCTGAGGTCAGGAGTTCAAGACCAGCCTGACCAACATAGTGAAACCCCGTCTCTATTAAAATACAAAAATTAGCCAGGCATGGTGGCGCATGCCTGTAATCCCAGGTACTCAAGAGGCTGAGGCAGGAGAATCGCTTGAACCCAAGAGGCAGAAGTTGCAGTGAGCCGAGATCATCCTATTGCACTCCAGCCTGGGCAACAAGAGCAAAACTCCATCTTAAAAAAATAAAATAAAATAAATAAGATCTGCATTCTTATGTCTATTGCACTAATATTGGAGACCAGGTATAATGGTGCACTGCATGTAGAGGAGTGTTTCTGAGCCCTGTTTGTATGTAGACCCTGTGTATCCCAATTATCTCATGATGTTTCATGAGTGTCTCATCCTATTCCAAGTTTCCTAATGTCCATACCATAAAATTCTATAAAAATCTTTTTTTTTTTTTTTTTTTTTTGAGACGGAGTCTCGCTCTGTCGCCCAGGCTGGAGTGCAGTGGCGCAATCTCGGCTCACTGCAAGCTCTGTCTCCTGGGTTCACGCCATTCTCCTGCCTCAGCCTCTCCGAGTAGCTGGGACTACAGGCGCCCGCCACCACGCCCGGCTAATTTTTTTGTATTTTTAGTTGAGACGGGGTTTCACTATGGTCTCGATCTCCTGACCTCGTGATCCACCCGCCTCGGCCTCCCAAAGTGCTGGGATTACAAGCGTGAGCCACCGCGCCCGGCCTAAATTCTATAAAAATCTTTTAGAACTTCATTATCACTATGGATGAGTTCATCTGTATGAATTCCAAACAAATTTATATTATATTGAGTTTTCTCAATAGCAAACTATGTTTATTTAGTTTATGGGGAGAAAAGCTCTAAAGGCCAAGGCTTTAGGAGGGTAAAAGGAAGGTAAATAATTATGAATCCAAATAAATAATCATGAAAAGGAAACTCAAAAAAGCCCAGAAATTACCAACTTAGAGGGTAACCTAGTTAAATGATTATTTTATGAGGTGAAATAATTCCAGTGTTTTCACTCTATGTTTCTTTCTCCCCATCCTTCATAAAATGTCTTTACCCATGCCAGACTTCACCACTGCCCCTTTATTTTTCATAAGCCTATGGCTAGAAAATTAGAAACTAGATTTGTGTTTCAGTTTCAATTACGGAACAAGTTTCAACTTTATTATTAGGCATTTGTGTATTTTAAAAGTTCAAGCCAGGAGTGGTGGCTCACGCCTTTAATCTCAACACTTTGAGAGGATCACTTGAGGCCAGGAGTTTGAGACCACAAAACATAGCAAGACCTTATCTCTACAAAAATATTAAAAAACTAGCCAAGCATAGTGGCACATGCCTATAGTTCTATCTACTCAAGAGGCTGAAGAAGGAACATTGCTTGAGCCTAGAGTTCAAAGTTACAGTGAACTATGATCATACCGCTGCACTTCAGCCTGGGTGACAGAGCAAGACCATGTCATTAAAAATAAAAAATTTGGCCGGGCGTGGTGGCTCACACCTATAATCCCAGCACTTTGGGAGGCCGAGGCGGGCAGATCACCTGAGGCCGGAAGTTCGAGACCAGCCTGACCAACATGGAGAAACCCCATCTCTACTAAAAATACAAACTTAGCCGGGCATGGTGGCGCATTCCTGTAATCCTAGCTACTCAGGAGGCTGAGGCAGGAGAATCACTTGAACCCAGGAGGCGAAGGTTGCAGTGAGCCGAGATCACGCCATTGCACTCCAGCCTGGGCAACAAGAGTGAAACTCCCACTGGCCGGGCGCAGTGGCTCAAGCCTGTGATCCCAGCACTTTGAGAGGCCGAGGCAGGCGGATCACGAGGTCAGGAGATCGAGACCATCCTGGGTAACACGGTGAAACCCCGTCTCTACTAAAAATACAAAAAATTAGCTGGGCGTGTTGGCAGGCGCCTGTAGTCCCAGCTACTCAGGAGGCTGAGGCAGAAGAATGGCGTGAACCCGGGAGGCAGAGCTTGCAGTGAGCCGAGATCATGCCACTGCACTCCAGCCTGGGGGACAGAGAAAGACTTTGTCTCAAAAAAAAAAAAAAAAAAAAAAAAAGAAACTCCCATCTCAAAAAAATGAAAAATAAAAAGAAAAATAAAAAATTTGGCAGGTCATGGTGGCTCACGCCTGTAATCCCAGCACTTTTGGAAGCCAAGGCAGATGGATCACCTGAGAGTTTGAGACCAGCCTGGCCAACATGGTAAAACCCTGTCTCTACTAAAATTACAAAAAATTAGCCAGGTGTGGCAGCACATTCCCGTAACCTCAGCTACTTGGGAGGTTAAGGCAGGAGAATTGCTTGAACCTGGGAGGCAGGGGTTGCAGTGAGCTGAGATCGCACCACTGCATGCCAGCCTGGGTGACAGAGCGAGACTCCGTCTCAAAATAAATAAATAAATAAATAATTTAAAACATGTTTTAAATAAAGTCAGGCCAGGCATGGTGGCTCACACCTGTAATCCCAGCACTTTGGGAGGCCAAGGCAGATGGATCACCTGAGGCCAGGAGTTCAAGACCAACCTGTCCAACCTGGCAAAACCCCATCTCTACTAAAAATACAAAAATTAGCCAGGCATGGCCAGGCACGGTGGCTCACTCCTGTAATCCCAGCACTTTGGGAGGCTGAGGAGGGTGGATCACGAGGTCCGGAGTTCAAGACCAGCCTGGCCAAGATGGTGAAACCCCGTCTGTATTAAAAATACAAAAATTAGCTGGACGTGGTGGCGGGCGACTATAATCCCAGCTACTCGGGAAGCTGAGGCAGAGAACTGCTTGAATCATGGAGTCGGAGGTTGCAGTGACCCAAGATAGCGCCACTGCACTCCAGCCTGGCAACAGAGTGAGACTCCGTCTCAAACAAACAAACAAAAAAAATTAGCCAGGTGTGATGGTGGGCGCCTATAATCCCAGCGACCTGGGAGGCCGAGGCAAGAGAATCTCTTGAACCTGGGAGGTGGAGTGAGCCAAGATCGCACCACCGCACTCCAGTCTGGGTAACAGAGTGAGACTCCGTCTCAAAAAATAATAAATAAATAAATAAAGTCAGCAAAGGGAAAGTTCACCTCCATCTCAAAAGAATTTAATAGACTATAATATCTCTGTTATCTACTAGCCAAAGAGATAATGCAAAACTGGCAGAGGCTTGTTTTCTGAATCACCCTGTTAGGAGTGAGTTACCCACTACTGCTCTGTAAGGACAAAGGAACTTTACCTGGCACGGAGGTCAGCCACTTGATCAGTCATCTGCCCTAGCATTTTGCAAGTTCCCAGAATCTCCCTGCGTTCTTTGCCTGCACAGAGTTCACCAACTTTTCCAGCTTCATCTAAGATCTGTCTGATGGCCTGCTCACCAGCATCCCCTAAAATAAAGAGATATTCAATATCTACATTGTTAACACATTCATTATTTAGAGAGGATACTTTACAAGTCATTTCATTCACCAAGGAATGGATGATTTTAAACAAGACGAGGGAATAGAAGGCAACATATCTGATAGCTAACAGCCAAGCAGTGCCCTTAAACCACAGGGTGAGGTTTCAACAACAGACACTGCGAAAAAAGATACTTGGAACCATATCTATTTGGAGATACTAAGTAGCTTGTGGTAAGAATATGGATGATAAGGCCGGGCGCGGTGGCTCACGCTTGTAATCCCAGCACTTTGGGAGGCCGAGGCGGGCGGATCACGAGGTCAGGAGATCGAGACCACGGTGAAACCCCGTCTCTACTAAAAATACAAAAAATTAGCCGGGCGTGGTGGCGGGCGCCTGTAGTCCCAGCTACTCGGAGAGGCTGAGGCAGGAGAATGGCGTGAACCCGGGAGGCGGAGCTTGCAGTGAGCCGAGATTGCGCCACCGCACTCCAGCCTGGGTGACAGAGCAAGACTCTGTCTCAAAAAAAAAAAAAAAAAGAATATGGATGATAAAAACAGACTTTCTAACAATTTAATAGTATTTAGCACCTCCAACCTACTTTAGGTTTTTCACATTCATTCAAATATTAATCTAAAACAGAATAAATATTAGATTAGAAAATCAATAAAGCCTAGTTCAATAACCTATTTGGGTCTTATCTTTATACAGTCAACTTTCCAATTCCCATTGGCATCATGATTTAATCTGCTTAATTAAGAACTCTGCTGACATAAATGGAAGTCTGCTCAATGGGAACTGGAAGAGAAGAACTTTCATTCAAAATAATTACCTTTTGGATTCAGGGAAGGGGAGAACCAATAATTTTGCAAACAATGCCCAGCTCAGTGTGACTCACTCCTCCGTGATTAGAGGTGATCGAATCTATTCCCTTCATCCTTGTAAGGCCTACTACTTGCTTCAGTTACTCAAAACTATCAGATAATGGGGTATGCCCCATAATGTTACAGTAGTTCTCTCAGATGATGAGATTATGGGAGAATTTCTTTCTTTCTTTCATTTGCTTGGTTTTTAGCTTATCGTTGTATCGATCAGAAAAGCAGAACTAGAGGGTTACCTGGGGAGGCACTAGGGTCACGGAGCCAACCTTTGGCCTGGTTTAGTTTGGAGTCTATGGAGGCCAATGCTCTCTTCATGGCTTCAGTGTCCTTTTGGGAAGAAATCCCACAATTATTTTCTTTGCAAAAGTTGAGATACCATGATACAAAGTAAGACAGAGAAGAAGTTATAGCATTAACATACATAGCTAAGGTAGTCAGTCCTACGAAGGCCTTAAAAATATTGTCACCACACCACAATTCTCATTTCTGTCAAAATGCAGCATCTTGCATGCAAATCTTCAGTTAATTCTACTCTGTTGCTAAACAGAGTGGAATTGGGTTCCCTATTGCTAAAACTATGAAAACTGGTAAAATTGCTCAAGCCAGAATATGTTTAATGTCTTCAGCAGGAAAAAGCCCTGTTGTCACATGCCTCATTATCAGCCTTTCCACTAGTCAACATTCATCTACTGCAGCCTTGCCAAAGCCCTTCCCACTTCAGGGAAGCCTCATTAGTATGTGGTGCCACAAATCACAGTTCTTTTATATCTTGTTTTGAAATGCACACACTGGATGATGTTTCACTATATTCAATTAACCTGAAAAACTTAGAATTACTGGTTGGAAGAAACAATTGAAAATGTTAATCTAGCAATTTAATTTTAATTCTACAAATAAACCCCTCAAAGTAATAAGATTTAGAAGTGTTTTCTGACCTTCCCTGCTATTCCTCCTTCTTAGTTCCCTTACCATCCCTCACCTGGAAGAAGATGCAGGATAGAATAAATGGGTCTCAGCTTATTGTTTACAACCAGGATTCATGAGGACTATCAGGAAACTAGCATAAAATCTCCCAGGATACACCAGGAGAAGCTGAAACAACAGACTAATCACTTTAAATATATATAAGTATTTCAGTAAATTTTTTTAAATACACAAAAACACAGAGAACAATGTAACACCAGCCATCTCTTAAGTCTCTATTTAGCATCTTCAAAGACCATCTATCCTCCTTTTTGCTGTAGGAAACTGACTCTTACAGAGTTAAGCCATCAAAGCACAAAGTTAACCTCTAAAATTCTAGGCAATGTCCTAGCTTCCTTCAGTTTCCAATCCTGCACACTTAAAGGTGTTCTTAAAGGTGTTGCACCACTAGTTTTCCACACGGGGGCACCAGGAGCATCCCCACTTCCAATTCAAAAAAGACCCACCACTATCTGGCCCGGCGCGGTGGCTCACGCTTGTAATCCCAGCACTTTGGGAGGCCGAGGCGGGTGGATCACGAGGTCAGGAGATCGAGACCACGGTGAAGCCCCGTCTCTACTAAAAAATACAAAAAATTAGCCGGGCGTGGTGGCGGGTGCCTGTAGTCCCAGCTACTAGGAGAGGCTGAGGCAGGAGAATGGCGTGAACCCGAGGGGCGGAGCTTGCAGTGAGCTGAGATTGCGCCACTGCACTCCAGCCTGGGCGACAGAGCGAGACTCCGTCTCAAAAAAAAAAAAAAAAAAAAAAAGACCCACCACTATCACAAATAAGCATTGGGAGCACCCATAGTTAGGCTCAAGGTCCACAACTGTTCCAAAGCACCCTATTCAAAAGACAGATCTCTCAACTGTCGGAATCCCTCCTTCCCCTTCTAAACAGACACAGATGATTCTCCTGTTGAATCCTTGGCTAGCTAAGGCTCTAAATAGCAAATTCTCAGCTATAGCAATGAAAAAGAAGTGAATTAAATTAACGAAAAAAATTGAAAATAAAGTATTTTTATTATCAAGTTATATGTAACCATGGTAGCTGTCAATAAAAGGCAGAGTCATAAGAGGATCTATTTCAAAATCCACTTGTAATTAGAAGAAGATATGTGGTATTTTTTAAGTGCTTTGATTCTCAAATGGTTTGAATATCAGCAAATCTCTCCTATCGTGTCTTAAATTAATTTGTGCAGAAAACGTTGCCTTCAAAATTAATGCAAAGGTCAACTTTAGCTTAATTCCAAATTAGCAAGGCCTGAATCAATAACTTTTTTAAAAAATCTGAGGCCAGGCAACTCCTAACCTCAGAGAACTGGGTAGTCTTCAGGATCTAACACAAGTTATCTAGGCATAGGTTTTCTTTTAATCACAAACTCTTACTTAGGAAGTATGTGCACATCCTGGAGAATAATTATGTCAATGTAAAAATATTTCACTTAAAACCTGTTAAACCATTTTCCTAACACACTTTTAAGTGAGAAAAGCAATAGGTATTTATTACATTTCAAAAATCTAAATTCAAAGGGAAATGAAGGTCAGAAATTTTTATGTCTACTCTAACATTAAAGGCTACTAGTTAGGAAACTAAATTCAACTGACGTGCATTGAATTTAATATGCATTCCATGCATGTTAGGTTCTGTTTTAGCTACTTTCCCCGTCCTTACCTCATTGAATCTCAAATTTAAATGTCATTTAAATATTACTACAAATTAAGAAACAGGAACTCACTCCTACAAACCTAATTTGATCTCAGGTTTGTTGACTCCAAACCTCAATGCTTATCAAATGAAACAAGATTTTTTTTTTCTTTTACCAAGGAGAGTTGCTGAAGATTCTACTAATCTCCAACAATAGTCAGCAAGTCTCTGCCTTGTCAATTTTGACTTTGGTTAATACTGCAGAGAAAATAAGCTCCAGAAATCAAATTTATAATCTACACTAACAAAAATGACTGCTTTTATTCTCCAATGCCCAAAAATGATTTGAAACACAATGGAAAAAATAGTTTTTGCCTATTCAGCATCCTCAAAAATCATTTCTTTTTTTCTCCTTAATAAAGCTCTAATGGCCAGTACTGCAAGGAAAGAATGTAATTCTCAGGAAGTGAGTAATTTACTGCTCAGTGGGAGGTGTGACACCATCAAGAAGTTAAAATTAAGAGATGTTCATTTTCCCCTAAAAGGAACCAATAGCCAATTTTGAATGAAGCTGCATTTAGTAACTGAGACTTTCAATAAGTTACCAAAGTTTTTAACAGCATTAATTTTAGACAGTTTCAGAGATTTAAAACAATAACTGAAAGAGCCATCTTAAATTCTTTCTGGAACACAGTGGGTTATAAGTAATCATTTTATATTAGTCATATCTAGTAAAAACAAACGTCTAAGGGAATTTTTTTCTCCTAAGACTTTCATATATATTTCTTTTGAAAGGCAATAGTTATTATAGAATTGACAGAATTCTGTCATAAGCATATAAGTATACAAACAATGAATATGACATAAACAAATTCACTGGACAACTAGGACAGAAGTCAATTTGGGGATATATTTAAAGGGTGAAAATAATCATGACCCTTGTGGTCAGCCATGCTTTGTACCACAAACCATTTTGCTAAACCTTGTCATGCAGGTCTGTGAGTACCCACAGTATAATTCAGATATGAAATAGAAGAGAGAAAAACTGCACCTTCATTTGAGTATTCTTCTCTATAAAAACTCAACTTTGGGAAAAAGAAAAGTCTCTACCAATTTCTTATCTGTTTTTGGTTTGTTTTTCAGGGGGTTTGTGGGTGTTGAAAGAGTGAAGTATAAAAAGACCAGGTCTAGTCATGTGGCTTTGGGGACAGCTGGCCTGCATCTATCTGGGTCCTCCCCCCGCCATGTTATGCTCCTTCTTATCATAAAATTCTTACGAATTTATGTCTTAAATGAAAAAAATACAGTGCCTTGGCACTCTTCCCTACGTACCAAAAGATGGAATGACAAGCTAAACCATTTGTACATGCTTTCCTAGGAACTGAAACACTCCTTAAATTAAATATAGATTTAGGCCTCAGAACACCTGTGAAATAATAATGACCTCCTTCTATGGACAATCAAGAGGAACTTCAGTTAAAAAAGTGAAGTCCTGCAATCCTAGGCTCTTGAAAATTTTAAATATGGGGAATAAGGACCTCTCTCCATAACTGCCCACTATACTCTCCCTTCTCCCTCCACTAACACCTGCCTTCCCACTCCATCCCCTTTCTGACCTCATTTCCACCCGCAAGTCAATGTTTTAAACCAGATGTTTCTGGTTTAAGATGTTTCTGGAAAGTATAGATTGGGCAGTAGAACAAAATCTTACAAACTACATTTAAACAAGAGAAAGTTGTCTAGTCCTGAGACTTCATGCAAGTTACCCTCTCTGGGTCTCAATTCCTCATCTCTAAGAATACCTTCCCGGCTCTAAAAATCTATGCTACCTATGAGTGCATGATCAGATGTACTAACCAAAGATAACTTAGATCACAAGGGAAACAATTTATTTTGGGATTTTCTCCTCATGGGGAGCAGGGAGATAAAATATCATAAATGCCTGAATTAACTATTTATCTCAAGCTCTTAGAGATCTTTCATTCTATTAGCTGCTAAAAACAAAACACTATAACACTTGCTCATAGAAAGACCACAAATGACCTTTTTTTTTAAATTTTTTTTTTAACAAATCAACTCTTAAATCCCAGTGGTCTGCAAGTAAGGGGGTAGTATTACACGATCACAAGTTCTAACCAACATTTCCTGCCTTAGTTAAGTTTGCTAATCTTCTGTATAAGGCATCTGAGTCACTCACTACTTTTACCCACCACCAGCCCAGGACCACAGTGGGGAGAGACCCACCACAGGAACTAATCCCGAGTAATAGAATTTAATGATTCAAGGTGCAAAGCTGCAGGAGTGCCCATGTAGGGTTCAAAGTCTTAGCAGTGAAATTTTTAAAAATTTTTTTATCTCACTTCCTCTTAATTCTCAGCATGCATCAAGATACAAGTAATATAAATACTAAAAAAATTAAATGTAGAGCACTAAATTTACAAAGGGTAGAATTAGAATTGTGTTTAACTCAAATTCTTTTAATAAATAATGTATTTTCAGAAAAAATGCTGACCTGATTTTTAATGATCACTATAAAATGATTGTTGATTTAAGAAAAGGAAACTTTACTTTTAAAATAAGTGAAGTGTTTAAAGTCAAAGTTACTTTTAAATTTGTAAATGTGCAATTTGACTATAGGTATAAAAGGTAAAATAATCAGTTATTGCATTGCCTCTTAAAAATCTTAACTTATTCGGCAAGACGCACTTTTACCAAGAATTTTTTCCACTTACTTTCTTCCCCCACTTTTCTAGAGGAATCATCACTTTCCAGAAGAATACTGCACCAATGGGGAGGCATGAAACAAGTATGGTAAGACAAAGTTAATTATTTATTGGTAGGGGCGAGAAGAGGTGAAAGACACTGTATGCATTAAACAGAATGGGAACCCAGCAGTCACAGTCAGACAAAAGGTCTGATTAATTCACTGCTTACAAAGTGGAGCAATGAAAGATGCATAATGCTACAAAACTGAAAAAGAGCCAAAATCCTAGCTACCAATTTCTATTTTCAGGGTAAAATTTTTTTCTATTTTTGTAACCAACAGAAATGATTACTCTTAGAGGGTGAGGAGCGGTAGAGTGGATGGGAACTAGGTTAGGAGGAAGACTTATCAGGTATATCTTTTTGCAGCACTTTGACATTTGAACCACATAAATGTATAACAAAAGCAAAATTAGGTTAAAAATAAACCTCTTTTTTTATTCTGATGTCATAGGTTAAAAAATAAGCATCTCTTTTTCATTCTTATGGTCAGTAGATTAAAAAATAAACATCTCTTGTTCATTCTGATGTCATCATGTATTTGAGTTGAGCTAATTTAATTTACCTTCTTTCATTTCAGATGAAGTTAGTTTTGTAGCATCCTAACAAATTGGTTTTCCTCAGCATAAAACTGGGACCAGCTAAAAGACTGTACACAGTGAGTACCAGGTCTATTTCTCTTGTACCCCCAAGTGCCTAATCCTAGCCCTGAAAAACTCAACTGACTACATTTTTTTAATGAGAGAAGCAGCTCTTGATGGCACTTGCACAAAATAAAGTTCAATAACATTTGTTCACTAAATGATGGATAGCTTTTCCCTTCTGAAAACAGAGAAACATTAAGGTTAAAATGCCTGTTCCTCCTTATTACTTTTTCTCATCTGCTAGAAGCAAAAGAAAGAGAATAAGCGAAGAGCTTGGGTTAGGGGAACATGAGGTCATGGAGAACTACAGCTAATTCAGTTTGGACAGCAAAACATGCAGTGAGCCACAGAATCAAGTTAGGAAGACCTTTAGACACACTTCACTTCTGTTTTCCTTTGGATTTTGAAGGCTAGGATTATTATGAAGGACAGGTGCCTCATCTGAGCTCTCTAGCCTACCCTCTTTCATTATGGCTTAAAACCTCAATGATGCATCTCCAAAAGCAAAATTTCAGAGCCCACAAAGAAGACTGGTGGGAGAGGCAGATACAGAGATAGCATCAGCTGGAAGTCTCCTTTCCCAACATCAGGGTCCACAGGTAACTCAGGGGTCACCCAGCTACCTGGGGAATCCTGCTCCTCAAATGAAGTCAATGGGAAAGACCAGGCCAAAAAAGATCCCAGGAGCCTACTCAAAGAAATGAAAGCACCCACCAAATATAGGCAGCCTGATAGCCCACAGTAATGTCTTTCCTTTAGCTTTCCCCAAAGAAATCACCCAATATGAGCCAGAGTCAGTCTCCCCAGCACTGCCTAGAGTCCCGTATTAAATCACATTCTGACGCACATTCAAGCACAGTGTTACACACAGAATAAGGCACGGCACACAGCACAAAAAAACCTCACAGACATGCTTTTTCTCTTTTTAAGCGAAAAAGAAACTAGACGGCAAGAGAAAGCTTACCTTCTAAACGTGAGAAAAAGAATAAAACAAAAGAACAAAAAAAGATGCATAAAGAAGTCATAACAGGGAAGTGAAAGTTGTCAACTATGCAAAAGCAAAATTAAATAAAATATCAGAGTCAAAAGGATTTTACCATATAGATTTAAAATACAGTCTATTCAAGAACTTCACATCAATGAGAAAATGTCTCTGTAAATAAATCCATAGTTAAAATAAGCTAACTTACTCTATATAATTAAATTAGCTTTCAGGGCAACAAGAGAGAGGGCTGGTGATTTCAGGCCCCAGCTTTTACATTACCTTATAGATCTCGGAAAACATACCGTTCTACCGAGCACCCAACGGAAGTCATACTACCAAATCCCTTCTTTAGTTGACTACCAGCCTTCTGGCTGGCCCTGGAGACATTGGGGGTCACACATGGGAAAGCTAGATCTTGGGAACAGTGTGTTCCCCCCACTGCCTACATCTTGGGCTCCTACAAGGAAAGTATAAACCCAAGTATCTCTGTTCCCCTGGACCTGAAAGCTTGGTTCACAGTCATTAAACAGGGAGCAGCAGACCACAGCAGCAGCAACACAAAACCACTGCTAACAGGCTCTAGAAGGAATCTGCCAGCCTTTCTGGGGTCTTAAAAGAGATTCCAGACAAAGGGTGAAGGGATCCCTCAAACTACCTGACCAATGTGAAGATTAATATTTTAATTAAACCTTCCTTGGGGAAAATGGAATGATCAAGGGACACATCTAGAAATGCCAAGAGTTTCCTCTGTAGATTTCTCTGGATCAAAGATTGGTTAAAGAAAAGTTTTCCATAAAGTTCAGAATTACAGGCATATCTGTATCTTACTTAGTCAGCTGGGAAGAACCACCCATATACAAGGCAGAGCTCCCATCCACGGGAATATACTCTTCCACCAGTCCAACCAATGAGACTCCAGCCTGACGGAAAAGCTATAAATCTCAGCTTTAAACCAGTATCTACCCCACATGCCTATTTACTTGTTCCACCTTAGAACAAAGGAAATTAGCAAAGATAGCAAGTAACCCATGAAACAAAAATGAAGAAGAAATTACTTTCACAATATCTCAGTACTCTTATGCTACAAAAATTACAAGATAAAGTATGAGACAGGTGCCAATCAAAACCCCCAGCCGGGGAGAGTGGGGGATTTTGCTTATTTCTCCACTAAGAACACTTACCTTGCTGGCCCAGGCATCTTCATCCCAAGAGGTGAGTTGTAACACACGAATTATCTCATTAATTTCAGCACTCATTTTTTCTACAGTAAAATTGCGATTTTTTAAAGCTTCCTCTATGCCTTGGTTTTTTGAGTTTTTAGTTGTTACAAAAATCTTCATAGCTGTAAAAATAAAAGATCAGAAACTAAGCTTGGAATTTAATCTTGTTGTATAACAAAATTCACAAAAGATGTTCTACACTTTGGATGTTTTGGGCTTTTAAGGTCCTAAAATGAATATACAAAACAAACACTACAAGTTTGACAATAAAGTTCCAACATTAGCAACCTTTATTGTAAAAATAAAAAATAAAAAGAAAACTCAAGGTACAAAGACACCATCACAACATGATTAAGTAACTAATTTAACCTGCATATGCTGATGACCTGCAATCACAAAATATCTAATATCCTTCTAAATCAGTTATCATCCTGGCCCTCACCCGGGCTCCATTTACTACAAACCTAATGGGACAATATGAAAACTGTCACTGATACTCTGAATGGCTTATCCTGCTGCCCCTGATCCCAGCAGAAGATCCCAAGATGCCAAGTTTATCATCCAAGATTTCCCTCAACATGTAGCTTGGATTTGCTAACCCCCAAACATAAAGAAGAAAAAAATAATGTCTGGGCATGGTTGCTCACGCCTGTAATCCCAACACTTTTGGCTCGATCTCAGCTCACTGCAACCTTCGCCTCCTGAGTTCGAGCAATTCTCCTGCCTCAACCTCCTGAGTAGCTGGGATTATAGGCGTCTGCCACCAATCCTGGCAAATTTTTGTTTTGTTTTGTTTTGTTTTTAGTAGAGACAGGGTTGGCCAGGCTGGTCTCGAACTCCTGACCTCAGGTGATCCACCCGCCTCGGCCTTCCAAAGTGCTGGGATTACAGGAGTGAGCTACTGTGCCCAGCCTCCTCAACTCTTATACTCATATGTCCTTTTTTAGCTACTACTTGAAACACCAAAGCAGGTAACTGGAAGTCACAATGACATGAGTCACCAGATTTTTATAATAAAGTTGCCTTCTGAGAAATAACTAATTAACCCACAACTTGACTAAGATAATTCATATAAACCATGAGATGTCTGGCATATACTAGACACTCAATAAGTGCTACTCCCTTTTGCTAGTCTAGAGAGCAGCTACCATGTTTGCATTTCAGGGTGCTGCCCAATGGGAAAGTAGTCTCAGCTGGTGACTAAAGAACTGATCTACTCATGATGTAAAGAACAGTTAAATATCTTTTAGGAAAAACTGGATTAATACACACTAGAAAGGGCTCTGAGTTCATGTCTTTATCGTATGATGCTCTATAATATCCATTCCAGCTCCTAATTATTTTTCTATAACACAAAGGTGTGAAAATTGAATATCCTAGGCTACAGTTTATAGAGGAGAGTCCACCTCCCAGGAAAGGGGCTTGTTAGAGCTTTAGGAGAACAGAATTAGGCCACAGGAAGTCAATTTCAAACAAAGAACAGGAGAAGGACAGCATTAGAGAAGAAGACTCGTTCTCAGCCAATCAGCTACAGCCATCATGTGATAACCAATCAATCAGGTCTCATTTTTACCTAGGCTGAAGGACATGCAGTGAAGCCTCAAAAGAAAATGAACCTCAGGCCAGGAGCCATGGCTCACGCATGTAATCCCAGCACTTTGGGAGGCTGAGGCAGGCAGATCACGAGGTCAAGAGATCAAGACCATCCTGGCCCACATGGTGAAACCCCATCTCTACTGAAAATACAAAAATTAGCTGGGCGTGGTAGCTACTCAGGAGGCTGAGGCAGGAGAATCACTTGAACCCAGGAGGTGGAGGCTGCAGTGAGCTGAGATTGCACCACTGCACTCCAGCCTGGCAACAGAGTGAGACTTTGTCTAAAAAAAAAAAGAAAAGAAAAGAAAGGAAAAAAAAGAAAATGAACCTCAGAGTTTAGAACATGCTAACATTTTTTCCCCCTTATAAAATAAAGTACAGGCAGGAAGTACCTGAAATGAGAACTGGCAGCAACTCTTTCACGGTGTTCATCGAGTTCACCAACATCACTCGGTGCTCCTGGTGAGTCAGCTCCTGCTGTCTCTCGTCAATCATCTTGGCCATCTTAGTCATTCCTGGGGCACAAAGAAGAAATTGTGCAGGGTGAGTAATGAAACAATCCAGGGTCTGGCTTTCTCAGTCTAAATCCATTATGAAATACTATGAAAGTTCAAACCAATTGCTCACTTATTTAAACAACAGACACCATCACTGAACTCTAATTTACGCAACATTACTCTTTTCAATGAAAGTAATGTATTAAATGTAAACACTAAATGTGATAAACATTTTCATATTTTGATATAAATACATTCACAAATATTAAACATCTAAATGAATAAATATATATTTATTAAAAAGAAATTCACAGGTAAGGGAAAAACATTTTGCCAGGATTCTATGCATACAGGTTTCATGCCATGTCTCTGAACTCTGTGCTAAAAATCTCACATGGGCCTAGTACTGAATCTAGTGGCTGAAAAAAGTTCTAAGAATGACAATGATATGTTTTGTTTTCATCTTTCTATTTTTCTGTACTTTCCAATTTGCCCAAAATAAGCATGTACTAGTTTTATAATTAGAAACAAATGGAAATATTATAAAAATAATTATAGGGATGACAATGTTGGAAAGCATCTGGTGTTTTGGAATCACTCTGCTAGCACTTTTTGTTTATGTTGGTTGTTTTTCAAAGGCGCTATGTGATTCTCTAAAGCTTTGATTTTCAAATTACTCCTAGGATTTCTCAAGTTGTCTCACAGACCATCAAGACCAAAGAGAAGCAGAGGTAGGGCTGCTCCTGCTTCACCTAAAGTAGCTCCATTTTGTCTTTTTTTGTTTGGGGATTCTGTATAAGATTCCATTTGGGGAAATATAATTTTTGCCAGTATTATGAGAAATTTTAAGAGGACTACTCTAAAGCCACCAGAGAAACCTATTTCCAGGTGATCTTCAGTGATGGCTCAAATTCTTAACTGCCATTAAGTTTTACAGAACACCTACACTGGAACTTCATAAAAATGCTGTTAATTAAAAATCAACATTTCACATAAAACAAATGAATTTTATAAAGTGGTAAAAATCAAGTTAAGCAAGTTAGACATCTAACATATCTTGTCATTGGTCTTATTCATACTTTAAAGACCCTCAAGTTCATGTTATATGTCTGTAACATCAAAAGCTGGTATCTGTTTATGTATTTTGAATATTTAATGCTCAGATGCCTGAATAATCATTTCAAAATAAGATTTAACCACAATAGCTCTTCTCTCCTTCTAGGTCTGATTATATTATGCAGCCTTGGGTTAGGGCATGAATCCATAATAGTAGGCAGGCTAATTAGCAAGCTAAGAGGTCATAAAGAACTACAGGCCAGCTGGCAGACAGTGAAGGAATGCTGTGTAATGTGGAATGGAGAGGTCAGGATGCAGGATGGCCTTCAGCATTACAGTAACAGAAAAGTATTTCCTACATTCTCCAGTAGCAGTATTTGCAATGTTTGGTTTAGTTCGTTTGACAAAGCCAGGATATATAGAAAGCAGATTCAGATACCAGAGATGACATCACCTCAAAGCACAGCATCAGCTCCATCAACAGAGCAGACACCTGAAAGCCCAATGCATCTTCACCTATCTTCTGCAAAAAGTAGGAAGAGGGTATACCCTTTCCTTGGGCTCCAACATGGACAATCCTTTAAAAATATTATAGAAATTGGATATAACTAACCTGGCCCAAGATTCTTTGTGTAAGTGACCAAATCTTCCATAGTCTCCACCACCTCTGCCACTGTAAGATATTCCAAAATTCCTTTGCAAACTCTAATAATTTTACGGACCTGAAAATATATTTCAGAGTATTCAGTCACATGAGTGGACAACTAGCAAACACGGTAACACAGATGTGCAGCATTCAACATATTTTCATTCTAAACAATCGTCAATCTTCCATTATTATCTTTAAGAGTAGGCTTTTTGTCTCAGATTGCCTACCTCAGCCTCATCGAAGGTAAGGAGCAGGTCTGATGTTCCAGAGAGGATGCCCCTTGACCCATCAATTAGATAATCTCGAGCAGGCACTGAGTAAGGGTCTGACTGAAGCATCTGAGCTGCCTGGACAAGCTTGGTGCAAGCATTCTCAACCCTATAGGGAAGAACACAGGTTAACACACTGGCAGGACCACGCAGAAGAATACCATATGCAAATGCAAAGAGAGAATATGCACATAAATTCACAAGTTTTTTCCCTACATGAGAAATAGCCAAGACCAATTGATAATAAGACCTACGTTTTTAGATTTTAACAATGTAGGCAGGGCACAGTGGCTCATGCCTGTAACCCCAGCATTTTGAGAGACCCTGTTTCAAAAAGAAAATTACAAAATTACAGGTAAAAGCAGCACATTCATTCAGCGCACTGCCCTTATTCTTTATTTCCTAACAAAAAAAATGATGAGAAAACATCTGGGCTCTTTGACTTTAGGTTGCTCTATCTCTGTAATGCCTGTGTTTCCTTATTCCTCCCCACCCTATACACACTGCCATTAAAAGACACTGCACAAAGAACTGAAATCCTTCAGTTCTTTGCTGAAATGTTAGATCATTTTCAGATCTAACATCTGGAAATAAAATGCCAAAGCATGGTATTAAGTGAAATTTAATAACTAAACAAAGCAAAGGAATAGGAAGAAACACAAAGAAAAAGTATGAGGCAGTGCATAAATTTCTCACTCATTCATCTAGCTAAATAAATTTGTTTGATAAATCCATTGGACCATTTGAAAATATATTGTTAAAAGAAAATAAAAACAAAAATTAAAAAATTAAAATGAAAATATATTGTTAATTAAAGGTCTCTATTATTAGTAACTAAGCCAGTTATTAATAGTTTAATATTAATATAAGTAACCAGGTCAGCCAAAGGTTGAGTGGTGGGAGGGGAGCTGGGGAGGGATTCATTTAAAAGAGGAACCCAAAATGCATACACCAAGTATTCTGTTTGCCTTCCTTGTACTAATAATATGTATTCATTCATTCATTCAATTATTCATCCCCACAAAGTTGAAAATAACCTAATAGATCATCTCCTCTAGTCTCATATTCAATATAGCCATTATGTTGTGACTGACTAACTTACAAAGATAAGTTAAAATTATCTTAATTTTAATTAGCTTAAAGTTAAATTGTAATTAGCTTAAAGTTAAAATGCTTAGCCAGAATTAAACATTCTCATTTGAAAACATAGAAAATGTCACCTGCAAATAAAAGCCTATCTCACCAGATTCTTTTGAGGATAAATGAAGTAATACAGAAACTCCACAAGTTTAAAGCAGTATTACATTGTTAACAAGTAGAATTAAACCAACTTATGAATTTCAACTACATAAAAAGCACTCGGCTGTGGACACTGTAGGTATGTATATAAAGATGTAAAAAGCACTATTCTAACTCTCAAGGAGCATACTTTACTAAGGCAAGACACAAACATTGGCAGAATAAGCCAATACATGGCTGGGCGTGGTGGCTCATGCCTGCAATCCCAGCACTTTGAGAGGCCAAGGCGGGCAGATCACTTGAGGTTGGGAGTTCGAGACCAGCCTGGCCAACATGGTGAAACCCCGTCTCTACTGAAAATACAAAAATTAGCCTGGCATAGTGGTGGACATCTGTAATCCCAGCTACTCAGAGGCAGGAGAATCAGAGGTGGAGGCTGCAGTGAGCCCAGATCATGCCACTGCACTCCAGCCTGGGTGACAGAGTTAGACTCTGTCTCCGAAACAAACAAACAAACAACAACAACAAAAAAAACATAAGGCAGTACATAATAAATATCAGTGAAGGGCAAGACCCGTTTGATGTGGCTTTTGATCGGGCTTAGAGGACTGGATATTTTGTTCTTTTTAATTTTAAAATTAAAATTTCAATTTGATTTTAAATATATAATATATATTCATACATATTACACAAGCATATACACATATTTAAAACCAAAAGGGCATACAATGAGAAATCTCTTTCCCTTCACTATCTTCCATGCACTCATTCCATCCCACTTGCAACCAATACTGAGTTTCCTCCAATGTTGTATTGCCTCTGTATGTAAATGTCTTCACAAAACATTTCAGGCCTCAAAGAAGCAAAAATGTACATTTCCCCCTTTTTTACACAAATAGGATCATACTATGTACACTTGCTGCATTCTGCTTTTTACACTTAGGTGTTGTTCTATTAAAAGTACATAAAGAGGGCCGGGCATGGTGGCTCACACGTGTAATCCCCGCACTTTGGGAGGCCAAGGCGGGTGGATTACTTTAGGTCAGGATTTCGAGATCAGCCTGGCCAACATGGTGAAACCCTATCTCTACCAAAAGTACAAAAATTAGTCGGGCATGATGGCGGGGGCCTGTAATCCCAGCTACTGGGGAGGCTGAGGCAGAGAATCGCTTGAACCCAGGAGGCGGAGGTTGCAGTGAGCATGCCACTGCATTCCAGCCTGAGCAACAGAGCAAGACTCCAAAAAAAAAGAAAAAAGAAAAGAAGAAGAAAAAAAAGAAAGAAAAGTACATAAAGAGCCTCCTCCTACTTTTATAAAGCTACATAATAGCCCAGTCTAATAGTTATTAGCCTGCTGTAATGGATCACCTTGAATACATGTAATTTTACCATGTATGTCTGTAGGATACATTCTAGATATAAAATTGCTGAGTCAAAGGTATGCATATGTATAATTTTTAACAAATGTTGCCATGTTGCAATCTGCAGAAGTTATACTAAACAGTTCTTACCTTCTCACCAATTCAAATTTTGGATCTTCACCAATAATAAACCAAAATTGGATCCAAACATAGTTTCTTTTCAATTGAGGTGAAATTCATGTAACATACAAATAACCATTTCAAAGTGTACAATTCAGTAGCATTTAGTGTATTCACAGTGTTGTGCAACCACTGCCTCTCTCTAGTGCCAAAACTCTTTATTATCTCAGTAAAACACGCAATACTCATTAAGTAATAACTCCCTATTTTCTCCTTCTCCCGTCCCCTGATAACTGCTAATCTGCTTTCTGTCTCACTGGATTTGCCTATTGTGGAAACATCATACAAAAGAATTCATACACTATGTCTGGCTCCTTTCATTTAGCATGTTTTTGAGGTTCATCCAAGTTGTAGCCTGTATCAATACTTCATTCTTTTTTCATGGCTGAATAATAATATTCCATTGTATGGATATGCCAGTTTGTTTACCCATTAATCTACTTATGAACATTTGAGCTGTCTACACCTTTTAGCAATTATGAATAATGCTGCCGTAATGTTTTCATTTCTCTTAGTTATATACCTAGGAGAGGAATTGCTGGTTTATATAGTAATTCCATGTTTAACTTTTTTGAGAAACCACCAAACTATTTTCCAGCACTGTGCCATTTTACATAAGGGCTCCTAATTCTCCATATCCTCACCAACGCTTGTTATTTTATTTTTTTAAATAAAAGCCACCCTAGCAGGTGTGAAGTGGTATCTCATTATGGCTTTGATTTGCAATTCCTTTTTTTTTTTTTACTTTTGCAGTTTTATTTATTTTATTTTATGTATTTTTTTATTTTATTATTATACTTTAGGTTTTACGGTACATGTGCACAATGTGCAGGTCTGTTACATATGTATCCATGTGCCATGTTGGTTTGCTGCACCCATCAACTCGTCATTTAGCATTAGGTATATCTCCTAATGCTGTCCCCCCACCACCCCACAACAGTCCCCAGTGTGTGATGTTCTCCTTCCTGTGTCCGTGAGTTCTCATTGTTCAATTCCCACCTATGAGTGAGAACATGCGGTGTTTGGTTTTTTGTCCTTGCGATACTTTACTGAGAATGATGTTTTCCAGTTTCATCCATGTCCCTACAAAGGACATGAACTCATCGTTTTTTATGGCTGCATAGTATTCTATGGTGTATATGTGCCACATTTTCTTAATCCAGTCTATCGTTGTTGGACATTTGGGTTGGTTCCAACTCTTTGCTATTGTGAATAGTGCCGCAATAAACATACGTGTGCATGTGTCTTTATAGCAGCATGATTTACAGTCCTTTGGGTATATACCCAGTAATGGGATGGCTGGGTCAAATGGTATTTCTAGTTCTAGATCCCTGAGGAATCGCCACACTGACTTCCACAATGGTTGAACTAGTTTACAGTCCCACCAACAGTGTAAACGTGTTCCTATTTCTCCACATCCTCTCCAGCACCTGTTGTTTCCTGACTTTTTAATGATGGCCATTCAAACTGGTGTGAGATGGTATCTCATTGTGGTTTTGATTGGCATTTCTCTGATGGCCAGTGATGATGAGCATTTTTTCATGTGTTTTTTGGCTGCATAAATGTCTTCTTTTGGGAAGTGTCTGTTCATGTCCTTCGCCCACTTTTTGATGGGGTTGTTTGTTTTTTTCTTGTAAATTTGTTTGAGTTCATCGTAGATTCTGGATATTAGCCCTTTGTCAGATGAGTAGGTTGCAAAAATTTTCTGCCATTCTGTAGGTTGCCTGTTCACTCTGATGGTAGTTTCTTTTGCTGTGCAGAAGCCCTTTAGTTTAATTAGATCCCATTTGTCAATTTTGGCTTTTGTTGCCATTGCTTTTGGTGTTTTAGACATGAAGTCCTTGCCCACGCCTATGTCTTGAATGGTATTGCCTAGGTTTTCTTCTAGGGTTTTTATGGTTTTAGGTCTAACATGTAAAGTCTTTAATCCATCTTGAATTAATTTTTGTATAAGGTGTAAGGAAGGGATCCAGTTTCAGCTTTCTACATATGGCTTGCCAGTTTTCCCAGCACCATTTATTAAATAAGGAATCCTTTCCCCATTTCTTCTGTTTGTCAGGTTTGTCAAAGATCAGATAGTTGTAGATATGCGGCATTATTTCTCAGGGCTCTGTTCTGTTCCATTGATCTATGTCTCTGTTGTGGTACCAGTACCATGCTGTTTTGGTTACTGTAGCCTTGTAGTATAGTTTGAAGTCAGGTGGCGTGATGCCTCCAGCTTTGTCCTTTTGGCTTAGGATTGACTTGGCGATGCGGGCTCTTTTTTGGTTCCATATGAACTTTAAAGTAGTTTTTTCCAATTCTGTGAAGAAAGTCATTGGTAGCTTGATGGGGATGGCATTGAATCTATAAATTACCTTGGGCACTATGGCCATTTTCACGATATTGATTCTTCCAACCCATGAGCATGGAATGTTCTTCCATTTGTTTGTATCCTCTTTTATTTCATTGAGCAGTGGTTTGTAGTTCTCCTTGAAGAGGTCCTTCACATCCCTTGTAAGTTGGATTCCTAGGTATTTTATTCTCTTTGTAGCAAATTTGCAATTCCTTAATGATCAATGATGGTGAACATCTTTTCATGTGCTTGTTGTCCATTTCTACATCTTTTATGGAGAAATGTCTATTCAATTAGGCCCATTTTTCAATTAGGTTGTCTTTTGGGGCTGAGTAGTAAGAGTTTCTTAGATAAGCTAGTTATTAAACTCTCATCAGAAATACAATTTGCAAATGTTTTTTCCCAGTCTGTAGGTTATCTTTATTCAATATAGTGTTAATTTCCATTGAGGTTGAGGATTTTCATAGTTTTTAAGTTACAAAATAAAATAACACATGTAAATATTGTATAAATCTTAATTCAAACAAACACCATCTACCTAAAAGTCAATAATCATTTTACGCCAGGTGCAGTGGCTCACGCCTGTAATCCCAGCACTTTGGGAGGCCAAGGTGGGCGGACTGAGGTCAGAAGTTCGAAACCAGCCTGGCCAACATGGTGAAACCCCGTCTCTACTAAAAATACAAAAATTAGCTGGGCATGGTGGCAGGCACCTGTAATCCCAGCTACACAGGAGGCTGAGGAAGGAGAATCAGTAGAATCCAGGAGGCAGAGGTTACAGTGAGCCAAGATCATGCCACTGCACTCCAGCCTGGGCAATGGAGTGAGATTCAGTCTCAAAAAAAAAAAAAAAATCATTTTATAAAATAGTACCAGGTACTTTAGAACCCCACCTTAACCAAATCCTCCTTCCTATTCTCCAGAGATAATTATTACTCTGAATGTTGTTAATTATTTTCTTGATTTTCTTTATACTTTTACCACCTATATAGGTATACATACCTAAGCAACTTTTTGTTGAGTTCTGCCTATATTGGAACTTAAGCGGAATCATACTGTTATGCATGCTTCTGTGACTGTTCTTTTGGTTTAACATTATAATGTTCAGTCCATCATGTTAACAACTGTAGCTACTATATTGTATTCCCCTGTAAGAATATACCAAAATTGGCCAGGCATGGTGGCTCACGCCTGTAATCTCAGCACTTTGGGAGGCTGAGGCAGGCGTTCAAGACTTGCCTGACCAACATGGAGAAACCCTGTCTCTATTAAAAATACAAAATTAGCTGGGCGTGGTGGCACATGCCTGTAATTCCAGCTACTCGGGAGGCTGAGGCAGGAGAATTACTTGAACCCGGGAGGCGGAGGTTGCGGTGAGCTGAGATAGTGCCACTGCACTCCAGCCTGGGCAACAAGAGCGAAACTCCGTCTCAAAAAAAAAAAAAGAATATACCAAAATTGATTTGCCCATTCTACCTCTGCTGGATGTTAGAGGTGTTCTAGGTTCTTGTTTCTGTTATTAGTGTTACTGTGTCCGGGATTGGTGGGTTCTTGGTCTCACTGACTTCAAGAATGAAGCCGCGGACCCTTGCGGTGAGTGTTACAGCTCTTAAGGTGGCGCGTCTGGAGTTTGTTCCTTCTGATGTTCGGATGTGTTCAGAGTTTCTTCCTTCTGGTGGGTTCGTGGTCTCGCTGGCTTCAGGAGTGAAGCTGCAGACCTTCGCAGTGAGTGTTACAGTTCATAAATGCAGTGTAGACCCAAAGAGTGAGCAGTAGCAAGACTTATTGCAAAGAGCGAAAGAACAAAGCTTCCACAGTGTGGAAAGGGACCCGAGGGGGTTGCCACTGCTGGCTCGGGCAGCCTGCTTTTATTCTTATCTGGCCCCCACCCCCCACGTCCTGCTCATTGGTAGAGCCTAGTGGTCTGTTTTGACGGGGCGCTGATTGGTGCGTTTACAATCCCTGAGCTAGACATAAAGGTTCTCCACGTCCCCATCAGATCAGTTAGATACAGAGTATGGACACAAAGGTTCTCTAAGGCCCCACCAGAGCAGCTAGATACAGAGTGTCAACTGGTGCATTCACAAACCTCGAGCTAGACACAGGGTGCTGATTGGTGTGTTTACAAACCTTGAGCTAGATACAGAGTGCTGATTGGTGTATTTACAATCCTTGAGCTAGACATAAAGGTTTTCCAAGGCCCCACCAGAGTAGCTAGATACAGTGTCAATTGGGGCATTCACAGACCCTGAGCTAGACACAGGGTGCTGATTGGTGTATTTACAATCCCTGAGCTAGACATAAAGGTTCTCCACATCTCCACCAGAGCAGCTAGATACAGAGTGTCAACTGGTACATTCACAAACCTCCAGCTAGACACAGGGTGCTGATTGGTGTGTTTACAAACCTTGAGCTAGATACAGAGTACCAATTGATGTATTTACAATCCTTGAGCTAGACATAAAGGTTCTCCACATCTCCACCAGACTCAGGAGCCCAGCTGGCTTCACCCAGTGGATCCTGCACCGGGGCTGCAGGTGGAGCTGCCTGCCAGTCCCAGGCCGTGCGCTCGCACTCCTCAGCCCTTGGGTGGTCGATGGGACTGGGCACCATGGAGCAGGGGGTGGCACTCGTCGGGGAGGCTCGGGCCGCATAGGAGCTCATGGAGGGGGTGGGAGGCTCAGGCATGGCGGGCTGCAGGTCCCGAGCCCTGCCCCACGGGAAGGCAGCTAAGGTCCAGTGAGAAATCGAGCGCAGCGCCGGTGGGCTGGCACTGCTGGGGGACCCAGTACACCCTCCGCAGCCGCTGGCCCCGGTGCTAAGTCCCTCATTGCCGGGGGCTGGCAGGGCCGGCCGGCTGCTCCGAGTACAGGGCCAGCCAAGTCCACGCCCACCTGGAACTCCAGCTGGCCCGCAGGCGCCGCGCGCAGCCTGGGTTCCCGCTCACGCCTCTCCCTCCACACCTCCCTGCAAGCTGAGGGAGCCGGCTCCCGCCTTGGCCAGCCCAGAAAGGGACTCCCACAGTGCAGCGGTGGGCTGAAGGGCTCAAGTGCAGCCAAAGTGGGAGCTCAGGCAGAGTAGGCCCCAAGAGCGAGCGAGGGCTGTGAGGACTGCCAGCACGCTGTCACCTCTCATTAATATGAATGATGGTGCTGTGAAAATTTTTATTCTGGCTCCCGGTACACATGAACAGAGTTTAGGTTATATATCTAGTAACGGAAATACTAAATTACAGAAAATAAATATATTCAACTTTACCAGGGAATGACAAACTGCTTTCCAAAATGATTTTATCAATTGAATACTTCTAACAGCAGTACACAAACTTGATCCTCAACATCTGAACTTTTAATATGCCAATCTGGTCAACGTGAAATGATAAACTATTGTGAATTTAACTTGCATTTTTTTTTTTTTTTTTTTTTGAGACAGGGTCTCGGTCTGTTGCCCAGGCGGCAGGTGCGGTGGTATAATCATGGCTCACTGCAGCCTCGACCTCCCGGTCACCTCCCACCTCAGCCTCTCAAGTAGCTGGGACTACAGGCACACACCATCATGCCCAGCTAATTATGTTTATTTTTTGTAGAGATGGAGTGTTGCCATGTTGCACAGACTGGTCGTGCAATTGATCCATATCAGACTCCTAAAGTCTGCAATTGATCCGTATCAGAATAAAGTCGCGCAATTGATCCATATCAGACTGGGCTCAAGCAATTCATCCATATCAGACTCCTAAAGTGCTGGGGGCCAGGCACAGTGGCTCACACCTGTAAACCCAACACTCTGGGAGGCCGAGGTAGGTGGATCACTTGAGGTCAGGAGTTGGAGACCAGCCTGGCCATCATGGTGAAACACTGTCTCTACTAAAAATACAAAAATTAGCCAGGCATGGTGGCAAGCGCCTGTAATCCCAGCTACTTGGGAGGCTGAGGCAGGAGAACTGCTTGAACCTGGGAGGCGGAGGTTGCATTGAGCCAAGATTGCGCCACTGCACTTCAGCCTGAGCGACAAAGTGAGACTCAGTCTGGAAAAAAAAAAAAGTGCTGGGATTATAGATTTGAGCCACTGTGCCCAGCCCTGGATTTTTCTTTTATTAATAAAACTGAGGATTGTTTGTTTGTTTCACTGTTTACTGGCCCCATGAGTTTTGATAGGTAGTGTTTTTGTCATTCATTTCTAATTGTCACTGTGATTTATTTAACAATGAATTGTTTGGGAATTTTAAAATATAATTCTACACATAAAGGACTCTTCTACTTATCTTCTGATCATTGATTTATCATTCAAATGAGTTGTCTACAAAATGTGGTCTTAAGGCACTAAAATATATTTAGGCTAGCTTCATGGCTTAACATGATTCATTTTTATAAATTTTCTATGTGTTATTGAAAAGAATGAGTGACCCAAATTTTAGGAAAAATATTTTTCCTAAAAGTGTCTTTTGACACTTAAGCGTGTCTTTGTGGACAGGCACAGTGGCTCATGCCTGTAATCTCAGTACTTTGGAAGCCCAAGGCAGGAGGATCACTTGAGCTCAGGAGTTCCAGACGAGCCTGGGTAACAGAGCAAGACCTCATCTCTACTAAAAATTTAAAAAAAAATATGCAGGCACGGTGGCTCACACCTGTAGTCCTAGCTACTCAGGAGGCTGAGGCAGGAGGATTGCTTGAGTGCAGGATATCAAGGCTGTAATGAGCTATGATCATGCCACTGCACTCCAGTGTGGGTGACAGAGCTGGACCCTGTCTCAAAAAAAAAAAAAAAGTGTCTTTTGTATGCTAATAAGATGACTAGTGGCTAGGGGACCCTAGATAGCTTCAAAACGGGAGCTGGTTCCAGAAACATCAAGCATGGTCAGAGAATTTCTGAGTTAGTGAACACATCCGGGTGCTGGGAGGTGGTGCACCCAGGCAACATGACAGCTTCCTCATCGTATCTTGCCCTATGCAGCTCTTCCATTTGGCTGTTCCTGGGTTGTATCCTTTATAATAAACTGGTAACTATTTGAGTAAAGTGTTTCCGTGAGTTATGTGAGCCATTCTAGCGAATTATCAAACCCGAAAGCGGGGAGTTGTAGGAACTTCCAACTTTGTAGTAAAGTCGGACAGAAGTATGGGTATACCAGGCACCCAATACTTGTGACTGGTATCTGAAGTGAGGATAGTTTTATGGGACTAAGCACTTAAACTTGTGGAGTCTGACACTAACTCTGGATAGTTAGTGTCAGAATTGAATTGCGTTGCCAAATACCAAGTTGGTGTCTGAAGAGTTGGAAGACTGGTTGTTGGTGTGGAAAAAAAAAAGCCATACATGTGGTATCAGAAGCGTTGAGTAAAAGCATCCCATTATTATATACATCAACGCTTATCTACATTTACCAACAAACTGTCCAGAATCTTGGCTCATCATTCCCTCTTGTATTTCAGGCTTACATCTGGGATGAGCTGACTTGTCTGAAGTACATTCTTTAGGATTTCCTCCAGTAAAAGTCTGCTGGTGACAAAATGTATCAGTTTTTGTTTGATAATGTCTATTTTGTCTTCATTCTTCAAAGACTATAGTAGTACAGAATTCTAAGTTGACAGTTATTTTATTAGCAAACTGAGGGCATTATTTCACTGACATGGCAATGGAAGCAGGAGAGAAGGAGGTATGATGATGAAAGCAGAGACTGGAGTAATGTAGGGCTACAAGCCGAGGAAAGCAGGCAGCCTCTAGAAGCTGGAAAAGGCGAAGAAACAGAGTCTTTTCTAGAGTTTCCAGAAAGAATGTGGCCCTGCTGACTCACTTTGGACTTCAGGCTTCCAGAACTGTAAGATAATAAATTTGCGTTCTTTTAAACCACAAAGTTTGTGGTGACTTGTCACAGCAATAAGAGGAAACTTTCATCCAATCAAAAATTATCAGGTATACAAAAAGGCATGAAAATACGCCAATAATGAAGAGAAAAGTCAATCATTCAAAACCAACCTAGGGCCTGGTGTCATGGCTCATGCCTGTAATCCCAACACTTTAGGAGGCTGAGGGTGAGAGGAGGACTGCTTGAGGCCAGGAGTTCAAGACCAGCTTGGGCAACACAGGGAGACCCTGTCTTCTTTTTTTTAGACAAAGTCTGGCTGTGTTGCCCAGGCTGGAGTGCAGTGGTGTGATCTCGGCTCAATGCAACCTCCACCTCCTGGGTTCAAAGGATTCTTGTGCCTCAGCCTCCCAGGTAGCCGGGATTACAAGTGTGTGCTACCACACCACAGCTGGCTAATTTTTATATTTTTAGTAGCAACGGGGATTTATCATGATGGCCAGGCTGGTCTCAAACTCCTGGCCTCAAGTGATCCACCCGCCTCAGCCTCCCAAAGTGTTGGGATTATAGGTGTGAGCCACTGCACCCGGCCAAGGAAGACCTTGTCTCTACAAAAAATTTAAAACTTAGCCAGGAACAGTGGTAAGTGCCTGTGGTCCCAGCTACTCAGGAGGCTGAGGTGGGAGAATCACTTGAGCCCAAGAGGCCAAGGCTGCAGTGAGCCATTATTGCACCACCACATCCCATACTGGGTGACAGAATAAGACCCTGTCTCAAAACAAAACCAACCTAGAAATGACAAAGATGAGAGAATCAGTAGATAAGAACATTAAAATGGTTATAACTGTACTCCACATGTTCAAAAAACAAAAGTAAAGATTGAGCTGGGCACGGTGCCTAATACCGTGGTCTGGGAGGCTGAGGCAGAAGGATGGCTTGAGGCCAGGAGTTCAAGGCCAGCCTGGGCAATATAGCAAGACTCCATCTCCACACACACACAAAAAAAAAAATCAGGCCAGGCGTGGTGGCTCACACCTGTAATCCTAGCACTTTGGGAGGCTGAGGCAAGAGGATCTCTTGAGCTCAGGAGTTCAAGACCAGCCTGGGCAGCATGGCAAAACCCCATTTTTACAAAAAATAAAAAATTAGCCCTGTGTGGTGGTGCACGCCTATAGTCCCAGCTACTCAGGAGGCTGAGGTGGCTGGATCACTTAAACCCAGGGAAGTTGAGGATGCAGTGAGCCGTGATTGTGCCACTGCACTCCAGCCTGGGCAACAGAGTAAGACCCCATCTCAAAAAAAAAAAAATTAAAAATGTAATGGCATGGTGTCACACGCCTGTAGCCCCAGCTACTCTTGAGGCTGAGGTGGGAGGATCACTTGGGCCCAGGAGGTTGAGGCTGCGGTGGGCCATGATTGCACTCCATCCTGGGTGACCCAGCAAGATCCTGTCTCAAAAAAAAAAAAAAAAAAAAAAGTAGATTGGTTACACTAGTTAGATAAATGGAAGATAGAGAAAAAGACCCAAATAGAACAACTAGATATGAAAGATATGTCTGAGATATAAAAATACACTGTGAATTACTAGCAGATTAGATATTGCAGGGAAAAAAATAGTGAAATTGAAGTCATAGCAATAAAGACTATTCAAAATAAAACAGGGTGAAAAAAGATTTTAAAAAACAAATGGCATCAGTGATCTGTGGGACAACTCCAAGCAACCTAATATATGTGTAATTAAAGTTTCCAAAGGAGAGAAGGTAGTGGTAGGGTAATATTTAAAGAAATTGTTTCCAGGGAACTTGAACATTTATGAAATTATAGTCAACAAACAAAAGCATCACCAACTACAAATCTTGTGATATATCTATTCATGAAATCCAGTTACTGCATAAGTTTTTCAAATTTGGAAAAAAAATGACAGGAATGACCATTATGGAGAAAGGAAACTGAAAAAGAAAAGAAATGGAAAAGGTTTACAGGAATAAAATTGATTATCACTAATGGTTCCCTTGTGTGGTAAAATGATAGGTCCATAACAGAGACTGAACCACTTTTTTATACAATAAGACATCTGATCTGCACATTAAAATTTAATGGCATTCATAAAAGCCAAACAAATCCCACTAAGACTAACCAGCAGTCAGAAACAGGAAGAAGTCTGTCTTGTGTATGGAAAATTGGATTTTATTTAAACATTCAAGCTCCCTAGCTTCTTAAAGTGATCTTGTATATTTTAATAGAAATCTGAATTTTTAAAAAGTATTTAAAGAATGAAAGTAGGGATAAGGTCAGTTTCCTAAATAATTGTATATCTTTACTATATAATAATAATATTTAATTAGATACTTTAAATCAATCAACTAGTACCTCTCTCTCCCTTTGAATCTTCAACCTAAATTGCTAGAAAAAAATCTTATGCTATATATCAAATGGACCAATGATAGCCTTATGGGATCTCGACATATGCTCACTCATGACCCTCTAATACATTCTTCCCAGAATTACCACCTACTCTAATTTGAGACAATTCAGGAGAAGACCTTGAGTATGAGTAATTATTTTGTAAGAAAAAAAGAGCACAAATTCCTCAGTTCCACGTGATTTCAATTATCACTCACCAAGAAAATTAAATCTATGCCAAATAAGAGGAAAATACATTTAGAGATTATAAAAAGACTACCACAAGTCTTTTTTCTTCTTTTTCTTTTTCTTTTTTTTTTTTTTGAGACAGAGTCTCACTCTGTTGCCCAGGCTGGAGTGCAGTGGCACAATCTCAGCTCACAGCAACCTCCGTTTCCTAGCCTCAAGCAATCCTCCTGCCTCAGCCTCCCAAGTAGCTGGAACTACAGGAATGCGCCACTATGCCCAGCTGATTGTTTTTGTATTTTGCGTAGAGATGAGGTTTCATCATATTGCCCAGGCTGGTCTCCAACTCCTGACCTCAAGTGATCCACCCCCTTCGGTCTTCCAAAATGCTGGGATTACAGGTGTGAGCCACCACACCCTGCCTACAAGTCCTTTTTAAGGGTTCTTTTAGACTATATCCAGAAAAAGTGAGTTACTAAATTTTTTTTCTAGACAGGGTCTCGCTCTGTTACCCAGGGTGGAGTGCAGTGGTACCATCACAGCTCACTATAGCCTCAACCTCCCAGACTCAAGTGATCCTCCCACCTCAGCCTATCAATTAACTGAGACCACAGGCACATGCCACCATGCCCAGATAATTTTTTATTTTTTATATTTTTTGTAGAGACAGGGTCTCACTATGTTGCCCAGACTGGTCTTGAACTCCTGGGCTCAAGTGATCCTCCCACCTCAGCCTCTCAAGTAGCTGAGACTATAGATGCACATCACCATGCCCAGCTAATTTTTTGTTTTGTACAGACAAGGTCTCCCTATGTTGCCCAGACTGGTCTTGAACTCCTGGGCTCAAGTGAACCTCCTGCCTTGGCCTCACAAAGTGCCAGAATTATAGGCATGAGCCACTGTGCCCAGCCTAGTCACTAATCTTAAATTCCTTTAAATTCTTTCATATATTTATTCATCTAATATATTGAGGAACTATTACATGCTATGATTCCTAAAAATGGGAATATTTTTTAAAAGTCCTTACCTAAGAGGAACCTTGGTAGGAGGAGACAAGTACAAATCAGTCTTTAGAAGTAAGTCCAGCGGGCTGGACACAGTGGCTCACACCTGTAATCCCAACACTTTAGGAGGCCAAGGCGGGCAGATCACAAGGTCAGGAGTTCGAGACCAATCTGACCAACATGGTGAAACCCCATCTCTACTTAAAAAATACAAAAATTAGCCAGGCATGGTGGCACATGCCTGTAATCCCAGCTACTGAGGAAGCTGAAACAGGAAAATTGCTTGAACCCAGGAGGTGGAGGTTGCAATGAGCCGAGATGGCACCACTGCACTCCAGCCTGGGTGACAGGGCGAGACTCCGTCTCAAAAAAAAAAAAAAACAAAAAAAGTATGGGTGCAAAAGCAGGAGGAGATTTTTTCTTTTCTTTTTCTTTTCTTTTTTTTTTTTTCTTTCGAAATGGAGTCTTGCTCTGTCACCCAGGCTGGAGTGCAGTGGTGCGATCTCAGCCCACTGCAACCTCTGCCTCCCACACTCAAGTGATTCTCAAGCCTCAGCCTGCCAGTAGCTGGGATTATAGGCGTGCACCACCACGCCCAACTAGTTTTTGTATTTTTAATAGAGATGGGGTTTCACCATGTTGGCCAGGCTGATCTCAAACTCCCAACCTCAGGTGATCCCTAAGTGCTGGGATTACAGGTGTGAGCCACAGTGCCTGGCCTGGAGGAGTCATTTTTACCTAAGAGGTTAGGAATGTTGCGATGGAGAAGGTAACAACTACACTGCTCCTGCCTTGAGAAGCTCAGCACTACTTACAAAGATGATTCTCTTTGCAGCATCTCTTTGAGCTCTTTTTCCAGCAGATCTCTCTCTTTCTCTCTCACGCATACGCACGTGCGCACACACACACACACACACACACATACACACCCTTTCTGTGAGAAATAACCTGCACTTGCAATAGGCCTAGTTGGACTAAGGAGGGCAGTCTACCATCACAAAGTGCAGGTAGCTCACTCTAAAGCCACACAATCTCTATCTACTTCTGTAAAAAGCAGTCATCCTATGTCAGCTGACTGGTTTAGCCGTGGAAAGGAGAGCTTCAGACAAAATAATATAAAGGAAATAGTGTGATTAAGTCTATTTAGACATATGGGCCATAATTTAAAACTGGAAAGCACTTGAAAACATTCACGTTCAACTTTCACTCCCACCAAAAAAAAAAAAGTTGGGGAGGAGTGGAAGTAACTCATATCACATTCACTGTTTTAATAAAAACAAAAAAAATTAAAACTGATCGTAGACAGTAGAGCCTTTTAGGTTATAAATACTGTCAAAAAGATGCATTGTTTGCCTAAGAGTGAAGTACTATGGAACAGAACACTTGAAAATTTGATTTCATGGAGGTCACAGTTCCTGGAGCACACCCAGGGAAACAGGTGTTTACATCCCACGATCCCTGTTTTAGAGAGAGAGCTTGTTGCAGAGCCCACAAACATATCTGATCAAACAAGGCTATGACGACACTTGGGAGATGGGAAGGAAACAGGTGGAGGGAAGGAAGTGAGAACATGAGAAGCTGGTCAGTGAGGTTTTCTCCACCTGGCCACTGCACCCAGCACCTCCCTCACTGTCATCTCCAACCAGTCTGGCCCCGGTATAATTATGTGGCAGGCAAAATCAATTGTCAGGGCTATTCTTCCTCTTTTCTTAGCCCTTGTTGAGATCTTCCCTTCCCTTCTCATCCTGTCAGGGTCTTTCACACATCAAGAAAGGCCTAGATCACACTTCCCAGTCTGAGAAGCCCATCATATTTAAAAACGAAGAAATGCCAAAACAGGTTCATAAAAATGGTGGTCTATTTAAGTGCTTAAATTTAATATTTTAATTGCAATGATCAACTTTTGTCTGGGCTGGAGTGCAGTGGCACAATCATGGCTCACCACAGCCTTGGGTGGAGGCTCAAGTGATCCTCCTACCTTAGCCTCCCGAGTAACTGGGACTACAGGTGCATGCCACCACGCCCAGCTAATTTTTTGTATTTTTAATAGAGATGGGGTTTTGCCATGTTGCCCAGGCTGGTCTTGAACTCCTGGGCTCAAGCAATCTGGCCACCTCAGCCTCCCAAAGTGCTGGGATTACAACGTGAGCCACCACACCTGGCCATGAACAACATCTTTTAAAACTTCTTTTTTTCCTGTGACTACACACATTGCCTTGTTTGAAGATAATATTGAAGTCCAGACCCTTCACAATATAAGGCCCGAGTGAGAAGGCAGGGGTTTGGGGTACAGGCAGGCCCTCAAGCTCTCTCTGCCTTCTTGCATATTAAGAGCCTACCTTCAGCCAAAGATGTAAGTGAAAATGACTGCTAAGGCCCCCCAAATTATCCCTTCATTAGATATTTAAGATTTAAATTGTTAACCTAAGGAATGAACTCCAATATAAAATTTCAGGCATCAGCAACTGAGAGTTCAGCCATTCTAGTATCCTTCAAATAGGAAGTACTGCCTCTATCAATTCACTGGAATTTGTATATACATATGATTTTTTTTAATAATAAAAATAGAGCCAGGGATGGTGGCTCACACCTATAATCCCAGCACTTTGGGAGGCTGAGGTGGAAGGATTGCTTGAGCCCAGGAGTTTGAGAACAGTAGACTACATAGCGAGACCCCATCTCTACGAAAAATTTTTAAAAATTAACCGTGCATGATGGCATGTGCCTGTAGCCCCAGCTATTCAGGAGGCTCAGGGGAGAATTGTTTGATCCCAGAAGTTTGAGGTTACAGTGAGCTATGATCATGCCACTGTACTCCATCCAGCCTGGGAGACAGAGCAAGACTCCATCTTTAAGAAAATTTTAAATAATAATAATTTAGAAAATAATATATGTGAAGATTTCAAAAGACTCAGGAGATAGGTGAAGAAAGTTTTCTTTTCCATGTTAATATGAAGCATTTGGCACAGATTTTACTTTAAAACAGTAGAGATGGACGCATTCTGTGGCATACCAGTAATAGCTTATATGCTTTGCTCCTGGAGTTGCCATTTTGAGAAAAGTCAAGGATCCTCAGCCATTAGTCACTTAGAGACCTGACTGAAGGCCACAAGCATAGTTACAGTTTTTAGGAGGGAGTCAGGAACACAGAGTACAATGACAAGCTTTAATCTAATTCAAGTAGCAAGTATGCAGCACCAACTCACACGGGTGTACACTGTGTGATAATACTGAAACATGCTGTTCCAACCCTGTACTCCTACATTTAAAGATCCCACAGACCTCATCCACAAAGTATTCCTTTCCCTGTCCCAACTCTCTTAAAGTACAACATAATGCAAAGTGGCCTTCTTGTTCTTATCAAGGCCAAACAGTGATAGTACAGGACACTGCATGAGTACACCCAAAACTAAAAATAAAACCACAAGGATGCAGCTTAAATATATACAATTTCCATTTGTCAATTATATCTCAATAAAGCTAAGGGGAAAAATGAATTTTAAAAAATAACCCACAATGAGTCATATTGAAAACATTCAAAACATTTCAAGGGAAACACCAAACCCTTTGCTAGAGGATGTATACTAGTTAACAAAGCCTAAACACACACACACACCCGACATGAGCACACACACACACAAAACCCACAGGCTCACTAAATTCTCTTATTTCAGATTATTGAGATTAGGAGGGTATGCAGCCAGTTTTGACTTCAAATAAAACAGGACTCTGTCCAAGTCAAGAGATAACTGAAGGGGAAGCAGCATGTTGGGAATGAATGGGAGAGGAACAAACGTTACAGCTGCCCAAGCTATACGTTCCTCAAGTCTTGGTAAGTAGTTTATTTTAAAGATAGTGTATGAGTCACAATCTTTAAATTCTTTAAAACCTGAGTAACTAGTCCTGTTCTTTCTCCCCTCTTCCCTTACTGTCTTGTCAAATCTAGCGTCAGTGCAGATTCTGAGTGTGCAGAGTTCAATCAAGAACTCTGCTACCTCCTGGTCCATCAGCTCCACAGTCCTTCCTCCATCTCATACTAGGGTTACAGCAGAAATAGACTGAGTATACAAGCAAGAGTGTCTTACAGATACTAGTAGTTTTCAAATGTGTGTTGATTCTGTTGTGATGAATAAAATTTTTAAATTATCTTAAAATATTACTAAATTGGCCAGGCGTGGTGGCTAACGCCTATAATCCCAGTATTCTGGGAGGACTGACTGAACCCAGGAGTTCTAGACCCACCTGGACAACATAGTGAGGTCCCATCTCTAAAAAAAAAAAAATTTTTTTTCCTTTAATTAGCCAGGTATGGTAGCATGCATGCGTATAGTCCCAGGTACCTGGGAGGCTGAGATGAGAGGATCACCTGAGCCCAGGAGGCTGAGGCTGCAATGAGTTGTGATCACACCACTACATTCCAGCCTAGGTGACATAGCAAGATCCTGTCTCAAAAAATTATATAAAATAAAATAAAATATTACAAAATTCACTGTATCATTTGTTTGTTTGTTTGTTTGAAATAGAGTCTCACTTTGTCACTCAGACTAGGGTGCAGTGACGTGATCTCCACTCACTGCAATCTCTGCCTCCCAGGTTCAAGCCATTCTCCCACCTCAGCCTCCCAAGTAGCTGGAATTACAGGCACTCCTCACCATGCCTGGATAATTTCTGTATTTTTAGTAGAGACGGGTTTCCACCATGTTAGCCAGACTGGTCTCGAACTCCTGACCTCAAGTGATCTGCCCACCTTAGCCTCCCAAAGTGCTGGGATTACAGGTGTGAGCCATCGCACCCGGCCTGTATCTTTTTGTTTTTATGCATTTCTTAATCAACAAATAATTTAAAATCTCACTATTATTATTTTGTTGTTGGTTTTTTTGGTTTTTTTTTTTTTTTTTTGAGACATAGTCTCGCTCTGTCACCCAGGCTGGAGTGCAATGACGCGATCTCAGCTCACTGCAACCTCCACCTCCCAGGCTCAAGCAATTCTCCTGCCTCAGTCACCCAAGTAGCTGGGCCTACAGGCGTGCACCATCATGCCCAGCTAATTTTTGTATTTTTGGTAGAGACGGGATTTCACCATGTTGGCCACACTGGTCTTGAACTCCTGGCCTCAAGTAATCCACCTGCCCTGGCCTCCCGAAGTGCTAGGATTAAAGGCATGAGCCACCACGCCCAGCCTAAAATCTCACTATTATTACTTAAAGGTCCTTATGCTGAAAAAAGTAGGCAATCACTGTTCTACAGTAGAACGTAATAAAAGAGTTACAGGCGTGGCAACCTAAACACAAAATGAAGTGATAGATACAATAAGAGGATATTTTCACTTATGAAGAAAACTGGCAAAAACTAGGATGTAGATTAAAAGAAGAAGAACACAATCTGGAGAAACAAGCCAACAGGAGGCTAACGTCTATCAACAGTCATTCTAAAAAAAGATAATTAGCAACAAATAATTAACAGAATTCAGAACCCAGGAGAATCACAAACTTGTAACCACCTAACAATATTGCTTTGAAATATACAGAGCTAACACTGACAATTACAAGAAAAATAGACAGGTCTACAATTAGTATAGGAGATTTTTAACATATATCAATCATAAACTGATAGTTGAAACAGACAAATTAGGCTATAAAAAATTGGACTAGAAATATTTATATACTGACCTAATTAGTATAAATAGAACTCTATACCCAAGCAAAAGAGAATATACTTTCTTTTCAAGCACACATAAAAACTCACTAGAACTGAGCTGTATGTAACAAAAGAATTTCCATGAATTGATATTATACCAACCATGTCTTTAGGTACAATACAATCATATTAGAAATATAACAAAAGATATTAAAAAGAATTTTGAAAACTTTAAAAAATTATTTTAAAGAATTTTTAAATTCTCTAATTTAAAAATTAAAGTGGTGCATGCCTGTAGTCCTAGCACTTTGGGAGGTGGAGGTGAGTGGATCACCTGAGGTCAGGAGTTCGAGACCAGTCTGACCAACATAGTGAAACCCCGTCTCTACTAAAAATATAAAAATTAGCCAAGCATGGTGGCAGGCACCTATAATCTCAGCCACTCGGGAGGCTGAGGCAGGAGAATCGCTTGAACCCAGGAGACAGAGGTTGCAGTGAGCCGAGATCATGCCATTGCACTACAGCCCAGGTGACAAAGCAAGACTCTATCTCAAAAAAGGAAAAAGAAAAGAAAGATTGAACATAAAGACTGAAATATTAAAAATAAGGTATTCAAATAATAAACTTGAGAAAAGTAAATAATAAATATGAGAAAAGAATTTAATGAAATAGATCTTTGTGGGAAAAGCTGGTAAGACAGATAAATCTCTAACAAGAGTGATAAGAAAAAAAGACAAAAGGCAGAAATAAGCAATACTGAATAGGAAATGTGATATAACTAGATATAACAGAGATTTTTAAAAGAATAGATTATTATAAATTTTATGCTAATAAATTGGAAGGTTGGATAAAATTGGTAATTTCTTAGAAAAGTATCAGACTACCAAAGTTGACTCACAATGAATTTAGAGCCTTATTTAGATAATAAAACGAAACTGAATGAGTTTCTTTTTAGTCATATCTCTTCCTCCCAAAGACACCACCAGATACAGGGAGTTTCAGATGCAAGTTTTGCCAAACTTTCAAGAGCAGATAATCTTTATCTTACATAACCTGTTTCAAAAACTAGAAAAAGACCTTATTTTATGAAGCTAAAATAACTTTGATACCCAAACTAGACAAGAATATAAGAAGAAAATAAAATTACACATAAAGGTCCCTCATGAGCAAAAATGCGAAATCCTTTTAAAATATTAGCAAATTAAATTCAGCACTATATATATGTATTTTTTTCATCACAGCCAGGTAGGGTTTATCGTAGAAATGCAAGAATGGTTCATTATCAGCAAATCTATATTCATGTAGTAAACCATAGACTACCTCAACAGAGTAAAGGATAAAAATTGTGTCATCCACTCAACAGATACAGAAAGAAAGGGATTAAATAAAAACAAGTAATCATCGTCCAATTAAAAAAAAAAAGTCTTACTACAGAAGACTACAAATTAGATAAAAAATATCTCTGAGAAAAGCTTAAAAAGTAACTGACGGGCCGGGCGCGGTGGCTCACGCTTGTAATCCCAGCACTTTGGGAGGCCGAGGCGGGCGGATCACGAGGTCAGGAGATCGAGACCACGGTGAAACCCCGTCTCTACTAAAAATACAAAAAAAATTAGCCCTGCGTGGTGGCGGGCGCCTGTAGTCCCAGCTACTCGGAGAGGCTGAGGCAGGAGAATGGCGTGAACCCGGGAAGCGGAGCTTGCAGTGAGCCGAGATCGCGCCACTGCACTCCACCTGGGCAACAGAGTGAGACTCCGTCTCAAAAAAAAAAAAAAAAAAAGTAACTGACGGGCCAAGCACGGTGGCTCACGCCTGTAATTTCAGCACTTTGGTAGGCCAAGGTGAGCAGATCACCTGAGCTCAGGAGATTGAGACCACCCTGGGCAAAATGGTGAAACCCCCTCTCTACCAAAATACAAGAAATCAGCTGGGAGTAGTGGCGCACACCTGTAGTCACAGCTACTTGCGGGGCCGAGGCATGAGAATCACTTGAGCCCTAGATGGGGAAGTTGCGGTGGGCTGAGATCATGCTACTGCACTCCAGCTTGTGCTACAGAGTGAGACTCCGTCTCAAAAAAAAAAAAACAAAAAAAAAACTAACTGAAGAATTGAATCATTTATTTGGAGAAAACTATTAAGAAACAAAAATTAAGAAGCTATAGAAGAAAAAAAAAGAAGCTATAGAAGGGAGCTAATATGTAATTGAAGTAGGAGTCAGTACTCAAATCCAGAGGCAGGGCATGGACACTGGACCACATAGAGGACTAGCTAAAGCAGGTCCAGAGTAAAAGCACCTCCCCATAAGACACGCCCACCAGGGTGATAGGTCAGCTTACCATTGCCATGGCAACACCCAGACATTACTGCCTCTTTCCATGGCAACGACCCAACAACCTAGAAGCTACCACTTGCATTCTAGAAATTTCTGCATAAATCACCCCTTAATTAGAATATAATTAAAAGTGGGTATAAATATGAATGCAGAACTGCCTCTGAGCTGCTACTCTGGGCACCCTGCCTCTAGGGTAGCCCTGCTCCGCCAGCAGCAATGCCTCTGCGCTGCTGCTGCTGTACACTGCTGCTTCAATAAAAGTTGCTAACACCACCGGCTAGCTCTTGAATTCTTTCCTAGGAAAAGCCAAGAACCCTCTTGGGCTAAGCCTCAATTTTGGGGTTTGCCTGTCCTGCATCATAATCACCAAATGTTTCTTTTTGTTTGTTTTAGGTATTTTCACATATATCATTTCACTCATTTAAACCTCACAATAACTATTATGTTAGAAGAAAAGACTATTGTAAAGAAGAATGAGAAAGTACCTTAGCATACTGGAATCAAACAGTTCAGGGTTAGAATCCTATCTCTGCCATGTATGAACTGAGTAACTTTCAACGCCTTACTGAGCTTCTCTTCATCTGAAAAATGAAGTGGACTAAATAACACAACTTAAAATACCCAGCTCATAGAAGGTATTTAAGAAATTGAGCAGAGTTCAAGACCAGGCTGGCCAACATGGTGAAACCCCGTCTCTACTAAAAATACAAAAATTAGCTGGGCGTGGTGGTGCGTGCCTGTAGTCCCAGCTAATCGGGAGGCTGAGGCGGGAGAATTGCTTGAACCCAGAAGACAGAGGTTGCAGTGAGCCGAGATCACGCCACTGCACCCCAGCCTGGATGACAGAGAGAGACTCCGTCTAAAACAAAAAACAAACAAACAAACAAACAAAAAAAACAGTAGTGATAGGCCAGGTGCGGTAGCTCATGCCTGTAATCCCAGCACTTTGGGAGGCCGAGGCAGATGGATCACTTGAGGCCAGGAGTTCGAGACCAGCCTGGCCAACATGGTGAAACCCGTCTCTACTAAAAATGCAAAAATTGACCAGGCGTGGTGGCGTATGCCTGTAGTCCCAGCTATTCGGGAGGCTGAGTCAGGAGACTCTCTTGAACCTGAGAGGTGGAGGTTGCAATGAGCTGAGAAGGCGCCATTGCACTCCAGCCTGGGCAGCAGAGCGAGATTCCATCTCAAAAAAAAAAAAAAAAGTAGTACTAAATTATGTTTAATGTGGTAAGTCCAAAGGTGAACTATTCAAAGTTTGAGTGCTTGCTCTAGGTCAAAAATGCAGCAAGGCAGTGGGCAGAGGTCAATGATTACATCACAGAAACTTGGGCATCCACATTAAGAGACAAAAATCTTCTAATACTGTAGTAGTAGAAAGAACCACAAAACTCAGGACACACACACACACACAAATCACACATTAGCCCCAGGCAAACAAAGGGTATTAAGCGATATGATTAAATAATTAATTGTTAAAAAAAGATATTCTGGGCACTTTCACCCACAAGTGTCTTTAAAAATACAAATTTCATCACAAATTATTTTGAGTGTTCAAGATCACAAGCAAAGAAAAAGCTACAAGGCCTGATGACCTAAAAATGTGACATCATTGCTTAGATCGAAAGAGATCTAAATTAAGTATAAAGCATATTTTAATCCTTCTCAAATTTCTTCTTTGTGCATGAATATAAATTATGGTAAATTTGTACAAGTATATACCATAACTGTTCTTAACTAATAAAGTTTAAGGGTTAAAATAAAGAATTCCCAAGAAATGTGAATAATGGCAATCATGTAGCAGCAGTACATCTTTTCACATGGTATTTTGGGAACATTCTTTTATTCAATAAGCCTAGACATTACAGTACGCTTCAAAAATAGTCCAAGCTGGTGAACCAGTCCAAGTTTTGACTTCAAGCAGACTGTCAGAGCAGCACTGAGGCAGAAAGTGACAACACTGTCCAGTTCGAAATGAAGCTGTCATTTGCCTGCCAACAGATATGTACACCATGCCCTTTTCAAGTTCATATCACAACACCACCTCAGAAGTGATGCCTTTTGATCCATTCAGTACTGAACATCCTTGGATCGGGTCTAAGAATTGCCTTCCTTATTCATTTCTGCTCCACTGCAGAAATGAGAATGAAATTCCACTGTGTACAGCAATGACAATTTTTCCAAGGCAAATAAAATAGTTTGCTATAAACATTTCTCACCTATAATAAAGAATCAATCTAAAGCAAATCTACACTAACAGAAAATAAATCTGGTCAGTTTGACATCCAGCTTATTCTCTGTTACAACACTAGCACCTACTATTCCTTCTGTATTTGGTTATGAATCTTCTGAAAGATGCTTTCATATTGTCATCCTACTGCTCAGCAACTACAAAGCTTCCCTCCTGCCCAATTCTAAATTCCTTTGCCTGGCTTTCAAGGACCTTCACTATTGCCCAACCTACCTACCTAAGCTTAGTTCCTACCACCCCCACCATGTGCCCCTCTCCCCACAGGCCCTCATGACTTGGTCATGCCATTCATTGCACCTAGAGTATTTTCCGTCCTCCCTACATCTAACCATCCTCCCAAGCCCCACTGCCTACATAAACGCTCTTTCTACTATTCCTACTTACAATGAGAGAGCTCTCTCTCTGAATTCCTATCATAAAGTCAGTCTGTATTACAGCTCTTTAATTGGAAACTTCTTAAAACATTTCTTTTTTACAAAATTTCTCTGCAGTAGTGTTTCCACTTTTGCTCTGCCATCATGTATAGGAAAATAAAACTCACGTTTATGGCATATCCCCATGAGTCTACTTGGGATTATGCACAATTCCCAGCCACAATAGCTGTAGTTCCACTAATTTCTCTCCCATTAAAGAAAACATAATAACAAGCATATTATACTTCAATGAAAGTTTTTAAAAAAAAACTCATAATGAGCAGGAATGAGAGGGATATTATTATACACGTGAACTTAAATATGCTCAATTAAGGTTTTTTTTGTTTTGTTTTTGTTTTTGTTTTTGTTTTTTGAGATGGAGTCTCGCTCTGTCGCCCAGGCTGGAGTGCAGTGGTGCAATCTCAGCTCACTGCAAACTCCGCCTCCTGGGTTCACGCATTCTCCTGCCTTAGCCTCCCGAGTAGCTGGGACTACTGGCGCCCACCACCACACCCAGCTAATTTTTTGTATTTTTAGTAGAGACGGAGTTTCACCGTGGTATCGATCTCCTGACCTCACGATCTCCCCGCCTCGGCCTCCCAAAGTGCTGGGATTACAGGCATGAGCCACCACGCCTGGCCTCTCAATTCATTTTTTTTTTTTTTTTTAAAGCAAAGCATTAGTATCCTCTGGCACTTTATTACTATTAATATATTATTTGCAATATATCTCACAAGTGACCATTCATTACACACTGGTAGGAACTACTATTCTATAAACAGCACTCAGCATGCTAGGCACATAGAAGGCAATCAGTAAATAATTAACCAAGGAGCATGTCTAGCCCATTAATCAATTATATATAAAACATTACTGCCACAGCATTCTGATGATGACGAAGAAGAAAATGACAACTGACAGTGATACAAAATGTAAATATGGAGTACAGCAGCTGACTCCCCTGATGACAGTCTCAAAAGAAACAAATGATTTCTTTTTTTTTTTTTTTTTTTTGAGACAGAGTTTCGCTCTTGCCCAGGCTGGAATGCATGGCATGATCTCGGCTCACTGCAACCTCCACCACCTGGGTTCAAGTGATTCTCCTACCTCAGCCTCCCAAGTAGCTGGGATTACAGGCATGTGCCATCACGCCCAGCTAATTTTGAATTTTTAGTAGAGATGGGGTTTCACCATGTTGGCCAGGCTGGTTTTGAACTCTTGACCTCAAATGATCCACCTGCCTCAGCCTCCCAAAGTGCTGGGATTACAGGCGTGAGCCACCACACCCAGCCAGGAACAAATGATTTCTTATAGGTTTATAAGGTTAGTCTAACCAACATTTTAACAATACAACATAGCTGCTGCACTCCTGAAGTTTATGACAATCTGGGCAGTTTCTATGGCAATCACCATGCAACCCTACACCTCTTGTGCAACACTGTGGCTATTATTGCAATCTTGGATAAAATTAGTAAATTGTGAACTCTGTCTGCCAGTGCAGCCAGGGATCAGATAACTTTTGCTCCACCCAAGAGAAAGGCTGTGACCATGCAAATCTTGTTCTATATTAAAATGGCTCTCATTTTTACAGTAAGGAATTGCCTGAGCACTGGAAGTTCCTCATCGACAATTGTATCATTTTAAATGTATTAAACCCATTTTTCCATATGCCCTTAATTGCCAGTCACACAAATAGCCTATGATAGGATCTTGAGGTCCCCAAATCCTAAAAGTATCATATCTTTCCCTGAAAAATCTTTAAATATATATCAGATAGCTTAGGTATAAATCTATCTACAGGCCAAGTATCTTCTGTTTTCTCTAGCCTTGACATCTTAACATTCTAGGAGTACAGACTGATCTAACAATAAATTTTTAAATATTTTAGCCTTTAGTGTTGCTTAAGCAGTCACTTGAGAAATCCTTGCAAAAGTAGACTACAGAGGAAGTTTCAGTCGGTCATGCCCCAGAAATTTCTAAACATCAACCAAGCAGCTCAAAAGAATGTCCTACTCAGTAGTTCCAAGGATGTCATTAATTGCTTCCATCTGTTTCCGCCCTCTCTGTCCCTGTCTTTTCCAAGTCAAGGCATCTACTATTTTCTGCTTCATTTTGCATTCTATAGAAAAACAAGAAAAGCAAACATAAAAATCCATCACGGTTTTTTTATTTTGTTTTGTTTTACACAGGGTCTCACTCTGTCACCCAGGCTGGAGTGCAGTGGCATAATGACAGCTCACTGCAGCCTCGACCTCCTGGGCTTAAGCAATCCTCCCACCTCGGCCTCCCAAAGTGCTGGGATTACAAGTGTGAGCCATCATGCCTAGCCCTCCACCATGTTTTCAATTATAGAATATTTATTTGCCCCCAAATTTGTTGGACAACCACAGCCATATTGTTGTTTGTACTCAAGGCTATTTTCAAGTAACATTTCAGAGTGTGGCATATTAAATTATATACTTTTAAAAAATTGCTCAGTAAAGTTTTCAGTTGGTCATAACATATGACTTTTCCCTGATTAACCTTGGAGACCAGAGTTTTTCCCCATGGCACAATAAAAGTTCAAATCTCTGAATGGTTTCATCCATTGACTATCCTTACCTAAATCAACAATTACATGATCAATGATTTTTTTTTTTTTTTTTTTTGAGATAGAGTTTCGCTCTTGTTGCCCAGGCTGGAGTGCAATGGCATGATCTCGGCTCACCACAACCTCCGTTTCCCAGGTTCAAGCGATTCTCTCGCCTCAGCCTCCAGCGTAGCTGGGATTACAGGCATGCGCCACCACGCCTGGCTAATTTTGTATTTTTAGTAGAGATGGGGTTTCTCCATGTTGGTCAGGCTGGTCTCGAACTCCCAAGCTCAGGTGATCTGCCTGCCTCGGCCTCCCAAAGTGCTGGGATTACAGGCGTGAGCCACCATGCCCAGTGATCATTGATTTTTTAATTCTGTCATGTCTTCCACATTTATTGGTTAGAATTCACCTTACAACTAGGGCTATTGGGCTACTCTAAAAATTTTGTACAGGAAAGGCAAGATAAATGCTTAATTTCTTTTAAATTACCAATTATTAGAGTAAGGGGTTGATGCCCTAGTTACCACACAGGGTGATCAATAAAGTTTTATTTTGTTTTAAAGTGACCAAATTTTTTGAAAATTTTATCACAACTAGGGTGTGCTCATTTTTAGTTTTTCTAAGTCCCCAAGGAAGTCTGTGAGAGCACATAGCATATTTCAGAATATGTCTCTGGGGATGAGCAAAAATAAATTTCCTGACAAAATCCACTTACCAATCAAATCATATTCATAGACTAGAATGTCAGGGTTGGAAGCAATTGTTTATAGGGTCTACTCACTCATTCCCCGTGCTCTGTATCTTCCAAGGGGTGAGGGGCAACCTGCTACAAGCTAGAGCTATGTTTTTAATGTAAGGTAAATGCAAGTTTAATTATAATATGCTTAGTTGACAGCATAAGATTCCTCCTAATATTACCAGGCTAAGGCCGGGGCATAGTGGCTCATGCCTATACTCCCAACACTTTGGGAGGCCAATGCAGGAGGATTGCTTGAGCCCAGGACTTCAAGACCAGCCTGGGCAACAGGGAGACCTTGCCTCTACAAATGACTTAAAAATTGTCCAGGCATCGTGGCACACACCTGTAGTCCCAGCTACTCGGGAGGCGAGGCAGGAGGATCACTTAAGCCTGGGCAATCGAAGCTGCAGTGAGCCATGATCACACCACTGCACTTCAACCTGGGTGACAGAGTGAGAGCCTGTCTCAAAAATATATATATTACCAGGCTGATCGGATGGCATGTAAACAAAATAGGCTCATGTTGGTCAAAGCTGGAAGAAACCTTGAGATCACCAAGTCCAATGAAGGTAGGACAAAAAAGATACTCCCACAAAACAGGCTCTACAAAAAAACAGATGCTTCTAGCACCTTACTTCCTGACACATGAAGACATTTTACAGAATTAACAGAAACACAGTTGCATAAAGCACCCACTCGAGTTAGGTAGAAATAAGAAGACTTCAATATAGGTGAGAATTTTACATCTGTTCTATGAAAATAATAGAACATGAGGAGGATAAAAATAAAGGAACACTTTTAGCTTTATTTAAAGTTGTGATATATAACATACATAGAGAAAATAAACATATGTATAATATAATGAATAAATATAAAACAACCACCCATGTAACTCATCACTTAAATCAAAAATAGAACATTATTACCACTTTTAGATGCCCCTGTGTACCTCTCCCTGAGTATAAACCTCTTCCTCCTTCCCAGAGATAGGACTACCCTGGCTGTGGTGACCATTATTACTTACTCATCTGCATCTTTTTACCATATAAATAGGCATGTCTAAACAACATAGTTTATTTCTGCATGTTTTTGAACTTTTTTTTTTTTGAGATAAGAGTCTCATTCTGTCACCCAGGCTGGAGTGCAGTGGCTTGATCTTGGCTCACTGCAACCTCCGCCTCCCGGGTTCAAGTGATTCTCCTGCCTCAGCCTCCCAAGTAGCTGGGATTACAAGTGTGAGCCACCACACCTGGCTAATTTTTATATTTTTAGTACAGATGGGGTTTCACCATGTTGGCCAGGCTGGTCTCGAACTCCTGACCTCAAGTGATCCACCTGCCTTGGCCTCCCAAAGTACTGGGATTACAGGTGTGAGTCACCACACCTGGCCATTTTTGAACTTTAAATAAGTGGAACCTACATATCTATCTATCTATCTATTTATCTATCCGTCTCTGTCTCTCTGACTATCTTTCATTTCCCTCAATTATTTTTGAGATTCATTCATTTCTCTTTTTTTGTCTTTTTATTTATTTATTTATTTATTTATTTATTTATTTTTAGATACAGGGTTTCACTCTGTCACCCAGGCTGGAGTGCAGTGGTGCAGTCACAGCTCACTGCAGCCTCAACTTCCCCAGCTCAGGTGATCCTCCCACTTCAGCCACCTGGGTGGCTGGGACTACCGGCTCACACCACCACACGCAGCTAATGTTTTGTAGAGATGAGTTTTCACCATATTGCCCAGGCTGGTCTCAAACTCCTAGGCTCAAGTGATCTTCCCTCCTCGGCCTCCCAAAGTGCCAGGATTACAGGTATGAGCCACTGCACCTGGCCTCATTGTTTTTTTCAATTGAAATGAAACTCGTATAGCATAAAATTTACCATTTTTAAGTGAAAATTCCTCACTCCTTTTCATTACTGATTAATATTACAATTTCTGACTACACCATGATTATCTTATCCATTCTACTCTAGATAGACCAGTGGGGTCATCATGAACAATGCTGATAGAAATGTTTTTTATATGGATGCTGGTGTGCATGTGGACGAGTATCTTTAGGGAGCATACCTGAGAGTGGAACTGCTTATCTTCTACTTTACTGATGTCATGTTGTTTTCCAAAGTGGCTGCACCAATTTACATTCCCAACAGCAGTGTAAGAATATTCCAGTTGCTCCACATCTTATCAACAACTAATATTATCAGGGTTCTTAATTTGGGGTGTATAATAGAATAATTTGCACTTCTCTGATGACTGAGATAAAATATTTATTGGCCACTTAAATTTCCTCTTTTGAGGTGCCTATTCAAGTCCTTCATACATCTTTTTGAAAAGTCTTATGTTATTGACTTCTATGAGTTCTACTTTTTTTGTCCTACACATCAGCTTTTACTTTTACTTACAACTTGACTGCGATATAGAACAAAACCACTAATCAAAGACAATATAAGAACCTAAGAAGTGGCCGGGCGCGGTGGCTCACGCTTGTAATCCCAGCACTTTGGGAGGCCGAGGCGGGCGGATCACGAGGTCAGGAGATCGAGACCACGGTGAAACCCCGTCTCTACTAAAAATACAAAAAAATTAGCCGGGCGTGGTGGCAGGCGCCTGTAGTCCCAGCTACTCAGAGAGGCTAAGGCAGGAGAATGGCGTGAACCCGGGAGGCGGAGCTTGCAGTGAGCCGAGATTGCGCCACTGCACTCCAGCCTGGGCGACAGAGCGAGACTCCGACTTAAAAAAAAAAAAAAAAAGAACCTAAGAAGTTTTAAGTATTCAAAAATTAGTATGTCTGCTTGTCTTATGCAGAATAGCCCAAAAAGCCTGGAAATTATTTTTAGGAGTACTAGGAGATATATAAATATAACTTAAAATGTAACTGAAAATATGAAACAATAATTTTTTTTTTTTTTTTGAGACAGAGTCCTGCTCTGTCACCCAGACTGGAGTGCAGTGGCGTGATCTCCACTCACTGCAAGCTCCACCTCCCGAGTTCACGCCATTCTCCTGCCTCAGCCTCCCAAATAGCTGAGACTACAGGCACCCGCCACCACGCCTGGCTAATTTTTTTTTATATTTTTAGTAGAGACAGGGTTTCACCATGTTAGCCAGGATGGTCTCGATCTCCCAACCTCAGGTGATCCACTCGCCTCAGCCTCCCAAAGTGCTGGGATTACAGGCATGAGCCACCATGCCCGGACAAAACAATAATTTTTTAAAGTTTATATCTACCATTATTCCCTTATCTCCAGCAAAGGTGCCTAGTATACAATGCAGATTCATGCATGCTATAGTCACAGTGGGTCTCTGAATACTTTTCATTTTGGAAAGAAAAACTCAAAAGTCATGGTCTTATTAAAAATTATTACATCAAAAATCGCCCAGGTACAGTGGCTCACACCTGTAATCCCAGCACTTTGGGAGGCCAAGGTGGGTGGATCACCTGAGGTCAGAAGTTCAAGACCAGCTTGGCCAACATGGTGAAACCCCATCTCTACTAAAAATACAAAAATTAGCCAGGGATGGTGGCACGCACCTATAATCCAAGCTATTCTGGAGGCTGAGACAGGCAAATCATTTAAACCCAAGAGGCAGAGGTTGCAGTGAGCAGACATCGCACCATTGCACTCCAAACTGGGTGACGAGGGTGAAACTCCGTCTCAAAAAAAAAAAAAAAAAAAATTATGTCAAAAATGCCTAATATCAAAGACTAAAATGAACAGCTTTTTTAAAAAAAAGTTAGAAGACAAAAAAGTTGAAATTTCAATTGTAAACAAAAGTTTTATACCAAAAAAAAAGTTGTTACTGAAATCAGCTACTTTTTCTTCCTAACAAGAGTATTATTCTGCTTAGCAAAAGAAGAATTTTTAATTACTCACTTAATAAATGCTGGTGGCATATCTCTCTTCAAAATCTGATCCTCAGTGGTTTGAACAGTCTCTTTTCCAACCTACAAGAGGAAAAAAAATCATAATTCAAATATAAATTCTCAGACTTTAAAAAACTATTACTTAAGCATATTTGAAACATAAACATAATCTATCATTAAAGTTTCTAGATTTAAGGGAGATTTCTGGATTTAAAAAATTTTTTAGGATTACTCACATAATATGCCTTCGCAATATACTAGAATAACATTATGGAATGCAAACAGAATGTTGTATTACTCCTTCTTTAGACTAACTAATTTGAAAGCATTACTGAGCATAATAGGAGAAATTCATCATTGAGAATATAAGTGTGTGTATTTAGCCAAAAAACTCTGCCACATCTCTAAAATGTTACATGAAGTACATGAATCAAGTTAGACAGACAAAAATATCTATATAGAAAAAAATGAAGTTATTGGAACTGGGAAAAATATCTGAAGCTATTATGATTCTGACACTAGAAACCAAACATGAAAATATGCAACTTCACTAGTAATCAAAAAAACTGAAATTAAAACGACATGATATTTTTCCTAATTACAGTGCAAGTTAAAAAGAAAGAATATATAATGCTGAATGCAACAATGGAATGGGTAGTTTTACACCCTGCAGGTGGTGATATAAACTGACATATTCTCTTTGGAAAATCACTTGCTAGAATTTGTTAGGAGACATAAAAAAAGTCATACCTAGGAATTCCACTTATGAGAATATACCTTATAAGCAGTAATACCAAATGTGATAATAAAACAATATTCACAAAAGTATTCACTATGATGACAGTATAAAAGCTAAAACACTTCATAAATAACTCCTCCAACAAACAGGAATAGTTAAGTAAATTAAGATATATTGTTAGGTTGAGTATTATGTGGGCCATTAAAACAATGGTTATAAAAACAGCATTATAGGAAAATGTTTATGACATTATATTTCACTTAAAAGAAGAAATATAAATAACAAGTACATTATGAGTACAACACCGAAAAAAAAAAATCCACATGTATAAATAAAGCAACAACACTGAAAGAATATTTTTAAAATATTCTAGTGGTTGTACTAATGCTTAGGAAATTGAATGAATTTGTATCTGCGTTTCCTATTTTCTAATTTCCTGAAATGTAAATTTTAAAGTAATTTTTATAATTTAAAAACACAAAAATGTTACTGTAAGTTGTTTTGTTATTTTTTGTTTGTGCTTTTGAAATAGAGTCTCACTCTGTCGCCCAGGCTGAAGTGCAGAGACGCAGTCTTGGCTCACTGAAACCTTGGCCTCCCAGGTTCAAGTGATTCTCATGCCTCAGCCTCCCAAGTAGCTGGGACTACAGGTATGTGCCACCACACCCAGCTAATCTTTTTTTTTTTTTTTGGATTTTTGGTAGAGATGGGGTTTCACCATGTTGGCCAGGCTGGTCTCGAACTCCTGACCTCAAGTGATCCACCCACCTTGGCCTCCCAAATTGCTGGGATTACAGGCATGAGCCACCACTCCTAGCCTAAGTTATTTAGTTGTAATTATTTCCTACCTAATAATCTCAGTACATAATTATCTGTCATTTTATATAGATCTTCCAAATAGTAATGGTCAGAAATTTTTTAAATTATCAAAATATTAAATGTCACACTACCAAATTATGTATGTATTATACCACTAATCATACACATATTCACTTTTTTCAAAATTATCTCTAGGCAGGTCTTGAATGTCAATTTTTCTTCCACTATATTCATGTATTATAAAGTATAAGAGCAAACTTTAATATAGTAAATGGTGAAATTCACCCATTTTAACAATATAAAGCAACCTAAGAGTACTAAATCGTATTTATAAACCATAATTTAATGTAGAAATCTGTGAAATTAAAAAAGCCCAGAATGGAAAATATGTCAGTCCTACTTTTTAACCATTTAACTTTTGATTGAGTTTAAAGGAAAAAAAAAAATGGAGTAAGAAAAATCCTGGCTGGCATAGTGGTGCACACTTATCATTCCCAGCACTTTGGGAGACCAAGGTGAGAGAATTACTTGAAACCAGGAGTTTGAGACCAGCCTGGGCAACATAGTGAGACCTTGTCTCTACACAAAATTAGTCGGGTGTGGTGGCTCACACCTGTGGTCCCAGCTGCTTGGGAGGCTGAGGTGAGAGGATCACTTAAGCCCAGGAGGTCAAGGCTGTGGTAAGCAGTGTTTTACACCACTGCACTCCAGCCTGGACAACAGGGCAAGACCCTGTCTCAAAAAATCTCTAAATGCACAGTAAATCAGCTAAAGAAAATAACACAATAAACTATTCTCAGGGAATATAAGTCATGCATAAATTATGAATACAAGTTTTTTTCTCTCAAGTTAATAGCTAGAAAAAGCAACACGTATCTACCACTGTGTAATAGCCATGCTTCTGTAGACAATAGACTGTCTGTATCATAATAAAAGGCTTTTAAATCAGCAGCTGGTTCTCTAGAGTTTCTCAGCTCAAAACATGACAGAATATTTCCAGATGTATTGTTCACTATGTTTTCCAAACTGAAACTAACCATTCAAAAAGCTATGGCCATGATTTCATGAAGTACAAGATGAAGTTCAGCTACAAAGTCACTGGTTCACATTCAGTATAAAGGGCCTAGAAAGATATTCACATGTAAGACACAGAGAGATTCCTTTTACATATGTGGGGGGAAGGAGGGACACAGACACAGAAAGCAAGGGTGGGAGGGAGAACTAGGTGAGTTCCTCTTATATCTCCTTTAGAAAACAGTAAGTTATTCAGTGTTATTAAACATTGTTTTTAGCACAACAACATGAGCCAGGTACAGTTTAGGTAGTAGAGATGGAGTAGAGAATAAAAAAAAGTTTCCTGCCTTCATGGAACTTATAGTCTAGCAGGGAGAGACAGAGAGTCAAGTAAATAAACAAGTATGATTCCAGATAATGGTAAGAATGATGCTACAATAAAGAGTGCAGGCTGGAAACAAAGGAGCCTACTTTGGAAAGAGTAGACAAAGAAGCAACATTGGAGCTGAGACTTTGAAACTAAGAAGGAGCCACTCATGAAAGAGCTAGGCAAGAACAATCTAGGGGGAGCAGCCAGAAAAAGGCCCTAACGCAGGAAAAGATTGGGTGTATTTTAGGAACTGGAAAGAGGCCAGAGTGGCTGAAGCTCAGGAAGGGAGGGAAGTATGGCGTGGTGATGAGGTTGGGTAAGAAGGCAAGGGCCAGATCATAAAGAGCCTTTTAGGCCAGCTTGAAATATTTGGAATCCTTTATCAGTACAATAGGAGGCAGAAGTTCTAAACAAGAGATTAATCTGACTTTTTCTTTTTTTTTTTTTTTTAAGAGACATGATCTGGCCCCATATCCCAGACTTGAGTGCAGTGGCGCATTCATAGCTCAAGTGATTCGGGGCTCAAGTGATCCTCCATCCAGAGCAGCTAGGACTCCAGGCATGAGACACCACGTCTAGCTAATTTTTTTTTTTTTTTTATTTTGTAGAGATGGGGTCTCATTGTGTTTCCCAGGCTGGTCTCAAACTCCCACGCTCAAGCGATCCTCCTGCCTTGGCCTCCCTAACTGCTGGGATTACAGTCATGAGCCACCAGGCCTGGCCTGATTTTCTTTTTAAAAGGTCATTTTGCCTATTTTTAGGTGGTGAGGGGAAAGTAGGGTAACCAGTATCACTCTCCTAGATGATTGCAGGGAGACTACTGCAGTCAGCCGGGAGAGTGATAGTAGTGACTTAAGGTTTCACTACTTAAGTAGTGACAATAGAAATGGAGAAAAGAATAAAATTGTGTTACCTTTTTACGGAAGAAATATTATTAGGACTTGCTCTTGGACTAGGTGGGGTGGGGTGGGGGATGAAGACTAGACAGGTAAAGAAATAAAACCACGTGGCCGGGCATGGTGGCTCATGCCTATAAATCCCAGCACTTTGGGAGGCCAAGGAGAGCAGATCACCTGAGGTCAGGAGTTCGCGACAAGCCTGGCCAACATGGCGAAACCCTGTCTCTACCAAAAATACAAAACTTAGCTGGGCGTGGTGGCAGATGCCTATAATCCCAGCTACTCTGGAGACTGAGGCAAGAGAATCACTTGAACCTGGGAGGCGGAGGTTGCAGTGAGCCAAGATCACACCACTGTACTCCAGCCTGGGCGACAAGAGCAAAACACCATCTCAAAAAAAGGAAAAAATTTTTTAAAAATCACTTCTAAATCAAGAAATAAAAAGCCTTCAAAGGTAGCAATGCTAGAAGGCTGATATATGCCAAACAGTTATCATCCAAAGATAAAGCAATCATGGCTACACCAGGCAAAAACATTAAAACAGTTTTACAAATAGCAAATATTCTGACCCCAGTAGAGGTAATTACTAAAAACTGAATGGCATGTAATTAACCAATGCCTCTTTGTAAGAGTAGGAGTAGGTAAGGAAAGATAAATGGATAAAAATATATTCAAGGGCATTTATTTAAATGCTATTTTTGAATACTTAAGTGATAAACACTAAATGTGATTTTGTTATTCTAAGCTGCATTCATACTTGAAGCAATAGTATCCATGATTGCTCAATATACTCTGGCTAGAATTAGATTAGGGACAATGAATGGCACTGTTTTTAAGGTACAACACATAAAACATGACTATGTAGAATGAATGCCATTTTTTCTTGGGGAATTGATTTTTGGCAATGCTGTCCAAATAATTTTCTGTTATGATGGAAATATTCTATTTAATCTGTGCCGCCCAATACAGTACCCATTAGCCACCTGTGAGTATTGACCACTTGAAATGTTCCCAGCATAGGCCGGGTGCAATGGCTCATGCCTGTAATCCCAGCACTTTGGGAGGCTGAGGCGGGTGGATCACCTGACATCAGGAATTTGAGACCACCCTGGCCAACATGGCGAAACCCCGTCTCTACTAAAAATACAAAAATTAGCCGGGGGTGTGGCAAGCACCTGTAATCCCAGCTACTCCGGAGGCTGAGGCAGGAGAATTGCTTGAACCTGGGAGGCGGAGTTTGCAGTGAGCCGAGATCCCACCACTGCACTCCAGCCTAGGCGACAGAGCGAGACTCCATCTCAAAAAAAAAAAAGAAAAAGAAAAAGAAACAAAGAAATGTGGCCAGTATAACTGAAGAACTGAATTTTTACCTTTATTTCATTTTAATTGCCACCTGCGGCTAGTGGCTACCATAGCAGGCAGCACAGATCCATGAGACCTTCACTGTCTCCTAAAACTGGTCTTCTTGCTCCAGACTCTTCCAATTCATTCTTCACACAGCTACTAGATTAACCTTCATTTATTCCTTTGCTATGTGGTCTTTTAGAAAAAAGGAGCCAGGCCTGGAAAGGAGAAGCTGCCCAGTAGAGAAGAATCAGACAGCCCAACCAAAGAGAAGAGCACAGGCAAAGAAGGTTCAGTCAGATATGCGAGTACACGGAGACCAGGACTAGAAAGACAGGCTGGTATGGCTTCAGCAGAGGAAATGAGGCTAGAAAGGAAAGCTCAGTTAGTTCTGGACTTTGTATGCTAAGTGAAGGCAGAGAGGATTATGTTACCTTGACCTGCCCATTTATTCAAAGATTGTCATCCTCTGTTCTAGATCTTTACAATTCAGTGTTCTGTCACCAAAGTAACAAGTCGAGAACTTCCAAAGAACCAGTTTCTAAAGATCTACAGAAGCAGAAAGGTATGTCCTGTTTGAGAACAACTGGCAAAGCCTGTCTAGGAGAACCAAAGACAAATCTTTTATTTTTAAGCCATTAACCCATTGATGACAGAAAATGCATTTTCCTGTACTCTCCTGTCACCATCAAAAGAGAAAATTTCCATAGCACCCATCTTTTCCAAATAAAAATAGAGTAGAACAGCCAGGCATGGTGGGTCACGCCTGTAATCCCAGCACTTTGGGAGGCCGAAGTGGGTGGATCACAAGGTCAGGAAATTGAGACCATCCTGGCTAACACGGTGAAACCCCGTCTCGACTAAAAATACAAAAAATTAGCCGGGCGTGGCGGCGGGCACCTGTAGTCCCAGCTACTTGGGAGGCTGAGGCAGGACAATGGTGCAAACCCGGGAGGCAGAGCTTGCAGTGAGCCGAGATCGGGCCACTGCACTCCAGCCTGGGCGAAAGGGCGAGACTCCGTCTCAAGAAAAAAGAAAAAAAAAAAAGAACAAACAAGAAAGGGATTAATTCACAAAATGTCTTTTGTTAACTAACAGGAATCTTCATAGCTGGTGGGAAAATGTTATTCTTCAAGGTCAACTTAGTATGGAGAAATATGATTCCCAATGTAGACTACAACTTTGCAAACAGGTAAGAATCAACAAATGCTTCTTTTTTACTTTTTTTTAAGATGGGGTCTTGCTATATTGCCCTGGCTGGACTCAAACTGCTGGGGTCGAGGAATCCTCCCACCTCAGCCTCCCAAGTAGCTAGGAATACGGGTGCATGCCACCACATCTGTCTGATGCCTGATTTTTTTAATGCCTTAAAATAAATCTTATTCCTTCTGAAAAAAGCCCTGTGGATTAAAGGGTTAAAAAAACAAACAAAAAACAAAAAACAGAGCGCTGGGCACTGTGGCTCACGCCTGTAATCCAGCATTTTGGGAGGCTGAGGCGGGCAGATCACCTGAGATCAGAAGTTTGAGACCAGGCTGGCCAACACGGTGAAACCCCGTCTCTACTAAATATACAAAAATTGGCTGGGCGTGATGGTGGGCACTTGTAATCCCAGCTACTCGGGAGGCTGAGACAGGAGAATCACTTGAACCTGGGAGGCGGAGGTTGCAGTGAGCCGAGATCGTGCCATGGCACTCCAGCCTGGGCGACAAAAGCAAAACTCAGTCTAAAAAAAATCAAAAAACAAAAACAGAGAAAAGAACAAACAGATCTTAGTTATAGTCTAATTAGGTTTCTCTGGGTCAGTATTTAAAAACAACCCTTTTGGAGTAATCTAACTTTATAATAAATATAGTCACGTCTCTTGGTATCTATGGAGAACTGGTTCCATGAACCCTTCAAATACCAAAACCCACAGATGCTTGTCTCTTATATAAAACAGCATAGTATTTGAATATAGCTTACACACATCCTCCCACATACTTTAAATTATCTCTGGATTATTTATAATACCTAATATAATATAAATGCTATGTAAATAGTTGTTATACTGTATTGTTTAGGGAATAAAGATAAGGAAAAAAATCTGTACATGTTCAACACAGATGCAACTATCCTTGTTTTCTGAATATTTTCAATCCACAGTTGGCTAAATGCACAAGTGTGGAACCCACAGATACAGAGAGCCAATTGTACGTGTTATCCCTTCCTAACTTTATTCCATTGCTGAGAGAAACTCAGACTTGTTAGTTCTATTCACTGACAAAATTATTTCTCTTTTATTTTCTTCTTCAGAGAATAGCCTTTAACTCTTGGGGCTCGATTCCATTCAATTCAATAAACAAGCAGTAAGTGCCAACTATGTGTCCACTAGGTGGTGGGAAGAGAATGAGATAAGAAATAAAACATCTTTAGATATAAACTGAAATAATGGTAGTGAATGAATAAGATGCCTGGGGGTATTTTTAGGGGGCTTGGCAGGAAGCTCTGTTTCTTTTGAAGAGCTCTTACTTTGTTCAGTAGTTAATTTAAATATCCTTTGTTCAATACGTGACTTTAGTTCAAAATTCTATGTGAGAGGCCTTTTGTCTTCTGCTGTTATTATTACTCCTTTCGTCACAATCTACTGGATTTGGTGTAGTAATGTAGAGAGATCTGGTTTCTTTCCAGCAAAAAAAGAAAAAAGAAAAAAAAAAGGGTTGGCTGGTTCAAGTCACTACCTAGACTAAAAAATATGTTAATGTAGATGTCTCCCTTAGCTAGACTAAGTACAAGAAAACAGAAAGACAAAACAAAGCTGAGAAGACTTGTGTTACTGATTTGTACAATGTAAGTCATAACTAAAGAGCATTACATTAAAAAAGTGGTAGGAAGATGTTCTTAATGTATTCAGACAATAGGTTGTGACCAACTGATTGTGACCAGACTTAAGAATGTGTACCCATTTGCCTGTACTTACTGTGGCTCAAATCAATGTCTTATGGCATAACAGTTAGCCTGATCAATCCATTATACTGAACAACCATTCTGATTGCAGCTGTGTCCGGTACCAGGCCTCAGTCATACAAGGATAATAATAATGTATTTTGATTGTTTTTCTGGGGTGGTGATGGACTTGTGATCCATCCACCCCTCACTGATATCCTTTGTACATCATTCACAGATGGCCAGCCAGAGTTCAGTGTTTAAGAGGCCACATCCAGAAAAACTAAAACTCTCTAATCTACTCTGATTTCCAACTTATTCATTTAACCAAGCACTTAATGAGTACTTCCCATGTGGGAGGCACTGTGTCTGTCACTGTGTGATGGGGATACAAAAGTGAGACTCAGTCCTTGTTGTTCATAGACAAATGCTTTAACAAATAATGCAATGCAGTGGAATGCATGCTCTAGTAGAGTTACATCCAAGTTTCCGCTCTGCATAGGTGAGGTACAGGAAGTTTCGCAGAGGAAGAGAAACTCTAGGAAGGCAGAATAAGAGTTCTCCAGAAGTAATGGGATTCAAGGTAAAAAGGAGGGCTTTCTAGTTAACAGAGCAAGATATGAGAAATCATGGCCAGTTCAGGAAACATAGCTGGAAAACGGGGTACTGGGTAGAGAGGAGGTGTGGAGAGGACAGGAAATTGGAAAAGCAGAAAGGGGCCACATCATGGAGGGCCTTGTACGCAATGCAATAGACTTATCCTCTAAGCAATGGGGAATTATTTAATTATTCTAAGTAAAAGACATTGTTAGGTCTGCATTTCAAACAGAAAAATTCAGTACCAAGAAGGGATCAGAGCGAAGAAAACTAGGAAGACAAGTTCATTTGTGAATTCATTTATTCAATCAACAAATATTACTTACATAACATGCAATGTACCAAGCATTACAGACAGTAATGAAGAAAACACACATGGCCCCAGATCTCATGGAGCTTACAGTCTTAGTGAAAGATAAACTACAGATTAACTGTAGCAGAAGCAGCAGCAGTGTGAATGGAGATGAGAGGGCAGGTATAAAAAAGGCAGCTACATGACACTCCATGTGGAGGGTGAGAGAGAAATCTAGGATGGCTCCCAGCCCCTGGCTCAAGTGACTGGGTCAATTGGTAACATAGGAAGAAAACCAGGTCTGAGAGGGAAAGTAATTAGCACTGGGATATTCAGAGGGAGTTGTCCAATAAGCAACTGAAAAGATGGTTCCTCAGTTCACTTACCTGGACTAGAGAAATTGATTCACAAGTAACAGGCAAATCAGACGTTCTAAAAGCCATGGATAATGAATGAAATCACGACCCAGCGCCACCAACAGATAAGCAGCTGGTGGAAGAACAAGCTGGTGAAAAGAGCTGGAAAGAAAATGTCAGAGATAGGGGCAGGGGGATCAATAGAACTGTGTCATAAAAGCCAGAAGAATTTCAAGAACAGTCAATAGTGTCAACTGCCACAGAGAGGTTAATGGTGTCATTAAGATATTCACAGACTTGTGCAACCATCACAATTGATTTGTGAACATTTTCATCACTCCAGAAAGAGACCTAGTAACTACTAGCAGTCAACACCACCCCCATTTAGCCCTAACCCTTCCTCACCACCACCTAATCTAAGGTAAACACTAACCTACTTTTTCGCTACAGATTTACTTATTCTAAATATCTGATATAAATAGAATCACATAAGATGTGCTCTTTAGTGACTAGCTTCTTTCGTGTGTGCTATGTATCAGTACTTCATTTCTTTTTATTGCCAAATCATATTTCATTGTATGGTTACACCACATTTTGTCTGTCCATTCATCAGTTGATGGGCACCTGAGTTGTTTTCATTTTTGGGCTATTATGAATAATGCTGCTATAAACATTAGTGTACAAGGTTTTGTATGAACATGTTTTCATTTCTCTTGGTTATAAACCTAGGTATTCAATTGCTGGGTCATATGGTATCTCTGTGTTTAACCATTTGAGGAAATGCTAGACTATTTTCCAAAGAGGCTAAACCATTTAACATTCACAGCAGCTACATGAGAGGGTTCCAACTTCTCAACATCCCTGGCAACACTTATTATCTTTTTAATTACAGCCCTCCTAGTGAAGCAGTATCTCATTGTGGTTTTGACCTGATGGCTAATGATGTTGAGCATCTTTTTATGTGTTTATTGACCATTTATAGATCTACTTTTGAGAAATGTCTATTCAGATCCCTTGCCAATTTTTTTTTTTTTTTTTTTTTTTTTTAAGACCGAGCTTTACTCTGTTACCCAGGCTGGAGTGCAGTGGTGCAATCTGGGCTCACTGCAACCTCCACCTCCCAGGTTCAAGCGATTCTCCTGCTTCAGCCTCCCAAGTAGCTGGGACTACAGGCACGAGCCACCACACCTCGCTAATTTTCGTATTTTTTTGGTAGAGACGGGGTTTCATCATGTTGGCCAGGCTGGTCTCGAACTCATGACCTCAGGTAATCTGCCTGCTTCGGCCTCCCAAAGTGCTGGGATTATATGCATGAGCCACTGTGCCTGGCCCCTTGCCAATATTTTGAGTTATTTATCTTTTGCAAATATTTTTCCCAGTCTGTGGGTTGTCTTTCCCTTTCTTGATAGCGTCCTTTGCAGCACAAGCTTTTAATTTTGACAAAGGCCAATTTAAGACTAAAATATAGCTTGTCTTTTTTTTTTTTTTTCTGAAACACAGTCTCTGTTGCCCAGACTAGAGTACAGTGGCATATCACCGCTCACTACAGCCTCTCCCTCTTCAGGCTCAGGTGATCCTCCCACCTCAGCCCCCTGAGTAGCTGGAAGTACAGGTGTATACAACCACACCCGGCTTTTTTTTTTTTTTTTTTTTTGAGATGGAGTTTCGCTCTTGTTGCACAGGTTGGAGTGCAATGGCGTGATCTCGGTTCACTGCAACCTCTGCCTCCCAGGTTCAAGTGATTCTCCTGCCTCAGCCTCCCAAGTAGCTGGGATTACAGGCACGCACCACCACGCCTGGCTAATTTTGTATTTTTAGTAGAGACTGGGTTTCTCCACGTTGGTCAGGCTGGTCTGGAACTCCTGACCACAGGTGATCCGCCCGCCTCGGCCTCCCAAAGTGCTGGGATTACAGGCATGAGCCACCGCACCAGGCCACACCTGGCTAATTTTTAGTATTTTTTGTAGAGACAGGGTTTCACCATGGTGGCCAGGCTGATCTCAAACTTCTGGGCTCAAGTAATCTGCCCGCAGGGCCTCCCAAAGTGCTAGGATTGCAGCCCAGCTTGTCTTCTTTTGTTGCGTGTGATTTTGGTTGCTTGTGCTTTTTCCCTGTTGTTTTGTTTTGTCTTTTGCTACTTGTGCTTTTGGTGTAACACCTAAGAAGTCTTCATCTAACCTGAGGTCATGAAGATTTACTCACATGTTTTATTCTAAGAATTTTATAGTTTTAACTCTTATATTTAGGTCTGTGATCCATTTGGAGTCAATTTTTGTGTATGGTATAAGAAAAGATTGTCATTTTTTTTAAACTGGAGAAAACCAAGCATACTGATAGGCTACAGGAAAAGAGGCAGGAAATAGATTTCTTCTGAAGTCAGATCCCTGAAGAGACAGGGTAAGAATCTGGAGAGAGATACAGAGACTAACCTTTACCAGGAGGAAGGCCACTCTTACCCTAGACAAGGGGGGTAGTGGGGGAAGCAAGTGGAGGTGGAGACCTAACTGTAACTGTGGGGTAATGGGCTATATCTTCTTAGGAATTTACAAGGCACATTAGCATAATCGAGGATCTATGATAACCTTCAGTCAGGAAATGTGTTCAGTTTTCTTTAATCCACCATTTTCCAAATTCATTTGACCAAGAATTCCTTATTTCTTAGCACCTATTAATATATGATGGAATTGGGATTTCTAGGACATATGTAGGAAACAGTGATCTAGGCCAAGAGCTGCAAATTAGTGGACTTTGTGTAGAATTTGGGGCGAGGATGGTTTTTGTTTGGTCCACACAGTATTTTTAACCCATTTATGCCAGAGGTTGCAAATTTCTTGTGTGAAAAATCAGACCTTGGCGATGACCTTGAGCAGGAGGATATAAATAACTCCCACAAGCTTAGCATTCCAATAATGAAACACTATGCATAAATGAGTTAAAAATCAAGAAATTTCACAAAGATCCAAATTTCTGACATCTCTTAAATAAATCTTAGAAGGTCTGGCAGCAATTTGGATCCGCACTCCATCAAGGAAAAACATTACTGGAACCCAAATGTCCCAAACAGGGCATTTGCACCATGTCCACACTCATAATCTTAATCCCAATTCATTTTACTCAATTTATGTCACCACCTGATTCCTGTAATTGAGTTTATCATTTCTATACTAAGCAACCCTCTCAGAGGGAAAAGTTCCTGAAGCCATTCTCAGAAACTCCTTATGCATAAACTCCTCTCCTAATGTTTTCTTTAATAAATGTGCTCTTCTTGTGAGAGCTATGAGAAAGATTGAGAAGCATTTATGTCAGGAGTGACAAAAAATGCCAGTGTATGGGCCAAGTGCAACACACAGACTATTTTATTTGACCTGTACAGTATTTTTTAACATGAGAAATTTCACATTAAAAAGAAACAGACTTCTGGGACTTTCTTGACAATTAGGAAGATTTGGTAACATTAGCCCCTGTTTCCATGTGACAACAGTAAGTTGAAGATGGTAGTAACTTCTTCAGTTAGGGCCGGCATTTTCCAGTTAACCAGTTGCCATCACTCCCCAGTGCTTATTACTGGCCTGATTCGCTCATTGCCTATTTGGCTCCTAAGGCATCAGAATTTGTACCACCCGATTAAACAAACAACCTTAATTAGCACAGTGCATTAGGTGAACATCTCAATATCATGAGTGTTAAGTGAAATTTTACTGAAGCCTCAGCTATTTCACTAATAAGGAAACATCCCACTCTCTCCCAAACATATATCCACACTGAAAAAATAACTGGAAGCAAACATACCATGGGAAGTAGAATTTCAGGTGATTTTTATTTTCTTCTTAATCCTTTTCTATACTTTTTCCAGTTTTTTTTTTAAATCAACTATGTATTGCCTTCATAATCAGAAAAGAACAGATTAAATTCTAAAATGCATCAACAATATTCTTCATAAACTATAAAGTCATGAGAAACCTCTAGGGCCTAAAGGTCAAAATTTTAACCAATTGCCCAAAATATTAATTTAAATGTGCATCAATGAGAACACAATCACATAGGCTACGCAGCAGATGAACCATGTCAGTGGCAAGTTCTGATGTCAAGCAAGCTTATCTGATGCCACATAGTTTCCTTAGTACCAATGTTAAGCTTCCTTGGCAGCAGCTGTTTATTCTAACCCAATATGAGACTCAGTCTGTCAGTTAAGGCTACATAAATGTTAGCAGAGCAGCCTTGCTCACCAGATCCCCATTTATGAAGATACCATGACTAAGCTTCCAATGTGCAAACACTTCATCCTCCCCCTCAACTCAAGATCATCCTCCCCCTCAACTCAAGATTCTTCTGGCCGGGCGCGGTGGCTCACGCCTGTAATCCCAGCACTTTGGGAGGCTGAGGCAGGGGGATCACGAGGTCAGGAGATCAAGACCATCCTGGCTAACACGGTGAAACCCCATCTCTACTAAAAATACAAAAAATTAACCGGGAGTGATGGCGGGCGCCTGTAGTCCCAGCTACTCCGGAGGCTGAGGCAGGAGAATGGCATGAACCCAGGAGGCGGAGCTTGCAGTGAGCCGAGATCACGCCACTGCACTCCAGCCTGGGTGATAGAGCGAGACCCTGTCTCAAAAAAAAAAAAAAAAAAAAAAAAAAAAAAAAAAAAACATTCTTCTGTATGGAGGCACGCCTGTTATCCCAGCACTTTGGGAGGCCGAAGTGGGTGGATCACTTGAGGCCAAGAGTTTGAGACCAGCCTAGCCAACATGGTGAAACCCCATCTCTACTCAAAATACAAAAATCAGCTGGGCGTGGTGGCACCTGGCTGTAGTCCCAACTGCTCCAGAGGCCTCCCAAAATGCTGGGATTATAGGCATGAGCCACTGTGCCCAGCCTAAAGTTTCCATTTTGGTTGCAAACATACATAAGCAAATGCTACATAACAGAACTCAAAGGTCCCACATCTCCCATCTTTTAGTTCTGACTAGTGACAGGAAATCAAGCAACAATTATGGGAAAATAAAACGAACACTTTTTACTAATAATCTCCTCTAGTTTTTCCAGTGTTCTTCGTTATTAAAAAGATTACTTGCCAGGCGTGGTAGCTCACGCCCGTAATCCCAGCACTTTGGGAGGCCGAGGTGAGTGGATCACCTGAGGTCAGGAGTTCGAGACCAGCCTGGCCAACGTGGTAAAACCCCGTCTCTACCAAAAATACAAAAACTAGTTGGGCATGGTGGCGGATGCTTGTAATCCCAGCTACTTGGGAGGCTGAGGCAGGAGAATTGCTTGAACCTGGGAGGCAGAGGTTGCAGTGAGCCGAGATCGTGCCATTGAACTCCAGCCTGGGTGACAAGAGTGAAACTCTGTCTCAAAAAAAAAAAAAAAAAACAGATTACTTAAGGCTGTGGAGCAGTGGCTCACACCTATAATTCCAGCATTTTGGGAAGCCAAGGCTGGAAGATCACTTGAAGCCAGGAGTTTGAGACCAGCCTGGGCAACATAGCAAGACCCTGTCTCTACAAAAAGTAAAAAAAATAAAAAATTAACTGGGTGTGGTGGCTCTTGTCTGTAGTCCTAGCTACTTGGGAGGGTGACGCAGGAGAATCACTTGAGCCGAGGAGATCGAGGCTGTAGTAAGCTATGATTGCACCACTGCACTCTGGCCTGGGCAACAGGGGGAGATCCTGTCTTAAAAAACAAAAACAAACAAAAAAAACCTCAGTCTTATTCCCACTAGTTATAATTAAGTAACCTTTACATATTCATAAATACTGATGAAGAGGAAAACATCATTGGATGATCTGAATATAATCTCTAGTAGATGCTTCAAGTACAATGCAAATCCTTTTGCAAATTTGTGACTAAGGGTCTGCGACTGTTTTTTTCCCTCATAGCCATGACACATGGTAACTGGCACATAGCATATGCTCAGAAATTAAGTGCCAACTGAAGTAAAATGATGAAGATTTAAGATGAAATGAAAATTTAATTTCATCATTTTCATATCTGTGCACACATGCTCTTTAGCTCCTCAATTCTTTCAAATTCCTATATAATTCACTCAGGAAAACATTCTTTTATCTTCATTCTTTCTTCAACACATCCATAAACTTTATTTATTTATTT